>NW_004524717.1:2423395-2433067 GCF_000260255.1 Octodon degus | reverse complement strand
TTTCTGAAAACAGAGCAGGAAAACACGAGTTACAAAAGAACCCTGAGCACCCACGGCACAGAAACTTCCTGCCGGCCTGTCTGCCCTGCCCAGAGATAACGTATCTCACATTTTTTTTTCTTTTGCATGGATAAAGTTAAGACAAAAAGCCATCCATGAAAGGTTAAATGGTTCATTTGTCCGAGATGTTTGTGGCTGCTCCGCTTGCTGGGAGTTGGGGGACACGGGAGTCACGTTTACATTTTAATGGAGGGAAAGTGGAGGTCTAAAGAGAAATCAGCCTGCAAAATGGAATTCCTCCTGTTAGTGGGAAAGGCTAATTTAATCAAGAAGAAAGGACTTGGGGAAGCGGCGTTGCTCTGAGGTTTCAGCCGCAGGAGAAGCCCGGTGCAAGCTCGGCCCTGCTTCTGAACTGCTCCCGAGCAGTCCAGCCAACGCTGGGCTTGGCAGTCTGAACTTCAAGTGGGGCCATTTAAGCTGATCAGAGGAAACAGGCTGACAAGGAGCTGATTAGAAACCTCTTAGCGACCCTTCTTTAAAGAGGGAAAGGAGTTCTTCACGTCTTTCCCTTGGGCCTGGAGAGGGACCGGGTGTGCGTACTGAAGACGGAAGGTTGGGGGGGGGGAGACCGGAGCGGGGAGGGGGGCGCCTGCCTCAGAACAGGAACAGAAAACAGCCTCCTTGCCAGATCCTTGCCAGCCTTCCTGCTCTCATCAGGCTCCCCTCTGAGGGAATGTTTGAAGATAACAGGAAAGGAAACCATGAAACAAGTGGCCAGGACGAGCAAGCGACTTAAAGAGACGAGGACAAGCTGTTTTTGTGACCCAGGCTTATCTCAAGCCTGCCAAGAACTAGCCATCTATCAGAGACCCATAAATAGGTCAGAGACATCCAAGGGAAAGGCTGCTTTCCACAATAAAAGGACTTGTGACTACGTCCACAAGAAAGCCTAGCAGCTCCCCTAGGCAGCCTGGCACCCCGCAGGCAGAAGTGTGCTGTTGTTTCCCACAAAAGGGGGAGCCTGCTTTATGAGCCAAATGTTTATCAGGAGTGAAGGGTCCCTCCAGAGCTGTCCTAAGCATATCACCTCTTAGAGGGAGCAGTTCACAACCCCAGCGCCGTGTAAGAGTCGCCGACAGTAGCACACATGGGGGAAAAGCCCGGCTACAAAAATCTAAGTAAACGAGCTGCCCTTTCCACAAAACCTTTCTGGCAAGCAGGAGGCTCAGGCTAAGGATGTACTGACTGGATTCAAAGCGTCCCCTAAATGGAGAAAGTTGGGGGTATTGGTGGGGCGTGGGCCCCAGGAGAGACATCGAGCAAATCTGATCCTCAGAGAAGTGCTCATGCAGACAGGGGCAGCTGGGCTGCTGAGAAGAGCTGCGTGGATCCGAGGCCCGCAACCCAACCTAAGGCTTACAAATTAGCTTTCAGTAAATATTATCCTTCCCGTCTCCAGTGAAGAGCTGCAATCCCAAGTGAAGCCAAATTAGAAAAAGACGCAATTCAGCTTTTAAATACACAGCACCAAACCTGGCATCTCCCTCCCACTCCACCAAAATAGCTTGGTGATGTCATGCTTTTCCATCCTCCCCCCAAAACCAGCCACCCACCCCTCCTAAAAATAGCTTGATGCAGTTCTGAAGGAAAGAAATGGGGGACTCAAAATATTTTTTAAAAAAAATTTTTTTTTCCACTTACACTGTCAAGCAATCAAAAGCGAATCTTCTCTTTCCTGTTTACCTGGTCTCGACTGTGAGAGAGAGACTGTGTGTGTGTGTGTGTGTGTGTGTGTGTGTGTGTGTGTGTTTCCTGAAGGCTCTTTGGAAACTGTACAAGCAGGAAAAATCTTTTAAAAACGAGTTTAAAGTTGTCATATTTCTGAAGCTTCTCTCTTTTGTAAAGTTTCCTTTTGTTCTCCACCAGTCCATACCAGAAGCAGGAGCAACCGTCTTCTTATTTTGGAGCCTTCTAAAACTCTCACTGTATTTGTAGGAAAGAGAACCACAGTAAGGAGTCTCAGGAGCGTAGACCAGTGAAGGCCTCAGGAGTGTAGACCAGCAGTCCCAGACATGCCTTCCTTTCAAAACATCTCTGAGACTTTTGCAACATGACAGCTGGGGGTTCTGATGAACCTATGGAACGAGTAAGGAAAACTCAAGAAGCTGGATGTTTGAAAGGAGCTCAGGGCTCCGGTGCAGGCGGGCACCACAGCGCTCAGTTACCATGCATGAGGAACTCCAGCACCACACATGAAAAATTTCAAACAAACAAACAAGTTATCTAGGTATGAAGGAGGGCTGCTGACCGTGAGGATTCCTCAGCCCTGAGAACCCAATATAGACTGTAGTGAGGCTGTGTCGGAGAGCATAGTCACCCTGTCCTTCTCCTCACAGCTCCAGGGCACCTTGTCCTAGCTCTGAAGGACACCGCTGGGCCGATGCCAGCTATACCAAGCAGGCTTGTCATTCTGGAACACCCCTCAAGGAGTTCGGGATCCTTCTCCCACTTCCTTCCCATCTCATAAACTGCTCCAGGCGGTCTTTGATCTCAGAGTAGAACTCCTATAAAAAGAAGGCCAAGTAACCTAGATGAAGAAAATCATTATCCAGGAATCCAGTAAAAGATGCGTTAAGGGGGCCCCTGCTGGGGATGTGAGATTTAGTCCCTTAAATTCTAAGCCAAACAGAGGGAGGGCAAAGGCTAAGAACTTCCAGCTAAATTTGCCCTCTTGTTAGCTGTCATTTCCTGGCTTGTTGAGCAACTCAGAAAATTTTTTCTGGGGTTAAAGCATTGCTTTCTTATCACTCTGAATATTTAAATACCAGTATATTCATCAACTGTTTCCTTAACTGAGGTTTCACTTTTTCAAGTCAAATATCTGTTTGCATTTATGGTTTTGATATTTTGAAAGTCTCACTATGTAGCCCAGTTGGCCTCAAACTTGAGCTCCTCCTCCTGCCTCTGTCTCCCCAGTCCTGGGATTATATACACACACCACCCACCTGGCTTCTGCCTGGGTAGTTTTAAACTGTTAAAGTTTGGATTAAATTGGGCCATGAGGATGGGACATGTTTTCAACGTTCTGTCTTTGGTCAGCACTCCTCCTAAACCATCCCAGACAAGTGATCGCTTCACTGACCTTACAGACAGTGCCAGCACGGGCACTTAGCATCTCCTGGGACCCCTTCCCATTCCCCTGCACTCACTGTCCCTGGGGATGTGGACTGGATTCCTAACCACCCGCTTCAATTCTTGTAAAATTCCTCCTACATGATCTCCTTCACATGGGGATTTTTGACATCTGTGTTTTTGAGGAGCTTTAGTCCCCCTGCCTGGCATCTTCTAAGTTCCTCAAGATTCTTCCAGGAGTGGCACGCAGTGCCCAGGAGGGTCTAGAACCAAATAGCGTCCCACAGACCGTAGTGTCTTAGACAGCCCCTCTACCCAGGCTCACCTGGAACCTTCAGGTAAGCGTAGCTATTGATCTCAGACCTGAACAGTGCAGGACCCAAAGAGACACAGTGCCACTGAGAGAGGAGGAGTAGTTCAAAGGCCATTCTCACCCAAGGGACACATCTAGGAGATTCCTGGAAATCAAGCTGGAATAGTAGCAAGAATGCAGCGAAGCCTGAAGGTCAGGTCGAAAGCCTTGCGAATCATCATAAGGGCCACACAGAGCCAGCCGTAGTCTCTAAAGAAAATGACATGGAAGAGATTGAAGGTGGCAGCTGCAAGCAAGAAGCACCTGCTCCATGCTGGGACCCAGCCCGGAGCCTAGCAATGCTAGGCAAATACTGTGCCACGAAGCAAGCTACATTCTCAGTCGTACAAGATGTACGGAGCAGGAAAACTTGTAATTAGGGAAAAGTACAAAGGCTTCCACTAGCTGGCTAGGGTGGTGCACACTTATATTCCCAGTTGTATTGGTGACGCTGAGTCAAGAGGATAGAAAGTTTGAGGTCAACCTAAGCAGTTGAAGCAAATTAGTGAGACCTTGTTTCAAAAACCTTTAAGAGGATTGGGGATGTAGCTAAGTGTAAAGGCTCTTGGTTGAATTCTCAGTGATACCAAAAAGGCAGGGCTAGGCGCCTCCATTAAGCGTGTTGACCTACACTGAGTCAAAAATCTTGCTAAAGTCAAAGTGAATCAGGGCAGTGCCTTGGCTTTAACCCAGCAGGCCAACTGAGGTCTCTAAGGACGGAGGACACTCCTCCCACCAGGCCTATATGGGCAGCCCGCTGCTCTTCATAGGTGTGCTGGCTGGTTTGAGTATTATTAACTGCTCCTCCCACTGCTACCAGTGCCTGGTCCAGATCTAAGCGCATCAGAGTCACAGAGCACTGGGCTTAGAGGAAACACCAGTCCTGAGAACCACCCAGGTGCCTGGAAGTGAGCTGGAGCAGAGTGCAACCTGCAGAGGCCACAAGCGAAGCAAAGGCCATTCCACCATGCTCACTGGCGAGTCCAACCCTTCATTCAACAGGCAACAGACCCATAAGCATCTGGCAAGCCATGTTATGAGCTTTTTTATTTTATTTTATTTATTTGGTTTAGGGTCTTGATACAACTACTTAGACTCATAGTGATCCTCCTGTCTTAGCCCCTCTAGCGCTGGGATTATAGGCATGTACCACCACACCTGGCTTCCATGGCTGGCATGGCACGCCCAGGGTTCTGGGCTGGCACAGCATGGTATTGAACCTGGGTTCTTGCGCTTGTCAGAGAGGTGCTTAGACCACTGAGCTATCGCCCCAGCCTCTGGAAAGTCAGTGTAAATATGTGGGTAGGTGAGACCACAGGAGGAGATCTCATATATGTGTGTATGGTATCATGTGATTGACCCAAGAACACAGGTGTCCTTGCATGTAAACTCACATGAGGCTCTATGGTGCTAGAGACAGAGCTAATATGTCCACAACTAATTTGGCAAACAACACACACAGAGAAGCTTCCCCTTGACTCAGCTTGCAGAAAAAAATATGAATGATCTTTATCACTGGGCTCCCTGTGGGGCAGAGCCTGGGAGCAAAAAGGGTGACTTCTAAGTAGCAATCTTATTTATTAACACTCCCACCTCCCCAAGGGCCAGCAAGTACAAGGCGTGCTGCTTTCAGAGTCTGCTTTCTATCTGGCGACGTTTTCACTTACACGGGCAGGAGTGTGTGGTGCCGCCCCGCCGAGCTGGGGTACAGGCTCCTTTCCAGGTGGAGCACTAAGCCTCACAGTTGGCAGGAGTCCTGTGGCTTTGGCTTTATCTCTGCATAGGGGACCAGGCTCCAACATGCTGTATGATTCGCTCGCTTCTCGCAGAATAATGAGGGATTTGAGAAGTCACTTAACAACTTGATCGACCAATTTTTCTCACCAGTGGCCTTTAGCAAAATTGCCTTCTTTCTCCCCTGGAAAAGGATGGGATGACTTCTAGGGATCCGGTGGCATCTACACTGCAGGATACCCACTTGGAGGCCCTGCAGCCACCAGGGCGGGGGCAAGGGCCCTGTGGGGCTTAGTGAAAGTTGTTAGTTGTGCCTTAGCTTCAACTAAGTGCAAACCCAGAGGTGAAAAGAGGATCAGCAAAGCCACAACACTGAAACTCCTGAAATGAAAACCAGGCGTCTTCAGGAGGCACCGAGGACCACAGTGGGCACAGCTGGCAGGGACAGCCACCCCTCTCCCCAGCTGGACTTCTCAGCAGAGGAGTAGTGCTCATGAGGAAGGTGCAGAGATGAGGTACAGGCATACTGACTCATGGGAGCAGAGCAAAGGCAGAAAGAGAGAGCAAAAGAAGAAATGTAAAGGAACAGCATGGTGAACTAGTGTTGGTGGTAGCTCACCTGTTATCCCAGAACTCTGGGAGGCTGAGGCAGGAGGATTATAAATTCCAGCCCAGCCTGAACAAGTGAGTGAGATCCAGCCTCGACACAAAATAAAAAGGGCTTGGAATGTAGCTCAACATAAGGGCTATAGGATCCTTCTCTCTTCTCTCTCTCTCTCTCTCTCTCTCTCTCTCGCTCGCTCTCTCTCTCTCTCTCGCTCGCTCGCTCGCTCTCTCTCTCTCTCTCTCACTCTTGCTCTCTCACTCTCGCTTTCACTCTTACTCTCTTGCTCTCGCTTTTGCTCTCTCGCTCTCTCGCTCTCAATCTCTCGCTCTGTCTCTCTGTGTCTCTCCCCCCTCCTCTGTGAGCGAGAGAGAGATACATACACACCAACAACTCTAAAAAAGGAAATGTCAGGTTTAGGAGGATGAAACATTCCTAGCTAGTGGCCTGCATAAAGAAATGATCTAGAACATGGTAACAGCTAACTCCTTAAAAATCTTGGAGGGGTCAGCTGTAGTGGTGTACTCCTATAATCCCAGCACTCAGGAGGCTGAGGCAAGAGGATAGCTGTGATTTCAAGGCCAGAGTGGGCCACAAAGTAAGTTCAAGGCCAGCCTGAATTGCAGAGTGGGAAAAAAAGACAAAAAGCAAAACAAGAAAGAAAGAAAGAAAAAAAAAACCACCACCATCATCATTGACAACAACAACTCAAAAAACCCCAATAAAATCTAACGATTTTTGCTTTTAAATCTTGGAGGTTGCCACAAATGTGGCTCAGAAGTAGAATACTTGCCTGACATGCACCAGGGTATAAATAAACAAATAAACTAACATAAAATCTTGAAGAAGCCCCTGCATCCCCGGCCCACCTGAAAGACCTTTGCTCAGGTGTAGAGCAGGGTCTCGGCAGAGGAGGCAGTGAGAGGAGCATCGGGTTTGAACGACTTTCAGCTGAGAGGAAAGCCCAGTCCATCAGGGTGTACTTCAGGAGTCTTTTAATGACCCCCAGATATAACTTAATAGAGAAGAACAATTGACTCTGTAGAAAGAGCCAAGATCGGATCAATAAGGAAAGAGAAAAGAGGGTGCATGTAAAGCTCAAGTGACACTGGGACATTTTCATCCAGAAGCCCTGGCTTTAGGGTTGTTTGTTTCTGCATTGGATACTGTACTTACATAATTTCTTTGTGTGAGCTACATCCCCTGCCCTGTTTAAGTGATTTTCTATTACCTAAGCTGGGCTTGAACTTGAGATCCTCCTGCCTCAGCTCATCAGCCTCCCAGGATTCCAGGCTTAAGCCACCACAGTTGACTGTGGCTTTTGTTTTCTAATATTTAACAACTTATTCCACATCAAAAGAAAAGCTCTCCATACAAAAAGGTTACAGAGTCAGGAAGAGCCCCATGTTCCATAAAGCGATCTCCACGTGCTCCTGAACATGACCAGCGAGGCATCTTTCACCCCCGGGGAAGCCGAGCGCAGTACAAGGCCCCATGCTACCCTCAGCCCCAGAGGCAAGCCGGGAGCCACCCCATGGCGCCTTTGCAGGGGACAACACTTGCCAGAATTAGCTCTGTGCACACAGCCTCGATTGTTGCATGCAGTGTCTCGGGATAAGGAGGAACAAGATGCATTTGTCCTATTTGTGACAGAGGGCCACAGAAATGAGGAGCCGGGGGAGGAGGAACTGAAGGAAAATTGCATGTTTGAAGGGAGTCAGAGAGGCAGCAGAGATGAACATTAAAGGAAGGAGGAGAAAAAGAATACAAATCTAGAGTTTCTAAATTGCCTTTGGCTCAAGGGTCTGGTTTACCACTGAAACAGTATAATTATAAAGTTGGCGTAAAACAGACCAAGGATCTAGTTACTAATTTCTTACTAGCAATAGCATCAAAGCCTTTTCTGCTAGTAGCTGGTCTCTTGACAAAAACCGTGTGTCTCCTGCGTGATGGCACCTATAGGGAGAGCTGGTTTCAATCAGGCCTCGCTGTAAAATGGAATGCAGTCGCGGTCTCACTTCTCAGATGTCGATCCGAGTGGAGGAGAAAGTGAGGGTTGGGATTGTCAAAGTGACTAGTGAGGGGAAACAAAAACATTTTACATAAATGCCCCCTTGTCTCATCCGTGCAGCATGCAGGCGAGGTTTGTCAGAAAATTTAGTAGGAACCCTTGGGTGCATTGGAGAAAAATGACCAGAGGCATTTCTGTTGTGCTCATGTTTTTGAACTAGATTGTGCCTGACCTCAAAAAGGAAATTCTGGCCTGATTACAGTCTTAAGTGGGTGCTCAGGTCCCCTGAACGTTGGTTACAGAAATGCTTTCATTCACACCCCATTTTAGTTAATAAGGATCCCAGGCATCAAAGGCGCACTCTGGCCTTGCTGTTTACTTTGGCATCCAGGAAGCCTGGGATTCCAAAAGAGATGGCTCATTCCTAAGGTACAAAATTCCCCTTAAAAATGTATAGAATTTATAATGGCAAGCACTTTTCTCTATCTTATTATTGCTTTTGTTGTTTGGGAGAAAGTGCCAAATTGAAAACAGATTTAAAAACATAGCTATAACACAGTAGCCTTTATCCAGAATGAAAACCTCTAGTACTTTCCCATTATAACTAACCAAGCTTCCTGAGAGGTAGTGGAGGGTATCAAAAAAGCTGGGGAAGGTACCCTAGGGCTGTCATGAGTGACATGATAACTGAGCATTGACTTTTTCCTGTAGACCACTAGTTCCCAACCAGGGGTGACTTTTGTCACTCAGGGAATATGTGTCTGTTTTTTGGTACCTGGAATCAAACTCAGGGCCTTACACTTGCCAGGCAGGTGCTATGCTACTGAGCTACATCCCTGGCAGGGGACTATATGTCAATGGCTGTATCTATTCAGCTGTCATAACCAAGGTGGCACAGAGGGGAGAAAAGGGCTTCTGATATCTGTGAGTAGCAGATACTGTTGGATATTCCACAGCACACAGAAAAGCTTCCAACAGAGAATCATGACCTGAGCCCAGCATCAACAGTACTGAAGCTGAGAAACTTCTCAGGGCAGCAGGCACCAGCAACAGCAGCAAGAGGAGAAAATCACATGTGTGCATGTGGTAGGTAATTATGGTAATAACATGAAAGATTCACTGGTGGGAGAGAGACGGAGGTAAGCGAAACAACTCCGGCCTTGGCTACCCAAGTCATTGGGCACCAGGCACCATGTCAGTGCTGCGATGGCAAAATCATACTTCAGGGAGGGAACCAAGGACTTGTATGAGTTGTGGGGAACACTCTGCTGTGATGCTATTTCTGCAGAAGGCAATGGCACCTGTGGTATTTTGCCAGCTGGTAGAAGCCTGCCAATGATCAGGTCCTCACTGTGTCCCTGGCAGACGAAATGCTAAGCAGAGGCTTCTCTGGGAAAGCTTTGGGTCAGGAGGCTGGAGGGGATGCAGTTGCTGTGAGGAGCAGAGGCCAGTTCTTTTCTTTTTTTTTCATAATTGTATTGATAAACAAATAGCAATGAGACAGTTTCAAATCAAATCGCTAGGACAGTTTCAATAACTAACACACTGCATACATTCTTCTTAGTGCTTAATTGCTGTACAAGATGCGGACCTGAGATCCTATTTACAAACACCACCAGAACAAATCATTCTATTCATTAAGAGAATGCAACTATATATCTATCCTAACCTAACTTTGAATACACAGATACAAAATGGACATTCATCCGTATACCCTTTTTTTGCTAAGTTTCTGTTATTTGAATATTATAGGTGTGTAAACTCAGCAAAATATTCTAAAAGAGTCCAGTAGCCCATAATAGCATTGAGACTTCTGTTTAACTGGCAATATCAGAAATT
>NW_004524717.1:2405782-2419836 GCF_000260255.1 Octodon degus | reverse complement strand
TCAACATAACAGCATGGCTTTACTTCCTATATTTCGTCTTCATACTTTTCTACAGGATGACAGAGGCCAGTTCTGAGATCTCAGTGCTACACACCTGGGTGGCCGTGATGCTCAGAATGAAAATGCAGGAAGAACTGATTTCAGGGCTATTATTTGTGGGTTTTTTTTTTCTTTTTTGAGGTACATAAAGATCAGGTTCCTATTTAAGTATAATCAACTCAAATCAGAAATACCAATGACAAATTTATATTTTAAAAGGTGTTGTATTTTGTTCATATTCACAGAAATATTTACTAAATCAAGATGTTTTCCTATCTCTCAGATTGGCAAAAAGTTTAACTATTAGTACATTAGTCTTGATATAATGAGACAGAATTTTCACACCCTCTGGCATGTCAGCAAGTACATGTTAGGCAGACACAGAGGCCAGGGATTCGATCCCTGGGCCTGTTGCAACAGCCCAACCCCCCACGACATGCTGAGATGGTCATTGAGACTGGGCATGGTGGCACATGACTGGAGTCCCAGGACTTGGGAGGCTGTAAATAGGAGGATCGCTAGGAGTCTGATCTACGTAGTGAGACCTTGTAGACCCTCTAGACCCTATGGACTGTATACTAAATACAAAAAAAAAGTACATAAAGTCACTGGCCTGTGTCAGTCTGGACTTTTTGTAGAAATAGGACCAAGAGTACATAGAGATAGAAAAAAAGCATTTGTAGTAGGACCTAGTTGACCAGTCCTGTGCAGGGCATCTGAGCTGAGACCTGGGGACTCCAGAACTAGGTGAGCCCAGGACCTAAATCCCAGTAAGAAGGGAAGAACAGGCACTGTGGGAGGACCAGAGTTGGTGGAGTTCTGAAGTTCAAGGGCGATAGGGGGTGGGGATCCTAGCTCCAGAAAAGAGTAAATTCTGCCTCTCATGGCCTCTTTGTTTTTGCCAGGCCTGCATGGAATGGGATGGTGCCCACTTGCCTCAGTGAGAGTGGATCCTCTCATGAAGGCTGCTGCTTTGAATGTTCACCTCTCCTGAAAACACAAACTAAATATACCCACACATGTGAGTGTGTACACATGCATACATGCACACACACATTCACGTGCACACACACACACACACACACACACACACACACACAGTCACTTCTTAGTAAGGCATCCTTAACTCCTCCTGGATCTCAGAAGCCCTCTCCTCACCTCTTCCACCCACCTTGAGTGCAATGGCCATACACATCTCCACATGCTGACACATGTTTCTGCAGGGACAAAATTCACCCTTGGTTGAGAACCACTGGCCTAGGGGAAAACATCCATGCACAGTTGTCATGTCATGCATGAAAATGCCATGTACCACACGGTCATGTTTTGGTCATGCTGCATGTATGATGATGGTCCCACAGCCCTGTGTTACCTAGAGTAGGGACACAGGAATGGTTTTAGTTTATCAGGTACACTCCAGGGTACTCACACTGCTAAATCACCTAGTGGTACACTTCTCACAATGCATCTGCATTGTTAAGCAACACATAACCATATAACAGTAATATATTTAAATATTAATATGTGGGCATGCATGTAATATCATATCATATTTTAAATATACATGCTCTATAATACAACAATTTTATTTTTAGGAATACATTCTACATAATCAATTAAGGGCCAGGGAGCTAGCTCAGCAGCATAAGCATCTGCCTGGCAAGTGCAAGGTCCTGAGTTCAATCATTCTCCAGTACCAAAATAAATACATAGATAGATAACCAAACGAGTATAAAATGTATGTTCCGCACATTGAATGTAGAATTGTTTACATTTCATTGAAAACAAATGTCTTAAAGTAGGAGATTGTTTAATAAAATAAATTATATTCCTTGCCCAACTAAAGGAATATCATATAACCACAAAAATGATAGCATGTCTTTAGTGGAAAGATTCAACATTAATAGTAAAAATTTACAATATCAAGGAAACCAAACAGACTATTAAGCAACCTGAATAGTAAGATCCCATTGCTATAAAACTATATATACCTATCTAATAAAGCATACAAAGATTTAACTTGGTTGAATTCCCAGCATGTCTTGCCCCAGAAATAGAACAATTAAAATTGGCAGATGACAAAAGTAACAGTGACTATCTCTAGGTGATGACACTGTAGGTGTGATGACTTTGTGTGTGATTTTCACTTCATAGTAAATCTCTCACTTTTTAGCCTTTTTTTTTTTTTTTTTTTTTTTTTGTATTTTAGGGAAGGGTCTCCAGGGTGTTTGGGATCTCTCAGACTCATAGTGATCCGCCTCTTTATGGCCTCCCAAGAGCTGGGATCACAGGCATGTGCCATCATACCCAGTCTCAATAGCCCTCTCAGCACGCCCCAGAGGCAGGCCTGTCAAGGCAGGTCCTGCGGATCAAACTCCTGGTCCCTGCACCTGCTTGCAGATGCTTTAATCTGCTGAGCTATTTGGTCGGCCCTAGTCTTACTTTTTATTGTGTATTTTATGAGCACTTTTTTCTTTAATGCAAGGATATAATGCAGATCCTCAAAAATATGCACACCATCTTGCGACCCTTGCAAAAGAAATGACTACAAACATGATAACCTATAAAACGCTTAGCACATTTAAGGTGCTAGTTTTTTAAAGTGATAAAGGTGGATATTTATAAATTCTGAGTTTGCCCTGGTAGTCCTGGCATGGTTGTCATACTTTCCACATTTTGTTGTGGTGTGAGGAATAAATTTATTTCATTCTTGAAGAAATCTACACCAGTGTCATTACCTTCTCTTTCTCCTTATAAAAGGACTTCTCAGCCTCCTGTAGCTCCTTGCCAACCTAATCTTTTCCTCTGATCATTTTGTGTATTATTTATAAAGAGCCCTGGTAAAATATCTTGTCCCTTTGATTTCCTCCAACAGCTGTGGAAAGAATTTATCTTAGCCTTTAGAGAAGGCTAAACTGTATCTGTAAGACTTTGGTCTAAGCCCTGTTATTTTGACTTCCTGACCTGCTCTGTACCCTGTGATATATAAAGTAGCAACCACTTCCACAATGAACAACTGTATTTGTTCACCAGAAATTCTTTCTGCTCCTCGGCCTCCTTTTCAGTTTCCTACTGGTATGTATTTTGAAAGTTTGAAAAATTGCCTGGCATGGTTTAAGTTTAATGGGAGCATTTAAGCATACTTTCCCTACAAAGCTTATCAGTTAGTTACTTAACCTTTATGAATAGGTTAAATATTTTCCACACTATTTATATAAACATGATACCTGGTTTCAAGTTAAACCTAATAGAAAGGAAGTTATTCTTTCCTTAAATTACTCCCGTTTCTTTTCATTTGTTTTTATCGTCCTCTTTTTTTTCTCTTTTCTTTTTATGACCACTTGACTAGGAAAGAAATTCACAAGGCAGAAGTGGAAATGTCACTTTATAAATACAAGATTCAAGCCCTCTACTCCCGTTGTCCTTGTTTTAAGTAAAGAAAAAGTAACTATTCCTCCAGGATGTATGCTTTGGCCGCGAAACGGCGGTCTCAAATCAAAATCAAGTCAAAGGGCCGTGTCAGGTTAAAAAATAAAATCCTGGAAATAAAACAATCTGTGTGTTGAGTTCGGAGTGAGGATGCTGAGGCTTGCGCGATACACAGAGCATCCCAGGTTCTCGGCTCGTAACAAAGCCCTCCTTGTTTCCACATTTCCCAAAGGCTCCGAGCGCACATGCGCCGGGACGCTTTGCCAATGAGAACCGCTCCCTAAGAGCTTCATTCATGCCTACATGCTATATTTACTCATTTTTCAACCAAAAGTGGCATATTGAATATATATTCCTGGAAATAGCCTGAAATCCATTCATTAGGCTTTCAGCTCCTTTCTCATACACCTCTGTGTCCCAAGAGACAACCCTGAAAACCGGAGTCACCCCATATACACACCAGGCTCTACCATCAAACGTCTAGGACACAGCAGCCAGACAAGAAAAGGGCCCTTCAGTCAGGGTCAGTATGATTTGAAGTGGCCAGCCAGCCATACACACCGCCTTTCACTCTCAATAAGAGGCAGTCCCCTGGCCGCAGCACTACCCAAATGACTGGCTTAGTCCCAGGTCTTAGGCCCTCTACTTTCTCTGTGTCTCCTGGATTCAGAATGTGAGATGAGACCTGCATTGGGCTGCAGGGATCTTGCGAGCTAAGGATCTTGTGAGCAAGCATGTAATTAAGAAAAAGTCAGGGAGGTGGGGTCGCCAGCCGGCTGGCTGAACACCAACACTGCTGTGAGATAGAGTGACATTTAGAGGTGTGAAGTCCAGTCCATGGCAACTCTGGGGTCTCCCTGCATCTAGTGCTTGTTTTTAAGTGAAATGTCCCCATTTCCCAATAAACAAGAAAAGGAAACACCCATGGAAGTGTCCACAGTTTCTAACAGGAAGTAAGCTAAAAATACAAACACTTATCCATTAGCTCTGTCCTCTTAAAAAGTTCTCTTCAGAAAAGACAAGGGTCAAGCATTTCAGTGGGCCTATCACATCAGAGGAATCCCTCGAAAGGCAGTGAAGGCTGTGGAGCCCTTGGAGGAGAAGTGGGCCACCAGATATCGGGAACAGCATGGATGCAGTGGGAGGATTCTGGGAAGTTTAGGGACAAATAAGCTATCCAGTGGCTGAGCAAGCAGAGAGGGCCATCTAGACATCATGGTATCAATGCCTCTAACTAAAAGCTCGAGCTTGGACCAGGAAGGATCTGAATTTCCAGACCTCAGTTCCACATTCAAGTTCTCCAAAGGGAGCACTTTTTTTTTTTTTTTTTAAGTTTTTGTCTTTATTAATCCATGTTTGCATTACATAACGGTTGCTTTCTCTTGGGCGGTTGGTACACATCCCTAACACATTTTCATTCTTGTTTGCTCCCCTTCTCCTCCTCTTCCCCTCCTACTTCCTATTATCTGTCATTTATTTTGCTCTTTATTTTTATTTGGGGCTTGCCCTGTATAGATTGTGTCTGGTTTTTTCACGTTATGGACTCAAGGTACATCCATTTTCTTACAAATAACTCCAATTTATCCTTCGTTATGGCAGAATAATACTCCATTGTGTGCAAAAACAGCATTTTTTCTTATTTATTCATCTGTTGATGGACATGTAGGCCAACTCCAAGATTAAGCTTTCATGAATTGTGTTGCTCTATCCATAGCTATGCATGTATCACCATAACGTGATGACTTTAGCTCTTTGGGGAAGATACCTGTAGGGGAAGAGCTGGGTTGAATGGAATTTCTTGTTTGAACTTTTTGCGGAATCTCCATACTGATTTCCATGGTGATTATACTAACTCACCTTTAAAGGGAGTAATTTTTAAGTAAACTACCAGAGAGGGCCCGATGGCAGAAGAGGCAAAGATGGTGCCTTAAATGTGGTAGGTAAATGACCAATTGTAGAAAGAAAATAATCCCCAGACAAATGCGAGGGAGAGGGCTCCCACTTAGCCTTGCAGAGCAGCCTACTTTCTTGGTCAGTGGTAACGATAGTCACAGGATAACCAAGGCACATTGAGGACGCCCTGTGTACTGCAGACCCACGGTGAATATTCCCACTATCCAGGTGGGGTTGAAGCTCAGAAATGCCCTCTTATTTCCCAAGATCCCATTACACAGTCCAATCCAAGGAGTCTGACCCATCTACTGATCCTAGGCCAAAAATCCTCCAAAAGTTGATAGGCACAACTTCACAGGCTCATCTCTGCGCTGTCTGAAGACTCATGGCTACTTGAGTATCTCTGATCATGCCATGCTTGGTTATTCACTCTTTTCTTTGCTCTATAGGTGACTTTTCCATGTGCTCCACTTCAGGCAGAGCCCGGGGTAATTCTGCACCTTCGGGGTGTGTGCATGAAAACTAACCAACATTACCAAGCCCTTATTGCTTTTCACAATTATACCTGCCTTGTCTCATTTGCTCCTCAGAGTGACAGGAGTTCCATCTTACTGGTGAGGAAACTGCAGTTCAGAGGAGGTAATCTGCCTGCTGTAAGCACCACAATCACTGCAGCCTCTTCTTTCTCTTCACTGATAGAGTCCTAAGCTGGGCCCCTTTAACATTCTCACTGCTGGCAGGGCCATGGGTGAGGCGCTGTGGGCATTATTGCCTTCACAGGCCTCTTGTTCCCTTTTTTAAAAAAAGGAAATAAAATTACTGTTTGGTGCCAAGAACATAGCTCAGTGGTAGAGTACTTGCCAGCTAGCACAACACCCCAGATTCAATCTCCAGCACCTAAAAGAAAGGATATACACAAGCATGTGCATGTGCACACACACACACACGCAACCACATGTGCATACACACACACACACATGCACACACACATGAAATGTGGCCGAAAAAATAGTGACCATTTAACTTTTTAAATTTATTAAAGTAAAAGATACATCGGCATTAATCTCCCTGAAAATCCTCCCCCTCTCTTGAAGCATACTTATCCCACCATTTTTGCTACTTTCTGACGGACTTCTGGAAGTGCTCTTTCATGAGTATTTCTGTGAGGTCTGATCAAAATACAGCGAATGATGCTGCCAGGTGCCATTCAAGGAAAGGCAAGCTTGTAAGATCGCAACGTGTCCTCAATCACCTTACTTTCCAAGTCTGGACTGTTCCTCAAAAGCAAAATGACCATGAAAGGTAAATGTTTGTAAATGACTCAGAACACTGCAGCAGCCAGGACAATGTAGCTAAAGACCACTAGGAAAGAGAACTTCCAGAACTGCTTCAGAAAGTGGCAGGAATGACAAAGTAAGTGTATTAAAAGTGAGAGGGATTAGTGGCAATATGTGTTTTACTATATGACTTTTTTTAACTTAGACATTCACTGAATTTTGATCACACCCCATATATTTATATATGTACATGTTATACACATTTATCATTCACAGCTGCATAGGTATATAGAGACAAATATATTAGTATATTAGTAATATATATTAAAAGATTTCATTGATGTAAAACTCCAAGTCTTTCTTCTGATCTCAAAAGATATTAAAATATGGATGCTGACCCCTAGAAATGATTGCAAGGCCTTGGTGCTATGCCTCATGGAGCTATAACCCCTGATTTCAGCTTGCACACACATGCTTTTCGGAGTTCTATTGTCTCATTACCTTAAGGAAAGGTTGATTCCAGAAACAGTGAAGATCCTGACCTATACAGGGGAGTGAGGCAAAAATACAGAACGGACCCAAGCACTCATGAGTCTTCACATGCCTCCAGAACCCTGCCGATGACGCCTGTGTGAGACACCTATTCGTGTAGTGGCCCAAATGGATGGCAAGTGGCTTGACAGAGAGTGCTTGAACCCTGGAAAGATCACACATCACTGAGCCTTAGGTAAATCCAAGGTTCTCTCATCTGTGTGTCACGTGACAAAGGTGTAACTGCTACAAGCCTGAGTGGGGTCCTACAGACTGGAGCTCAGCACAGTGCATAGCACAAGGCTGCCACCAGATGGGTGTTAGCTAAACACTGTCACCACGCCATCCTAGATTTTTTTTTGGGGGGGGGGGGTACCAGGAATCAAACTCAGGACCTTGCACTTGTCAGGCAAGTCCTTATTCCACTGAGCTATCTCCCAGGCCCTCCATCCTTAATTCTTAAAATGACCAGTAAAAGGAAATAACGCTAACAAAGAAAAGCCCAGACAACAAAGCCACTGGTTAAAGCAACCATGGTAAGAAGTAGTAATTCTGTCCGTGGCAGACATTAGTGAGTTGACATCAATGAGAATATCTGCGCCCTCAAAACAAAGTTATATAAAGAAGGGCCAGAAGCAGTGTCATGAGACCTGTACTCCCTTCAAGAATGCTGAGGGAAACCATTGAAATCCCAAACCCAGTAACAAAGTTTTATCAAATGAAAGAAAAGAAGCAAGACAAGAAGGAAGTCAAATTGTTTGTGTATTTGAAGTTGTTCATCTATCTGAAGTGCTCGAAGCAGGTGCTCATCAAAATGAAGAACTCACAATTAAGGAAGTCGCTCAGAAGATGGCAATAGAGTATTTGAGAGGAGCTGGGGAGGCACCGATTCTACCTAGGAAACTACAAAAAAAATCTTGAAGAAAGTATTCATTCCCTAGGGAGCAAAAATAACCTTGAAGTGTTGAAAGAGACACTTACGGAGGACTAGGGCTCACAGATCCCAGTGGGAAGGTGCCCAGGGACAAAAACAGCAGCTCCAAATACAAAATAAGAAATCCCAGTGACACAAAATATTCTAAGAGTGCACTTTCAGTCTGTTGGAAAGTAGCATCTTTCCCACAAGAAGGGAGATAAAATCAGCACTGCACTGGGCATGAGAAGCACCTTGGAGTTTTCCAAGCATCCCTCTCCCCCACTGGTGCTTTTACACCTGAGATGACAACTATGCTTGGTTATAAAGCAAAGAAATAGGGAAGAAAGGTTAGCATGGAGCAGGCCAGAATAATAGGCAATTAGAATGAAGTTAAGGAAAAGAATCTGGGCCAGGAACCGCCAGAAGCTGCCACATATGCTTTGGGAAGGCTCCTATTGACCAGAGGGGAAAAAAGAACCAAAAGATGGGCAAGGACAGCACAGCTGGGCTGTGCCTGAGGGCCACCCCTGACTACAGCGAGGCAGGGAGAAGCCGCAACTGGAGAGGAAGGGTCTCCGGGAAGAGCACCCACTGCCAGTCATCATCCCGAGCCCAAACACAATGTCCCAGGGAGTCATAGGAAGGAGAGGGGAAGGAGCCACGCTTTTATTGAAGGCACTTGCATTCCTGTGTGGGAGCCACGCCCAGCCATGAAATGCATCACCCAAATCTGGTCCTGGCTCCCTCCTTGCTCCCCCAGAACTGCCACCCTGATCTCCTAGGTCTTCTACAGACCCCGCCCACCGGGCTTTCCCCACAGAAACATTCCCTGGTCGCCCTGCCTGCACCAGAGCATCTCCGCCTCAGGCCCATGGCCACCACGTTTCCTGCTCTCGAGGCATCCCCCGTTCCTCTTTCCTATCTCTTTCCTATCCTGTGTGGCCACATCCTGCCTACAAGTGAACAGCACCATTTCACATGTTTAAAGCATGGTTTTAAAACATTCAGAATAGACTGGAATCTTCTGAAAAGCGTCAAATATTTGCAATCTATCTCTTTTCAGAAAGAAAGAAAGTTGACCTCCTGACCCCCACCCCCGTTCTTGCCCTGCACATCTACTGAACCAGAGCAAGCCCCCACAATCACCAGGCATTCCCATACTGCTCTGGCCCAGCATCCTGCAATGCCTGGCTCCACACTAAATTGATTCATCCATCAAATTTCCACTCACAGCCTGCACACTAGGTAAGACTTGCTGTTTATCTCCTCGAGCACTGGTTTCTGGGATGGGGGCATGTGTCCACCACGCTCTGCAGCAGTGCTCCATGCAGCTCTGAATGCTGGCTTAGCTGAAGCTGACCACATTGTCCTGTCTTCTTGGCAGCCCTGTCCCAGGCTTGGCATGTGATCAGTCCTTCATCATGGGTGGAAAGATCATTTTCAAATTATAAATAAATACATCATTATTAAATCATAAATATTTATTGCATTTCACATTCGTTACTGAAGACAAATCTGTTTCATCCTTATCAGTCCCATTAGATCAGTTTTCTCATTTTGGGAAAGGTCTTCTCTTGCCTTTTTGCAGTGCTGGAGAAAGAACCCAGGGCCTTGGGGGGACTACACACACACACTCCCACTGAACCTCATTTTCTCATCTTTTCAGAGAAATTTGAACTCAGTGGATTTTAAGCCCTTATATCTTGGAGATTATATTATTCTTTGGGAAACAGATTTTAGGTTGGAACGCAAGAAGAAATTGTCTCCCACACGTTTCCACAAAATATCTCAAAAGGCAGTGCTTAATCAGGGTTAGGAGCTGGCTTGTTTGCCCTGCACTCTGGGCTCTTTAGAAGTGAGGAGAAGGAGCCAGCCATCTGTGCTGGCCCTGCCTCGCAGACCTGCTGCGCTCAGAACCTCTGGCACTGAGTGGCTGCTGGGTGCTATCACCATGCCTGGCCTCTCTGTCTCTCCCTTCCATTCTGCCAATCAAAGCTTTTATGAGGGTTTGATGAAGGAGGATGACATAGTGCCTTAACTTTTCTCTAGTAGAGTCCTGGTCCATTGTAAAGGTAAAACATAACAAATAGTAAATTCCCTTTCTATTTATAATTTCATTCCAGTCTCCAAATCATTGCTAAGGGCTCCCACAGAGATTTCCAAAGGATGGATAGATAGATGATAGATAGATAGATAGATAGATAGATAGATAGATAGATAGATAGAATAAAATGATACCTATTCCTTTTTTCCTTATAGAAATAAAAGCATTGTATTCATACCTACTGACATCTCTCTACATTTGCCTAGAAAGGAATTCTCACATGGCAGATCTGCCCCAGGGTATTGCATCCTAGTTCCCAGAACTGTAGGTCTTACAAAGGTCAGAGCCTTGGCAGGCATGATTGGGTGGAGGATCTTGAGAAGGACAAATTACCTTGGATTCTCAGGTGGCCAGGGAATCATGAGGTCCCTGTAAGGGAGAGGAAGAGATTGAACCGTACTGATGGCTGCAGAAAGCAGGGTTCAGAGTTCAAAGAGGCCACACTGCTGGCCTTGAAGCTGGAAGAAGGGGTTTAGAGCAGGCAACTTTTGGAAGTCAAAAAAGCCAAGTAATTGATTTTTTAACATTTGGGTGCTGAAGATCAAACCCACAGCCTTGTGTTTGCTAGGCCAGTGTGCTGCCCTGCCACTCACTGGTTCGGTGCCCAGCCCCAGGGGAGGAGTCTTCCTTAGGGCCACTAAAGGAACCAGCCCTGCCAGGGCTGTTACCTCAGTAAATCAGTGGAATTAAAGGCCATCAAGTTGGCAAAATTGATTTTAGACTTCTGCTCTCCAGAACTATGAGACAATGCAATTGTGTTATTTTAAATCAGGGTTCCTTCATTACTGCAGCCCTAGGGAGCAAATGTACCTGCAAATTCTTCTGTATTGGTAGAAAGAGATCGATTCCTGTTCCTTCTGCTGCCCACCCGGTGTTAGTTTGTACGGACGAACACAGTGCTCTAACAGATGAACGCAGTGCTCTGACGTCAGCTTGCTGTCTGTGTTTTGCTGCTGCTGGTCCTGAGCAAGGAGCAGCCCCAAATGTGAGTGTGTGCACACGTGTGTGAAAACATTTGGAGGGAGAAAAGTGACTGAGGGGTCACATTTTAAGCAGTATTCTCAGGCCTACGAGATAGCTTAGCAGACTAAGCACCGGCTTAGGCAAGTGCAGGGACCAGGGTTCAATCCCTGGCACTACATGCCATGCCGGCCCTGCCCCTGGTGGGTGTGCTGAGCCAGCCACCAAGACTAGGCATGGTCTTGGGAAGGCTAAAAACAGGAGGATCACTACAAATCTGAGCTGCGTAGTGAGAACCTGTACCAGATACATTTAAAAAAAGAAAAGAAAGAAAGATTCTCAAACTTCCTTTTTGAGAAAGTTTGGTATTTTAACTTCGATTTGTGGCCTTTTAATATCAATTATTGCTTTCCTGTTGGTGACTCACCTGACTCTGTTCATATGAAGGCTCAGGAGTACAGGGCTAGGTTTTGTTTATTCTTATTCTTATTTCTTACAGAAAGCACCTTAGAAGCCTGCTCATTAGATATCCAGAACAGGCCTGCCAGACTTTCATCCTGCAGCTACCCCAAAGTCTCTTTCTTAAGACAGAGTCTCATTAAGTTTCTAAACTGCCCAGGAGGGCCCCAAAGTTGGATCCGCCTGTCTCAGCCTCCCAGAATGTTGGGATTACAAGCCTACACCACCACACCCAGCTTGCCTGTCTTGAACTGAAGAAGCATAATCACCAACATCACAAAAAATAAAAATGAAAGAAGCTCTGAGAAGCAAGCTCCAGGAGAACAGCTGAACCTACAGCTGTGTGTTGGCGCAAACCCTGGAGTCCATGCTCCCTGCTGAAGAGGACTCCAGTGCTGTGTCCTGCTCACGGCCAGCTTCCTTAGTGAGTACAGATTCATAAAGGGCATGATTTTCAAGAAGAAAATAACCCCTGTAAGTGCAAAATGGACAAAGACCATCATCTTTCAAATCCTGACCCTTGTTGACTTAGATTTTGGAATGAGCAGCAAGACAGATACAAGTTGAAAGTTGTGTTTTATAGATACGAAATTAAAATCTGAGAAAAAACCCAGCTAATTTATGTCTGTATTGTGATTAGAAAACAAAGGGTTAGGAAGGTCATGCGACTTACTGAAGGTCATATTTTTTAATGTCAGCAATTATATACATAATTATATATTCATCATGTTGTACAATAATACATGTTCGTATATGCATCACACACACACATGTGTGCGTGCACACGCACATTCACACACACACAACTCCCAAGCCATCCCATACTGCTTCTAAGAAGAAAGGCATGTATCCACTTTCTTTAGTGTGCCCACTGCTGAACCTGTGTTTCAGTGTGTCAGTCAGTTTTCTGTTAACACAATGAACACTTCAGATAAACCAGCTTAAAAATGAGAAAGGTTTATTTTGGCTCACAATTTTGGATGTTTCAGCCCAGGGCTGGCTAGCCTGTAGCTTTTGGGCCTGTGACAAGGCAATACATTATGGTCCGAGTGGCTTAGAAAATGGCAGCCAGGAAGTGGGAAGAGAAGGCAATGGAGGGCCGGGGCCTCTGTGTCCTCTTCCACGACACACCTCCAATGACAGCTTCCTCCCTCTAAGGCCTCCTCCCAGTAGCAGCATAAGTTGGCAACTGTGCCTTTAGCTAGGACCCCTTGGAGGATATTCCTGTAAATTGAGGTGGTGAGTCCTGAGGAGCTTGATGTGAGTGAGATGTGGACAATTTCAATGACGTCCCTAGGTAAGTGATGGCTACCCTTGATTCACACATGCATAGTTGGACCTCCCTGTCATCCACTGTCCTAGTGGAGGTGTCAGTGAGAATAACTAAAAGCACAAAGCTTCCAGGGATTTGCGAGAGATTTGGCTGAGCAGTAGGATGATTGCCACTTTCAAGATCGGGAAAGAACCACACAGATCTAGCTAGAAACTGGAGGGAGTCACCAGCTGTCACAGCACACAAAAGTTACCTACAATTAAGGCGTTGACCCTGGCAAACTTTCATGGTTTTTATTCTAAATCACCACAACCTTCCACCTCCCAAAATGACTAAAATCAAAGTTAATTTGCCAGGAAGAACAAAACAAAGCAAAACCATACATTATTTCCTTTTATAAAGAAAGCTCCAAGAAACAAGGTCTGCAGTAATCCTGTCTGGCTGTTAAGGCAATTACCCAGGAGTGAGATGCTAGACAGGGAGAATGGGGAACAGACCATCTCCCCGGGAGAGCAAGAAGTCTCAGACATCTTCCATAAATCTCCTCTCCTGGCAACTTAAAAACCAGAAGGAGATAAATGAGTGACAGCCCCAACCATGCAGGTCTTCTCCAAGATGAAGCACGGCTACTGTCTGTGTAATCAGCAGGAAGGAGACGCCTGTTAGTGAGATCACCATTGTTCATCATTTTGGTACCATCACATGGCAGAATTGTGACTCTGTTACAGGCAGAGATCCTCTTGCACCCTGAAGAGGACTGTCAGTACAGCCACAGTTTCCTTGTCATGCATGCCAGATTCAAGCTCTCAGAGCACTCTGTTCATCTGATGCCCTGACAGGCCTTGGAAAAAGTCCTCTTCACTGCATCCTTGCTGTTGAAGGGCCGCCCTCTCCCACATCCAAGAGCAAGACCAGGAGCCAAGTCTCCCACACATCTTACTCCCTGGCCCATCTTCCCTGAAAGGAAAATCCATGCCTCAGCCCTGGTCACCCCCTCGGCTGTCCCATGGCTCCACAGACCGAACAGTTTTCAGAGTTCCCTATAAAGTGCTGCATTAAATCTACTGACTGAGTTCTCAAAATAATAAGCAGAATTTAGGAAAGAAAGAAAGAAAGAAAGAAAGAAAGAAAGAAAGAAAGAAAGAAAGAAAGAAAGAAAGAAAGAAAGAAAGA
>NW_004524717.1:2402250-2405682 GCF_000260255.1 Octodon degus | reverse complement strand
GAAGGAAGGAAGGAAGGAAGGAAGGAAGGAAGGAAGGAAGGAAGGAAGGAAGGAAGGAAGGAAGGAAGGAAAATTGGAGCTCCTGTCTGGCACCATGCTTGAACTTTAGACTACTTTAGTTAGCGTTTCAGGAACCACCTGAAAAGAACAAAAAAGGAATGGTATGGCATGCATACTTGATAAGTGGAATTTGTTCTGGTAAGAGCTACTTGCCTGAATTGTATTCAACAGTGAATTACATGGGCTGGTCAAAATATATGGTGGATGTTTAATTTTTTTTTAATTATGACAGACACATTGTCATTAACCCACCTCAAAATATATCTCCTTTGCTTCAAACACACATATCCCAGCGTCTTACCAGTTTGGGAGGCAGTTCTGGATGTAATGTTTGATGAATGTCGTTATGAGGTATGATGACAGATAGGACACCTGTGGCTGCTGAGTGCCGTCCAACAGAAAAGCATTACAGTGCGTCCTTGTCCACCTTATGTCCACCAGATCAGGTGCCGTGCATTCTGACTCTTCCCCAAAGTCTAAATGACAAAGGAAAAGAAAATGTCTGAATCCAGGGCATCCAGGTAGCCAAACACAAACAACGACACTGATGAGCAAGGCCTTCCAGCACTGCCTTAGAAAATGCCAACAGTGGTGGTGGAATAAGTGCGCTTGAAGTCAGAGCAGGGTATTTTGATTCAGATTGATGGTGATGTGTCTTTTACTGAAATAAATTTTTAAATTTTGACCATTTGGGCTCAAGTTAAATTTGAATCAGGCTGTGTTAATTTCATCTTTAAAACCATTTCTTCTACCTGAAAAAAGCAGTTAGTCATATTACAGACAAGTGCCCTTCCTTGCCCTACTGCCAGGCGAAATCACCTCAGACTTAAGATCCTTGAGTATTCTGGGGTATTAATGAATAATTTGGTGGTATACACTACCCAAGGCTCCCAGCTACACTCTGCCAGGCATTACATGTCTCTATTTCATGAGTATCTGTCTTATTCAAAGATACGTTTT
This sequence comes from Octodon degus, assembly GCF_000260255.1. NCBI lineage: Eukaryota > Metazoa > Chordata > Mammalia > Rodentia > Octodontidae > Octodon > Octodon degus. Next base: position 2,404,662 of record NW_004524717.1, on the reverse strand, counting down.
GTCATTGAGAACAAAAAAAGAGTTCCCTTCCTATGTCTGGTTCCTCTCCTTCTGCCTGCCTGTCGTTGATATGAACATGCCACCCAAGCAAAGGAGCAATACCACAAAGTGAAAACTTGTTGAGAGGCAAGCACAGATGTCACATGTGCAAAATTATATATTTTTATGAAAAACTCCAAAGGAAGAACAGTTGACACCAAAATAACCATCCCTCACTCTTTGTTATCCTTTTCCATGTGCAATCCTTTTCCATCCTTCCATCCTAAGGAGGTGATGTAAACCCAGCCCCCCGCCTTTTATTTCTACTAATATGCCATTTAGGGAAATTTATATGCAAAGAAAGACTTCTAGAAGAGTAGGGAAATGATTTCAATTCTATTTTCCTTGGCGGCTGACATTCTATCTCAGTCTCCTTGTGTAATGGACCCTTAGTAAAACATGGCTTGCTGTAGTTCTACTGAACATTTCATTGACTTCTTATAATGTGAAGTAGTATGCTAAGATATGCCTTATCTCACCAAATCCACACAACATTCCAAGAAGATGGGAACTATGGTGACCATTGTATCATTGATGAACAAACTGATGGGTATAACGATCAAGTAACTTATGCAAACTTGTGCAGCCTGTAGTCAACAAGTCCAGAATTAAAATCCTGCTTTGCCTAGCCTTCAAGTATTAGCACCACACAGGAAGAAGAATGAAAAGGATGAAACTTCTGTGTATCTATGCTACATCCACCTCCAGTCCATCATGCAATTTTGTTAGTCATATTATTTTTATTGTTACGTGTATTAGGTAGCTTTCCCACTGCTGGACAAACTACCCATCTCCCACAGTTTAAGGAAGGGATTTCATCTGCCTTGCATTTGAAGGGGATTCGGTCCATCGTTGGCTGACTGCAAACCAGGAGCATCATGGCAGAGGGCATGGTGGAGCATGCTAAGTTCAGGACAGCTGGAAAGCAAAGAGGTGAACAATGCCAGAGAGGATGAAGGGATCAGATCTGGACATCTGTGCCACATCTGCACGGCCCAACCCAAGGTGTATGCCATCAATCTATTCCCTGGGTAGATTCAAAAGCAATCAGGTTGACAGACTCATTCGTCCAGACTCATTCGCTGCTCAGCATGCCCCAGGGTCGGGACCGGCTTGGCATGCAGGACCAGGAATCGAAGCCTGGTCCCAGCACTTGCCAAAGCAGGCACTTAGTCCACTGAGCTATCTCGCTGTCCTTTGATTCCATATTTATATTCCATGCCAAACTAAATAATATAATGGAGCCTGAAGAGAAGGAAAAAACTCAATTCTGTGTCACAAACACCATCTCTCCCAGGACATGTTCTACACTTCTAGGTTGTCAGTAGCAGTTTCTTCTGCTTAATGTCATCTCATTTTCTTTTTGGTTTTGCTCAGTTTCCTTTCTTTTCTTTTTTTTGGCAGAACCAGGGATTGAACTCAGGCCCCTGCGCTTGCCAGGGAAGCGCTTATTCCACTGAGCCATCTCCCCAGCACCCATCAGTTTCCTTTCTGAATAATATTTTGTTCATTCTCAGTCACGGAACTGTCTCAGGCTTTGCTCATCAGAGATTGTCTTCATTCTGTCCTCCTGCCTAGTTAATGGGGTAGCTGAGTATAGAACACTATGCCGCAAAGTAGAGGTTGGCGCATCATGGCTCATCCGTCTGAGCCAGCCCATCCTGCTTCCCCACTCTTCCCACTCCACAGGCAAAACAGCCACATGCTCCAGTCCAGGGTGGCTGCCAGACTGAAATACCAGACCAGGTAATTGCAAGAGACATGACCCACAGAACCCAAAATATTTGCTATCTTGCCCCTTACAGAAAAAGTCTGCTTTATTTAAAAAGCCCTTAAATGGAAGAGTATCTACTCTATTGCCTTGTGTTGCTGATGTCAGCTTGTTTATTGAGCATCTATTTATTTTTTCATTTCTGGAAACATTTGTTCACTTTGCCTCTATCCTTACACTATTTACCAGGTTTCAGTTTTTGTTTTGCTTTTCCTAGTATTTAATAAATTTGTCCAACTAAAGATTCATGTCTTCTTTCACACATGACTATTTTGTTCCACTTCTTTCTTGTTCTTTGTTTTCTGCTTTCCATTTCTTTCCTATTACATGAATATAGACCTGATCCTGCCTTATACACTTGTTTACTTTGTTTCATTTTTTTATATATATTTTTCATAGTGGAGGAGCGTATTTGTTTTCCTTTGGTCATGCTCTCTCTGTCTCTCTCTGTATCTCTCTGTCTGTGTCTCTGTGTCTCTCTGTCTCTGTCTCTGTGTCTCTCTGTCTGTGTCTCTGTGTCTCTCTGTCTCTGTCTCTGTGTCTCTCTGTGTCTCTGTCTCTCTCTGTTTCTCTCTCTCTCTCTCTCTCTCTCTCTCTCTCTC
>NW_004524717.1:2370612-2402150 GCF_000260255.1 Octodon degus | reverse complement strand
TCTCTCTCTCTCTCTCTCTCTCTCTCTCTCTCTCTCTCTCTCCTTCTCAGTAATGGAAATAGAAACCAGGGCTTCACAAATGCTCTACCACTGAGCACCCCAATCCAGATGTCCAACATATTTTTCAACCCAACACTTGACGTTATTATTTTAGAATCATATTTTAATCACTGGAAGCTCTTCTTAAACTATGATTACTCTGGGATCACAACGTGTTCAATTCTAAGGATATAAGGTCACTTTTATTTGTTTTGAGAATTCCTTGGGGGGGGGGCTGGCTCAGCCCTCCTTGGGGGTGGGGCTGGCAGGCTTGTGGTGCCAGGGATCAAACCGTGAGATCCCTGCACTTGCCTAAGCTTGCCTAAGCAGATACTTTAGACCACTGAGCTATCTCATTGGCTCTGTTCTGAGAATTCTGAAGATTATTTTAAATTCATGTTTAGTCTCTAAGTTAAAATGCCTTTTTCCTTCAGGAGCAGTTAGTCTATGTGTTCACATTTCTCCTTCCCTTTCATAAACTTGACGTCATCTGACACCCAGTGTTGTGTCCACTACCAAAGAGCAAAGCCGATCCAGATCCACGGAGGTACTGAGCAACATTCTTTCTGCTCTGAAGGATTCCAGACAGACATGTGGTGAGTGGGGGTGTTAACAGGCCAGATTCCCTAGGGTACAAACCAAGTGGCTTATGTACCCCAAAAATTGGCTCAGGCTTGGAAAAATTAGGTAGTTCGCAAATTCAGAATATGTCCTTGGCATTTGCCACATAAGCCCAGCGTAATCTGCAGCTCTCTTCTTTGGGCCCAGAGCCTACACTGCCTTATTTTAAATGTTACATTTTGCTAGAAATTATTTGGATTATTCACAGCATGATTTGCCCATGTTTGCATTGAGATGGAGCAATGGAGCAGACAAGGAAGAGAGGGGAAGGGAAAGCTTTCTCTGAAGGAGTCAACCCCAAAATCCTGAATGCAGAACTTGAAGTAAACACGCTAATGAGAGCCCTGGCCCATCTTGTCCTTTGTACTCAATGACCCCAAGCTCAAGCTAGTCCAATTCCCTCCTTTCTCTGGAATACCCCTCTCTGTTTCCCTTTGCTTTTCATGTAAGTCTGTCTGCTTTCTATCTTCTAGTGTTTGTTCCCATTCTGTGATTTGATTCTTCTCAGTGTGAAGCCCTGCTGTAGTTTCATTAGCCAGGGTGATAGATGGCATGCAGGCACTGGATGGGGAGATCATTTCAGTCATTTCCGTGGGACTTGAATAAAGCGAAAGACAGTGTCTTGCACTCAGTCTGGTACCTTAGGAAGAAGACACACGAGCTGAACGGTAGACAGAATATGTCTTCAGGAATTCCTCAGTCATCTTTTCCTCCTTCACTCTATCAAGTAGATTTTCAGGAAAACTGCCTGACAAATGCATATGATAAATACATCATCTCATGAATATTTCTTTAAATATACCCATGCACAAAGGAGTTACATTTTAATTTGAGATATTTCTTAACTTTTGAAAAGTTCAGTTATCAGGTTGCAGAAGAAACTCAGAGGCAAAACACTTACCTAGCACAGAAAAGCCCAGAGTTTCATTTCACTTCCTCAGAGGAAAAATCCCTGCAAACATTCAAATGTTTTAGTGGAAAATTTTCCTTTTATGGGAGATGTAATTGCCTGTGATGCATTAAAGTTCAGTCTGAAGATCGTTGAACACCAGCACTTCTCCTGATCAGATGAATTAATGAGCTCCTGCTGATATTTATAATCAGCTGAGAAGGCAATGCTTTTTTAAAAAAAAAAAATAAGTATATTTTAAAAAGGCCATAGACCAGACTAACTGAACCACATCAATGTAATTTTAGGCATCTCATTTTTCAAAATATTTTCATACTGTAAGAATCTTTGAAAGTTCATAGAAAAGAAATATTGATAAATTACACTTCAATGGAACTTCTGAACTACATATTTTGCCTCATCATAAATAACACTTTACCCAGAACTTTAAAAAAAAAGAACTTCCAGAACAAAAGTACATACTTAGAATTGAAAAGAAAAAAAAGTAACTTATGCAAATAAATTAGGAAAATGACAAAAAGAAAAATCACATTTGGATTTTTAACCCTCACCACTATTTTCAACATTTAAAAGAAAGACCAAAATCAGGTAGGCTAATGCTAATCATTGAATTTCTATAAAGTCACCCATTATTCAAATATCTTTCATTTAATTGGAACAGATATGTATTAGAATACACTCTTATACATTATAAATGGCAAATACAAAACAATTAAGGTACAGGCACTGGAAACTTCTGAAAAGTTGGCCGTTGACATTCTTTAGTGTATGTCATTCTTCATTTTGCTAATAAAAAGAAGGAACAATACTTTTCAGTTCCCAACCGTGTTTATGCTTCAGACGCTTTTGCCTTTGCAGCTGCTCTTGTTTCTGTCAAGCACAAGGGCCCAGATGCATTCACATGTGACTACACATGTAGCCCTAGTTTTGCAAATCTGTGGTTGGATGGACAAAGCTTGTGGCCAGGTTCAGCCTCCCTCTGCAGTTATCAAGCATGACAGAGCTGGAAGAAAAACATCTGGTCCAAGGTCGCTGCTTGCCTTTGTAGCAGAGTGTACCTTTGATCTGCAGCTGGAGCTCTCTATTGAGCAGAGCAGATCAATTAGTTAATAGACCATTCCCACTAGTAGTCCCACTGGCAGCCTACCTAGTAGAGGAACAAGTTCTGTTTATCAGCCTTGTCCTTCCCCTTCTACTCTAGGCAGATCCTTTTTCCCCTTGAAATAACATAATTATTAAAGCACTTCAGTCACTTCAGTGGTTAATGATTCCCTCCTTTCCTCAGTTCCGCTCTCCTGCTGAAACCTCTTGGTGGGTTTTAAACACACCGCTCCACGGCTACAATTTCATTCCCCACTACAATTAAGGCTTGGAGGAACTCGCCATGCCATTATGAAAACCAGCATCTTGTCCAGGTTTGGTGTACGCCCTAGAGGAACTCCAGTGATCACATCTGTATGTGTCTTCCCCCAAATGCAAAGAAGTAATATCATGTGAGCACCTTCACCCAGATTTCATTCTAACAGCGTAATTAATTTTTCTTTTATTTTGCAGACTGGTTCTAGGCATTTAAACACACATTTAAGAAATTATTTTTATCCTACTTGCAATGGCATTGTTATCAGTGTTAGCTAGGAAATAATAACTATGTCAGAAAATCAAATTTAGTTCTTTTGGCCTCCTGGCATATAGAATTTCAATTAGTTTTAATGACCTTAGTGAGTGTTTGTTTGTTTGCTTTGTTGTTGCTGTTTGTATACTAGGGAAGGTTCTACAGGGTGTTCAGGGTCTCACTACTAGATCAGACTCGTAGTGATCTGCAAGTTTACAGCCTCCCAAGAGCTGGGATTATAGGCACGTACCACTACACCCAGTCTCAGTCTCTGTCTCAGCACACCCTGGGCGTGGGGCTGGCATGCAGGCCCAGGGTTCGAACCCCAGCTGGCCTCTGTGCCTGCTTACAGGTGCTTTAATCCACTGAGCTATTTGACCTTAGTGAGTTTAACACACTGTATCTGAACTCTTTTTTTTTTTTCTTAAACCCACAAAAACTGCTCTAAAATGGGTTATGCATTATGTTTTTGTGTCTGTTTTTTAAACAGAATCAGGCACACCAGTTAAACCAGCTGGACACAGAAGGAGCATCAGGGAGCCACAGCATCCATGTGAGCTGGTGTCTGACAGCTCGCTCAATTCATTTTATAGCAAAAGACCAGTCCCATGTCTCTGATGAGGCCAAATCAGACCACAGGGCCCCTAATGCCAGCGAGGCTTGCAGTGCAGCTGGAGCTAAGCATGGAGACCGCCTCCCAGAGCAGTTGCAAGCACTTAGGCCACATGAAATTCCAAAGGGAATCTCAGGAGGCAGAATGTAATTATCCCCTTTGGAGTTTGGCACGAATAGGAGCATTAAACAGTGCCGTCCTTTGTCCCAAAAATAAAGCATGCCAGTGGCTGCACAAGCATGGCCGAGACACAAGGACAGAGCCTGGGGTCTTGCTTGACTCCTGTGTGCCACTTTCACCTCTTCACACCAGCAGTTCCTTCTAAAGTAGTCCTCAAGGAGATCCCTTTGTGTCATGCTGCGACCACTTTGATCTTGAGAGGAGGATAGCTGAGAAGATCCAGTAAAGTCCCTATGACCCACCCACTCTGGGACTCAGTGCAAATAAAGAAGTACTATGGCTCCAAATCCACAGGCACTGAGTCCCAAAGAGCTCAATCTGAGGCCATTTAAAAGAGTAAGGACCAGTGTCACTGTGCTCAAAAACTGACCTAAGACAGCTGACCTTCAACTCATTTCCACTGACTTCATGACAATTAACACATGTGATTAGGTTGCCAGGAAGCTGAGTGTATGTCTTGCCAGTTTCCCCAGAAGTACCTTCAGAGAATGGGTCGGCTGCTTCCCCAATGATAAATGCACGCATGAGGGAGCCAGGGCCAGAGAGAAGTGGAAGTGGCCATGGAGCCCACACTTACCCTCGGCGTTCACTGCACTCAGGTCTCCTTCCCATGTTCAAGACATCCTTGCCAGGACTCTCCTTCCCACACTCTTGCTCTCTTGCACCCTATGCGAAGGTGATCCTCCTAAATGACTTTTGCTAGGATCTGACACTCCTCTAACATCTTTTGCTACTGATCCAATAAGACCCAAGTACCCAGGGCCCGACACAGCTGGCTGGTGAAAGCTTAAGACATAGAATTCTAGCAACCGCAAGCTCAGTGCTAGCTGATGCCCATTTCCAGACTTCTTTTACCAATGTTCTACAGGGAAAATATTTCCAGTCTCCCCATCATGGTTAGGGCCGAACCACTAAATGCTGACATGCTAGAGCTGATTAAATGAAACAGAAGTCAAACATAGATTGAGTTCACGAAAGTGCAATGCTTTCCTACAGCATTTGCCTAGATAACAAATACCTCCTGAGGACAGAGCTAGTGAATTCCACTTTATGGACAGCCACACTTCATCAAAGTGGTTCTGACCAAAATTTATGACTTGCAAACCTGATAGAAAATAATAATCACTGAGAAGTCAGCACATGTCTTGTACATGTAACTTTGTCACCTCCAGGAAATATTTTGGGCTTCTGTCCTGCAAAAAGATTGGAAATCAGTTCTTTGCTGATTGTAGGTCAGTCCTAGTGTTATGGTTTGTGTCCAGTTGTCCCCCCCCCCCCAAAGCCTCATGCAACCAGGAGGCGAGGACTTCAAGAGTTTGTGATTAACTCGTGATCCACTTATTATGGGTGATCCAAGGCTGGGATTATGGGTTTTGGTACTGCTGAGATTATGGGTGTGGGGCAGAGAGCCTGAATGCAATTTAAGAGAGACAGACTCTCTCTTGTGTAGCCATTGCTGCCTGTTGCCATTTTGTTGCACTACTCTTCCCTTGGCTCCTCTTGCTCTTTGCCACCACCATGAACTGCTGCTCTCTGCCCTGTGCCACTCTATCTTGGAGCTGGCCAAGTCTGGACTGAAACCTCCTGTAACTGTGAGCTGAATAAACCTTTCCTTTCTTCATTTTGTGTGTTGGATATTTGTCCCAGCAACGAGAAAAGAGTAACTGAGGCACCTAGCTTTTCCTGGTCTCTTGGAGAAACATTCTGCTGCCCTATTTTGATTCTTTCACTTTGATTCATTTTTCTACTTAAAACCTTGAATGTTTTTAAATCTGAAAAATGTAATGTTAATGATAAACAGTAGCTAATATGCTTTATTTGTGATAGCCCAATAGATCAAATGTGTCTGCAGTGGAATGAACGTATCTCCTCAAATGCATATGTTGAAATCTATTCCCCACGTGATGGTATTCAGAGGCGGGAACTTTGAGATATGATTAGATTATGGGCAGATTATTAGATTATGGGCAGAACCCTGAAGAATAGGATCAGTAGGCAGGGTTGGAGCTTACAAATGATCAAGATGTGATGTGCCCAGTGTATGTGCCAATTTCCCAAGATGTATCACAAGTGTATGTGAATAAAAAAAGAATTTTAGGGCTGGGGAGATGGCTCAGAGGACTAAGCACCTGCCTGTTGAGCAAAAGGACCCAAGCTCTATCCCTGCTACCACATGCCTTGCAGACCCCGAACCCGGGCAAGGTGGTGCACACCAATAATACTGCCACTGGGCAGGCTGAGACAGGAGAATCACTACGAGTCTGAGCCCTGTATCAAATAAATTGAAAAAAGGCAAAGAAAAACTAATAATAATAATTTTTGAAAAGAATGGGATCTGTGACCCCGGGGAGCTCCTTCACACCTTCTACCAGTAAGGATGCAGAAAGAAGGTGGCCATTTCAGAACCAGCAGCTGGACCTTCACAAAGGTAAATCCTCACATACTCTGAGCTAGGACTTCCCAGCCTCCAGCTCTAGGAGAGATGGGTTTCTGTTATCTTAAGCCACGTGCTCTACAGACATTTGTTACAGCGGCATAAACAGTTTATCTAAGACAATGGGGGCATCGAGACTTCCTCACCGCCTACTGTGAGAAATCCTTTGGAAGGACTCTCATCAGATTACTATGAGGATTTTATGCCTATAAAAAATAAAAAAGTAAGATAGCAAAAGTTCTAAACCACTCCTGCATCACAAAGTGAAACACCCGGCACACACCCTTGTTGCTCAGTAAGGTCACAAAGAGGGTGCCTAAGGGATGCTAAAAGTGGCAAGAGAAGGACAGAACATGCCACTCAGATGGAGCTGAGGAACTGCAGCCCATCGCCCTAGTTCTGGGAGCTGTCTCTAGTGAGCTCTGAGCTTCTCAGCAAGCCAGCATCTTCATTCCTTTGTCTCGGGGACATTTTTTTTTTTTTTTTTTTTTTTTTTTTTGGTGGAATCGGGGATTGAACTCAGTCCCTTGCGCTTGCCAGGGAAGCGCTTACTCCACTGAGCCATCTCCCTGGCCCTCGGGGACATTTTATAAGCAGCTTATTTCTTGCAAACTTCATCATAAAGCATGCTGAGTATTGAGTTTCATCACAAAGGCACCAGGCTGAGAGACACATTGACAAACTTGCCTTGGTTTATGGACTCTGGAGGGTCCTCTGTGAGATGGTTCTCCCTCAAGTGGGCAGCAGGCTTCTGCCTTTGTCAAAGCCACGTTCCCTTCTTCTTGGCAGCCAAAGAAAAATGTTTCTTTTTTCTTTTAAGCCAAAATTCACAATGAGTTAAGTTTCTTTTTTAGACTTGCTCAAAATGTTTGTCTGACCTCTGAGTAGGGCTTGGGATTTGATGACATATAATCTAAGTAAATGCATTCAACTCTAATTTATGGGTGAAGGGGACACTCTGAATTTAAGAGAAGCAGTTAAAGAAAGAACACAGACTCCCAGGATGCATCCCCAGGGTTTTCTTGAACATCTCTGCTCTCTGCACTTCTGTAGTCTCTGTGGTCCCCACAGGATCTTCTGAGCCCAGAGACATCAGAACATTATATAGTAATTTAATCCATCTCTCCAACCAAAGCGAAAGAGTACTTCCAATGGTACTTTAACAAGTCTGTGGATACTCCTATAAAACAAGGTTGAAAGGATTAATTTTTTCCCCCTGAGGTCTATGGCTCAACCTCAGCTTCAGCAAAGATTTATAAATTCCTGTCTGATATCTTATTGCCTATACATCAATCATGAACAACTACTGAGACTGAGACCGTAACCTAAGAAAAAGCATGGTGCTTCCAGGAAACCAGAACTTTTACATTCAACCATGATGTCCTTGGGGAAGTGACATATGCAGTTTGAACCTCATTGTACTTGTGTATAAAAGGAGACCTTCAATGAGGTGATGTCCCAGGTGCCTGTACCCCTCATAAAATCAAACAGCTCTGTGTCCAAGTGCCCTCTGCCAGCCCATGCCCAACCTGAGTCAGAGTATCAGAGACTTCACTGAAAAGGCACTGGACCAGCAAGGACAAGAACCCCCAAAGAGTCTTCACACTGCCACTTCATTTCTTCTCTTCGAGAGACTGAGACAACACTGCTCCTTAAACAGAAACATCCATATGCAAAAGCCTGCCTTTGGAAATGTGAAGGTAAACATCTTTGGGACTTGTTGCTATTGACAGAATGTTTTCAATTTGCAAGGCAAATTCATCGGAAGTGTTTCTGCCAGGGAACCGGATGGCCCAGGGAATTGGTAATTGGTAATGAGTCGTGCAGCTTCTAAGGTCTCCGTTACCATTGTGAATGGAGCCCAGCTAGCAGGGCCTTACCTGATACTGCTGGAAACACACGCAATGTGAGCCAGACCCTGGGATCCTTTTCCCAGTTGAAAACATCAGTTAAAGTAGTGTCTGACCGGCATTTAGGAGGAAAATTAGAGAAAGGTCTAAGTGGGAAGAGCAGGAGCAATTGGAGCCCGAGTGCAAGGTTCTGTCTCTGAGTCTGAGATTTTTTTTTCCCCAGGATATTCCAAGGAAAATTTCCAAGGAATGTCAGTCATGGAGAAGTGGAATGAATGTACACTTCACATTCTTGAAGGGTCAGGAATTCCAGTCTTGGAATTTTTATTTCTTCCTAATCGCTCTCCCAGCCCAGAGGTTAAAACTCCTTTTGCAGCAATTTTCAAGGTTAAATACACTTTACTATTCATGTGCTCCAGGAGCCCGAGTTTTCTTTATGAGATGAAAGGAGTTTATCGTAAGGACTTTAGAAAGAGCAAAGCTGTGAGTATTTGTCCCTCAGAGTTACCAAGATGAGTTTCTAGGTTGTGCTTTGGCCTGCCGAAGTTGTGTTTTTCAGCATGTGCAGGGATCCTAGGGGAACCATCCAGCAGAAAAACAGAACTTCACACCGCTAGCTCACCCTGCCTACTCCAATTCCATATTTATACCACTACTTTTCCTTTACACTCTTTGCTTTATAGTAGTAATAATTTTACCTCATATATAGTCCAACGAACAACCAATTAACAAATGCCCAGAGCGGTAAGTATTCCTGGTTGTCCTGCCTAGTCAGTCATTAATTTGGTGAAGGAAGGGCTAACAAACTCATAAAGGGGAACTTGAATTTTAGAAGTTAGTTCAATTTTACATTATTAAAAAGGAAAATGTAGTAAAAATAATAAGAGCTTTGCCAAAACTCTACAGCAAAGTCAATTAGTCTCGCAAAGAGCCTGGGAGTCTGTGATATGGACTTGCATTTGGAACCACTTACCCTATTAAAGCAACTCCAAACATCATCTCTTGTAAATCACATTTCAGCACTCACAGCTGGAGTCTACTGAGGAACATTCTTTCACAACGGAAGTATTGCTTGCGTCTGCACAAGCAGATAGACACATGCAACCTCATACATGCGTGTTTTTGTCCACGTGTACACACCTCTCGTAAATGGCTCACACTCTCACTGTAGTCTGGCACAACAGGTAGTAAAGACACATGCTGCGTTATGTAAGGACATGCAGTGCACTTCTAAGATGACCATAATGAAAAGTGACTTCACACAGAAAAATGGCAACATTGGCATGTCTAAAGTACAAGAACTCTTGTTTTATTCAGATCAGAAATCAATTTTTGCCACTTTCATTACATTTCATGTGTAAGGGGGTGCTGTTCCTTTCATCAGAAAAGTGCTGTCAACTAAACACATGCCTTTCTCCTCCATCAGAAAAGATTCTGTTATGCTCTTGTTGACCAATAGGGAAAAGTTATAATGTTAAGTGAGATTATTTTCATGGGTAATTCTTTACAAAATACTGCTTTCTGATCAACTGCATGAATTAATGGGCAATTTTTTTTCATAGAAACAAATATCCAAGTCCATTAAAAATCTAACCAAAATCCTCTGACTTCCTTAAATAAAAACAAAGTTGTGCCTTTCCAGCCCCGTGGCTCCAAGTTCTCAGCCTCTATAAAAAGTCTCAAGTGACTTCTATAGGGCTTCCAAGGAAGATTCAGTGCTAATTAACTACAATTTTGTCCATATTTTGTTTTTCTACTACACTGAAAGAATAGCAGGGGGTTAGCCCTGCAGAAAAGATTATTAAAACTTTAATAACCTGAACCTTAGAACCTTTCCAAATTCTTTACAATTTTCTCACATGTCCAGCCCAGATGTCTGCACATAGTTACAGTGCTCACGTGAACTTCATGTTTACAATTTTATTCTCCTTATTTATTACCTGTAGGAAGAAGAAAGAAAGAAAGAAAGAAAGAAAGAAAGAAAGAAAGAAAGAAAGAAAGACCATTCTTCTAAGCAAAGCATTTAATGATTTGTAAAAATAAATTTGCAGGATTTTTTAAATTTGTTTTTAAGCTAGCGACCTGCACAGGCATGGGGCGCCCTCCCTGCTGCCTGAGGTGAGTTGCTGGGCAGCCTAGCAACTTGGCTGCCTGAATCAAGGCATTCTATTCCTTCCAGCTACAAAACTTCAAAAGGCTGAAAAGAGAGTTCATTCTGGAAACTTGAACTCTTGGGATTGTCACAAAGGAAAGACCAAAAAGGAGCTGCCCTTGTCACATAATTAACTGGTTGCTGTTCCACCCAAGAGAGGCCTATTTGCATGGGACAATAGCCAATAGCATCACCTTTCAAGGAACTCAATGTCACAGCCGGATTATCCCCTAGGCACACTTGTAGCATTCCGGTAGCCAATCGCTACTTTTTTAGACATAGGAGAAACTCACTCAAGCGAAATTATTGCCACCAACGCACTGCATTTCAAAACCCTCTCTGGCTCCAATCAAGCGCTGACAAATGAAGCATCAGAAAGTTTCCTCTGAAACAATAAATGAGGGCATCTTCTTGTTTTCCTCATTTTGCTGAACAGACTTTTCATGTGACGGCTGGAACCCCAGCAGCTGTGTTAGACCTGAAGCCAAGGAACAAAGCTAAAGGGGACAAAATGCTGAGAGACAGGAGCCTGGATCCCTGGTATTTATGAAGCCACCTGCCCATCTCTGCTCACAAAATTATACATGAAAGAGAGCTGTTATACTACATTTTTGTTTGTTTGTTTTATGTGACAAAACAAAAATAGGGCACCTGATTTAAACTGCTCTGTTGTGGCTCCCTTCAGCTTGCTGAAGAAGGAAAAAGCAGTGCTGACCTCTCAGCCCCGTAGCGGGATTCGATGTGGCTAACACTGCTCTGGGGCTCGCAATGAACTCTCGTCCTATTGAACAAAAGTAGTTTTACAACATATCGTTGTCAGGCAAGGACACTTTTGGGACTCTGTAGGATTGGGACAAAAATAAAATCACTCCATCTCAAGTCTAAACACCAGCAAAACATGAGCACTGTCCAAGCCACAAAAAGCCCACCCCTTGTCCCAGGGAAAGTGAGTGCTGGTTCTGGCACTGTCTCCCTCCTTGCCCTGCCTTCCACCAAAGGTCTATTAAGATGCCCACCTGCTGAATTCGCTCTGCTTCTTAACAGCTTCTAATTCTGACCAAAACCCATGTGCTTTCATTGCCCCAGCCCGTCTGCACTGTCCAAATCCTGTAGGTCCCCTCCGGTCCTCTCCTATGGCGACACCACAAGGTCCCATTGCATGTGTTCTTTCTGCTCACAGTGAGTTGATGGGACCAATCTGTGCAGCTACAGATGTGAGCAGGCTTTGAGCTCTTTCGACATCCGTGCCACAAAGTGTGTACAACTCTACTGCTGAAAACTGAGCATAAGTCCACTCTACATATTAGCCTACAGTTCAAACGATGGCAACCCAAATGGAAATTCCCCATTCTTCAAAAGGCTGCAATTATCAGGAAACCAAAACATCAGCCCAGCACAGTGGCATACACCTGTAATCCCATCAACTCAGGAAACTGAAGTAGGAAGCTCACAGGTTAGAAACCAGCCTGGGCAACTTAGAGAAACCCTGTCTCAAAGTGAAATAATTTTTAAAGTAGGAGATGAACTGGGGAAGCAGCTCAGTGGCAGAACCCTTCACTAACATATATAAGGCCCCATATTCTATCCCCAGTGCCACTGTAAAGAGACAGTAGCATCCCCATTATCAGTAGCATCACTGTAGATGATAGACAATAGACAGATGAGAGAGGGCCTGGAGATATAGCTCAGTGGCGTAAGCATCTGCCTGGCAAGTGCAAGGTCTTGAGTTCAATCCCCAGTACAAAAAAATTTGTAAAAAATAGATAGATGGGATGGGGGAAGGGGGAAGGAAAGGGGGGAAGAGAGACAGAGACAGAGACAGAGAGACAGAGACAGGGACAGGGACAGAGACTGCCCCTTCATCTGGTAAGAAGTCTGCAGTGGTCCCCCAATCCTCAGAAGAGCTTTGGTGTGAGCAGCTGGCTGCTGTCCTCACCCCTCCCCTCCCTTTCCTTCTCTCCCACCCTGGCCATCCTGGTCCTCCTCTCCCTTTTCTACCTTCTTTCTTGCTAATTTCAAGCTCTTCAGTGGTTCTTCAGCTGGGGTCTCTGACAGCTGCTATCAGCAGCTGAGTCCTGGGCTGAAGTCTTCAATCAGATTTGTCATATCTGCTGCTCACTGGCATCTGAAATCTGGGTTTCCTGCTACTCTTTCACTCCTACCAAATGGCCGCTTCTTCTCAAGACAAGGGATTAATCCATGTCAGGGTTTCTGGTGAATTTCCCCCCTTGGGTCCACTCTTCCCCTTCCTGCCTGCCTGGGCCAGTCTGTGTGCCCAGACTTGAGCTTCTCAAGCTAAGACCCTCCTTCACCTGGACTCTGCATCAGGATGATGAAGGGACCTAGAACATGCCCATCATGAAGTGCATATTTGGGAAGTATTATCTTCAGTGTTTTTATTTCTAAAATAAATAAATAAATATAAATATATATGCATAGACAAATAAATAGATATAGATATAGATATAGATATAGATATAGATATAGATATAGATATAGATATAGATATATATCAGTGCTAAAATTGTCATTGTGCAGCCAGGCATTGTGGCCCATGACCACAATGTCAGCACTTTGAGAGGCTGAGGCAGGAGGAGCATAATTTGAGCACAGCCTGGGCAGCTTACAGACTTAGTGAGCCCTGTCTCAAAATAGTAAGAAAAAGGGCTGAAGATGTAGCACAGTGTAAAAGCCTTGGATTCAAATTCTACTAATAATAATAACTATTATTATCAATTAATATCATTTATTATTAAGCTATGTAATATTACATAGTTTACTGTGTCATATGATGCTCATGAACAAGTAATTTAATATTCTTTGAATCTCTGGTTCCACCTAAATACCTAGGGCAAATGTGGGTGCTAAATATACTTTGAATGATTTGATTGATTCCCTGTGCTAAAAATCCATGTAGCACACCTTAATCAAGTGGGAGAGAAACCTGTGGGGTAGGCAAAGTAGTGACAAGGAGTCAAAGACAAAGTACGCTGCATTTCTTAGGAGTGGGTAGAAACTCAGGGCTGTGCCTCTGAAACTGGACACACAAAGAAACAAGCAACAAGCCAGGGTCAGGCCGCCAAGTCAGAAGCCCCGAAGCTTGTCGGTTTCTGCTGTAAAAGGTGCATATCCGGGGCTGACATAGACACGGAGAGGTGCTCAGACCTCAGCACGCATGGCCCAGTGGACATTCCAAAGTGACCACCTCTGCATGAGTGTCATCCAGGTCAAGAAATGGATTGCAGCGTGTCCAGGCGGGATTCTCCCCATTTCAGAGTCTGCGTGTCGAGGCAAAATTCATAAGGGGAGACACATTACTCTGCAGCAGGGTCCTCAGTGCTCATGCTTATGACTGGAAAATCCAGGGTAGAAAGGAAAAATGCCCTTTCCATAGCTTAGGCTTCTGAAAGACATGTTTTAGTTGATTATAACACACAGGAGTCAGTCTATCCTAGAGTCACTCTATCCTAAGTGTCGATCTCATTGTCATGTAGCATCTTTTGCATCAGCAAAATGCCATACCCAGTTCTCAATAAAAAGGAAGAAAGGGTTAGTGATGTAGCTCAGTGTAAATGCCCAGTATTAGGCTTAGAGGCATCTGACAGTCAAGTCCTGATGAACAAATGGGAGGTATTAGTGGGATCTGATTTGGATTTTTTTCCTGTGTTATCTTGTCTTGTCTTGTCTTGTATAATAATTTTAGGTCTTGCTATGGTATCCAGCCTGGTCTTGAACTTTCAGTCCTCTTGCCTCAGCCTTTGATAACTGAAACTGCAGGCATGCATCACCATTGTCAGTTAGACTTGAACTTGAGTCCACCTGAACTTTTCTTTGGGCCTCTTCCCACCCACTCCCTTATCCTTTTCCCCAATAAGAACTACTACCTTAACTTCCTACTCCAAAAATTCGTTTTGTCTGTTCTTAAATTTACACAGGCCAGGCCAGGTGTGGTGATTCCTGCTTGTAATCCCAGCACTCAGGAGGCTGAGGCAGGAGGATCACCGTGAGTTTGATGCCTGGGCTCCATAATGAGTTCAAGGCCAGCCTGAACTACAGAGCAAGATCCTGTCCTAAAAATGAGTTAAACAATCTTTTTCGTTTTATCAAAATTCAAGCAGCACAAAGTAAAATATTTCTAAATGAATAATTCTGTAGCAGTAAGTATATGTACAGTATAGTATAAAAATCACCTCTATATGGTTCAGAAAATTTTCATCAACCCAAAACCCAAGCTTGACACAGTCACACTCTGTTTCCTCTCTAACCCCAAGTCCTGGAACCACCTGTCACTCTTTGTGCCAGTCGATCTACCTCATCGCATCTAGCTGTTGATAGACATTAGGGTTATTCTACCTTTTGATTACTACAAACAATGCTGTAGGAACATGCATGTACAGATATCTGTTTGAGTCCCTACTTTCTACTCCTTCGAGTATATACTCAGGATTGGAGTTGCTTTCTCGTATGGCAACTCTGTTGAGCTGTTTGACGAATCATCAAACTCCTTTCCATGACTCTCTGGGCCACTTATGTTTCCACTAACAACGTAAAAGGGGCATCATTGTGCCACATCCGCATAAAGTCTTACTTTTTATAATTATAAACAACCACATGTGAAGGAGATGGTATCTCACTGTGGACGCAATCTGCATTTTTCTAATGATTAATGATTTTGAGTATATTTTCCTATTCTCATTGACTATTTATGCATTCCTCCACCACTATTGCTTTGATTACTGTAGCTTTGTAGCAAGGTTTGTTTGTTTTCATTTTGTTGTTTTGTTGTGCTACGAAGCAAATCACACCTACAATATTTAAATGGCGATGGAATACCCATCTCTAAAAACTAAACAACAAAAGGGGATACAAATGGAGGACCATTGTTATCTATATGTACAAAATAGTTAGGATAATTATACAGCTACTTTTGCTTAATTCAATGAGAAGAAAGATTTGTACTAATAGTGTTTGGACACGATATCATGTCTGCATCTTGTACTAGGAATAACTACTACAAAGACAATGATATGCAATTCATTATTGTAACTGTTCTACTAACCTGTTTTGAAACTGTCTCATTGCTATTTGTTTCTCAATCAAATTAATTTTTAAAAAATAAAATTTAAAAAAATAAAAAAGCAAATCTAGTGCCTCCTGCATGTTAAGGAAGTACTCTGTCACCAACCAATCCCCAGCTTGTAGGCAGCTTTAAAAGAAATGTGTGTTATTCAGTTTTATTCTTCTGTTTCAAAATTATTTCAGCTTTGAAATTATTTTATGAGTCCTTATGATTTCAAGTAAATTTGAGAAATGGCTTTTCAATTTCTGGAGGCTACTGAAATTTTGAGACTACTTTGAGAGCATTGGCCTCTTAATAGTAAGTCTTCCATTCCATGAACAAGGCATTCTTGTCCATTTATTTGTCTGCAATTTTTAGCAACATTTTATACTTTTCAGTTTAGACATCCTTTACAAACTTGAACGTAATTATCTCTAGCTATTCGATTATCTTATATTATACAATAGAATACTTACATATTTATCATTGTCATAGTACCTTGACTTTTTTACTGCTGTTTCTTTCAGACAAGGTCTCACTATGTAGTTCAGGCTGAACTCACGGTGATCCTTCTGCCTCAGCCTCCCAAACTCTGCAATTACAAGTGTGCACCGCCACGCCCAGCTCTCATGTCATCTTAATCCAGTAAACCTTTCATCTATACTGTAGGTAGAAGACTTTGCATGTGACAAGTTTCTACTCTCAAATTGGTTCAGACATTCTTTGATATTCAACAATTTAACTCCAATATTTCAATGTGGATCTCTGGAGGTTTACACTGCTTGGAGTTGTTAGAATCTTAGATGTTAAGCTGCAGGGTTTGTTTGTTTGTTTGTTTGTTTTCATTAAATATGTGAAGGGTGAGGCTGTTATTTCTTCAAATATCCATTTTTACCTTTTCTTCTTTTCTCTTAAAAATGCTACTGTGTTGGTATATTTGATGGTGTTCAAAATTCTTTAACTATTATCCGTGTTTGTATTCACTTATCTTTTTTAATTTCTGTTCTTCTTACTAGATAATTCTGATAGCACTATAAAAATGTCAGTTATTTATTCCATGTGTTTAAATATGCTGTTGGAGCTCTCTAGTAATTTTTTTTTTCATTTCAGCTCTTATACTTTTCAAAATTTCTGGTTCTGTTGTAGAATGTTCTCTTGGTTGACATTTTCCACTTGATCATGCGTTGTTCTCCTGATTTCCTTTAGTTCTTTGTCTTTGGTTCCCATCATATTTAAACAGATTATTTGTAGGCTTTATCTAGTGAGTCTAATAGCTGGGCTTTCTTAAGTATAATTTCTGCTCTCCACTTTGGTCTGTGGATGAGACATGCATTCCTGTTCCTTTTTTTTTTGCTCTGTCTCATTTTTTTGTTGTTAAAAATGGAAATTTGGGCCAGCCAAATAGCTCAGCGGATTAAAGGGCCTGCAAGTAGGTGCAGGGCCTACTCTGCTGGCCTCGCCCCTGGGGCACACTGAGACGGCAATTGAGACTGGGCATGGTGGCACACGCCTGTAATCCCAACTCTTGGGAGGTTGTAAACAGGAGGATCACTATGAGTCCAATCTAGTAGTGAGACACGGAACACCTTGTAGACCCTTCCCAAAGGTTATAATCTCCTAATCTTCTTACTCTGTAAATCACATTTTGTTTTCCCAGGATTCCCTATTGTGGATGGCCTGCCAATGGCTGCAGTTATCTATCTGCTCAACATTTTCTTCAAACTGTGGAGATAACACTCCTTTTCATATGTGGTCACTAAAGATTCTGCTCCTTTACCTCAGAACTCAACCAGTGGCATGATGAAGATTTTTGTAAACACTTGTAAGCACACACACCTCCATCACACAGAGTCGGCCTCTATCTGGCAACTCAGGTAACTGCGATGCGGGTCCAAACACACAACTATAGTTCTTTAAGAACAGCGTCTGAATTAGGCTCCAGGAACTCTGGCCACAGACCCCACAGCAGCCGCCATGTTGGGAAATGGAGGAAGAAAATATCAGGCAGAAGAACGAAAACAGCTGAATACTTCCTTATCAAAATACAAAATTCTTATCAAAATTCAGCTGCTTTTTTTTCCCTTACGTACTCTTTTAGTTGCTGTAGACCTACCAAGTTCTATAGTTCCCAAAAACTATGCCAATTTTTATCAGCATTTGCCAGTTTTTAGCTTCGGGGATCAGTTCTTTGAACAGAATATTTCACAGTTTGATACTGTTACCAGTTTGTGTTCCTTCTACTTCATTTTTTAATCTTTCTTTCTTTCTTTACTTTTTTTTTTGGTACCTGGGATCAAACTCAGGACCTTACGCTTGCCAGGTAGGCACTTGTGCCCCTGAGCTATCCCCACAGCCTTTTTAAATATTTTTTAAACACTGAGAAATTCATTTATATTGTTGCATATAGCTACATAGAGCTCAATTTTTTGTTTCTTTAGAATATTCAATTATATAGATATATTACAATTTTTTTTACCAATTTTGTTATTTTCAGGAATTGAGCTATGTTCAACTTGAAATGATTAGGCGCACTGATGCTAGGAGAATATTTGTACACCGTGGGACATCTATACACATATGACATTCACTGTATGCCTTGGCTTATAAGTGTTGAGTGGTAGCATGTGCACATATTCAACTTCAGTGAATAATGCTACATATTATTCTATGTGGTTATGTCAATTTACACTTCAGCCAGGAGGGACTGAGAATTTGTGTTTTCCCCTTTGTTTGCCAGCATTTGGCATTAATTATGCAATAATATCATGTCTTGATGGACAGTAGAACACCTTTTAATTAGCATGTGAACTACTTGAGTATCATCTTTTACAAAATATTTGTTTGACTCTCATATCTGGTTTTCTTGGATAACATTGTTCAGGTTTGGTTTTGTTTTGTTTTTTCTTACTGAGTAACAGAAATCCTTTGAATTTCCCAGAATGAGTCATCATTTTTTTCCAGGGCTTTTGTTGCACACTTTGATAAAAAGAAATTCTTGTCTTTAATATAAGTCTATTTATCAGTACTTCCCATTAGAGCAAGTGACTCTTTTATTTATTTGTTTGTTTTCTTTGTCTTTCTGAGATGGGGTCTTGCTGTGCAATCATCTTGGCCTTGAGCTGGCTTTGTAGCCCAGGCTGGTCTCAAATTTGTAATGATCCTCCTGCTTCAGCCTTCCAAGTGCTGATTACAGGCCTGTGCCACCACACTGGGTAAGCAAGTGACTCTTGAAGGTTGAAATGTTGTTGGGGACCGGGAATTATAAGTTCACATAGTACCTGTCCAAGGCTTTCCTTGCCCTGACTGCTTATGGGTTGGTTTTGGAATACAGAAACCACCTTTCTCTAGTTAAGGAAATTAGCACCCAGGTGTGGGGATGGACCTTGGCTTGTTTCCTTTATGATGCCAACTTTGACCACTCTACTGCAGCTTCCATACAGTTTGTGGAAAAGCACCTTGTGTCCTCCTGCACCGGCTGATAAATAGTGACAGGCTCTAAAAATCCTTGTCTCTACTCTTTAGGAGGCATTGAGCTCCCCAGCACTGCTCCCATCATGCATTGCCAAATTCCTCTCTTCATTCCTTCACTGCACCCTTCATGCAGGCATTTGGGGATACTGGCCAGCTCCCCAAAAAGTATAGCAAAAATAAGATTGCTCATGCATTGATAATTGTAGAAACCAGGTGATTAATATGAAAGGGCTCATTATTAAAATACACTTTGGGGTGGGGGTGTTCCGTCAGTGGTAAGGTACTTGGCTAGCATGTGTAAGGACTGGGATTGGAGCTCCAGCAACACAAATAAATGAATAAGTAATTAAAATATATTTGTAGATGAGAGTTTCTCTAACAAAAAATTTCATTTTTGTTCTGTTTTGTTTTAATGTAATGGTTAGTTGAGAAAAGGCCAGGAGGATAAGCAAGGCAGGGAACAGGAAGAGAGTAGAAGAGGACAGGGAGAGAGACCCTAACTTAGAGACTTAGAAACGAAACTTATGAGCTGAAAATATACCGGGCATTTTTCCACTGGGCAGTCTTACTGCATGACCCAGAGTAACTATAGAGAAAATAAAATAAGTAGGAAAGTATTGGATGAAAAATGACAAACATTCAAGAAAAATTAAGGTCAGAAATGGTTAGTGATTTAATACTCCATGGAACAAACACAATTGGATGACATATGTTGAGTGGACCTAAATTTCAGCCAATTCTCCCTTATCTGTAAAGTTGAGGGACTGAGATGTCCTAGTTAAGCCGATTCCATAAGCATAACAATCATTCATTTAAAAAGCAGTTGCTTATTGAAGCAATAAGCAAAACACTGGTGCCACTTCTAAAGCCTCTCGCCGTCGGAGGGTTTGGCTTCCTGAGCACACATTTGCAGAACTCTGGAACAGTGATCTCTTGAGTCTCCTCCATGCACATCAGTCCATTATTCCCAATTTATGTCTTCCTTCTGTGGGAAAAATAAGGCTCTTCCGTGGGTCTGTGGCATCTTGAGTCATTCCAGCCAGGCTTTCCAGCTACAAAAATGACAAAGCAAGACACTGTTTTCAGACTTGGGAATGGACAATCACGGCAAGAGAGTCCTTAATTACTCTCTAAACAAGCAAACTTATCTATACTTGTCAAGAAACATCACTGATTTTGGAGCCAATTCCAATTGACATTTAGCAAGCTTAATCCCAAAAATGACTGTTCAGGCTGTGGGAAGGCTATTAAAGTTATCATTGTACCTCCTGGTCAAGCATTTATCATAAGGATATCTTCCTGAAAGTCCTCACAAGGACAACGCAAGACCTGTCCTCCTGTGACGTGTCAGGACCGAGCTCCCTCAGGGACACCACCTTCTGGGCTGTTCTTCCAAGCTGCTCAGGAACAAGGACTGGCTCCTGCGCATTGTCTTGAGGATACTGAGGTAGCAGCGGAAGGCAGGGAGGTGGTACAAGGGCCAGATGGTTGCTGGGTGACATTTCCCTTTATGCCTTTAACATTTGTCTCCCCTCTGCAACTCATCTATCTGCACAGTTCAGTTAAAGGCAAGGATGGGTAAAAAAGAATACCAAGAATGGTTTAACTCTCCTTTATCAAGGTCCATTTTTCTCAACAAAGGAACTTCTTAGTTAGAGCTAGGCCACTCCACAAAAGCCTAAAGGCATCAAACATCATTCCCAAATTATGCCAATTCAGGCTTCCCTTTGTCCTCTGGGTCACTGTAATCCTCTGTCAGTTTGCAGGATGACTGAGCAACAAATTTATTCAAAGGCAGCCCTCAGCCACTCTCCATATCTCTGATAAAGGACAGACCTCCAGGCTGTCTGACAAAGCCTACTGCAAAGAATGACCTACAATAGACAAAAACCATGCATTTGCCATGAATATTACTTTACAATAGGCTACAGGTATTACTAAAGATTTAGAGGAAACCTACCAGTTATATTTCCTTAGCAACATAGTAGCATTCCAAGAAAACAGCTCTCTCAAAGTCATCACTTAGAGTAGACAACTTGTCTTCATTAAAGTGCCCTTTGGATGCCACTCAACATCCACTTGGGCATTGCTCATTTCTTTTCTGCAATCACTGCTTTGGGACCAGCTCCATGCAGAGTGTGGCCAGCAGTCACTTACAGAACCCAGAGCAGGGTCTCTAAATCAACCTTGATGTGGCAGTTGACACCTGAAAACCAGCTTGCTGTTTCTGGAAGTTGAGGAGAAGGTCAATGACTTACAGACCCAACCTATGGCTATGGGAGAGGTCAATGAACTTACTCCTTGTGCTTCCATTGGACAGATGACCCCAAGACACATCTCAGGCTGCCCCAGTCTCAGCTGAATACCCATCTCCATGATCAGCTCCCCTCTACCCTTGTTTATCTCCCCTGTGCTTCACACCGGCTCCTGTGTTGTGCCCCACGGTGCAATATTTGCACTTCAGCCCTGTTTCCACCCCCAAATCTGCTTGCAAAAAAATTCAAATTGAAGCAGAGCTTGAATTTAGCAGCCTTCAGTGTCTGACTGGCTTTCGTTTTGTCATGTACTAAGATAAAAAAACAGGTAAAAAAAAAAAAAAGAAAAGAAATATTCAGACAGTGTCAATAATGAACAACAACCATATTTATGTTCTCAAGAGCATAAGGATTAGTGGCTCTCATTTTGTAGGTGGAAAAGGAAAGAAAGAAGAGTGGAGGAATAAAGAAATGAAGGAGGGAAAAGAAGAAGAAGCAAAAGGAGAGGAAGGTAAGGGAGAGGAAAGGCCAGAGGAAGAGAGCGGGATCTCACCCTGGTTGTTCCTCACTCGGCAGGCACCAGCCTGGCTGGCCACTGGCCTGTGCCTCCTGGGGCTGGCTGTCCTGCCATCCTGTAGCTTTCTGCTATAGCTCCCCAGCTCTGTCACGATCCATCTTCTCCATCCTGTCTCCCTGTAGGCACGCAAGGCACTGGAGCTCTTGCATTTGTAATGAGACCTGAGTCAGTGAAGCCAAGCTCATCTCCAGTATGAGGACAGCTCCGCACTGCATGGATCTCTCAACCTTAGAATATTAAAATGAAGAAGATAGAAACAGATCAGTCTTTCTTCAGTGCCAGCTTCATCACATCACTTGCCTGAGGAACCAAGTACAACTCCGCCTGTCACCATTTCAAGTCCTCGGGCTTCGACTTCTTATTAACCTTGATCTGAGAGTCCCCTGGAAGTTACACTGAGACTTGCCAGCTCCCCTGCGTCCCTGACCCCCTCCAACAATGTGCCCTCCTGGGAACTCCTCCAACCTCCTCCAACCATGAGTCTCAAGTGTCTTTGCTGCTGTGCTATGCAGTGTTCCTTCCACCCTGGTGCAGCCTTTAGGACACAGTATCTGTGTTACCTCCCTGGGACCACACCAGAGGTGCCTCCCTCTCCCAGTGACACAGTAGAGCTAGGGTGTGACTCAGTGGTAGAGCACTTGTCATGCACGTACACTCTTGCAAAAACTACATAGAAAGAAAGGCCCAGCTCAGATAACCGGGACACTATGGTAAGACAAAGATAGGATTTAGCATACTGCCTTCGTCATTGGCCAGACAGAGCCTCTTATGGTTTGGTTCTCTTTCTCTGCCAAGTATAGAGGGAGAGACCCACTCATAAATGGAGATTTCCTTCCTCCTGTTGTATATCTCTTATAAAAAGGTAATTTTTGCAGGACTCTAGGAGAGGCTGAAGTAAGATGATATAGGTTGAAGCCCAGTCTGGGCAATTTAGCAATTTACTGAAATTTTGTCTCCAAATTAAAAAAAATTAAAATGGCTAGGGATATAACTCTGTGCTCTGACTCAATCCCCAGTACTGAAAAGAAAAAAAAAAAAAAAAATAGGGGCAAGGTAATTTTAGGGCTTCTCTTGTACCTATAGCTACTCAAAAAAATCAGCTCAGAATAACCCTTAGGCTCAAAAGGCACACCTGGGGATGACATGGTCTGGTCTGCTGGGGTCACGTTTTGGAGTGCTGTGTCCAGGCCCTGCCTCCCTTAAGCTCTTGCTGGTTATGGTGCTGGTCAGCTTTGCTCACTGCTCTAGAATAGCCCTGTCACACATCAGGGACTCAGTACCTCTTCAGTAAAGGAAGACTCTGAAGCCTGTGAACAGAAAGGCAGCCTGGCTGGCCACCTGGGGTGAGGACACAAGGCTCCTTCAGGAATCATCTTTGTTTCTTTCAAGCACAAATCAGATAAAGTCTTTTTTTAAGTATGAAATAAAGAACTACTGTAATAACCTGATTTTAGACTGAACTTACCTTGTTAGAGCTGCTCCTCGCTGGAGCCTGGAAGTCTCCGATCACTGCCGTGTTCCATTCTCTCCTTCCCGTCTTCATTTGCCTGTTGGTGAATTTCCAGGAGCTTAGAAATGATGCCAGCCTTTGACAGAGGGGAGAGCACGGCTGGAGGATCTGTCCCGTCCTGACAGGCTCCTGCAGTCAAGTTTCAGTCCCTGAGCCGTTCCTTGCGTTGTTCCCCCCCCTCCCCCGCTGCCACTGGGGCTCGCTTCCCTCCTCTGTAGTCCTGCAATCTCTCCTTGCAGCAGTCAACTGGTGGCCATATGTAAGAGGGAAAAGGACAGGGAGTTTCCTGGCTGCTTCGACCAGGGTAGCTTTCTCTTCTGGAATCCTGGTGGTGAACCCATGGCATGGGCCTTGCTTTTCTTTTTAAGACTAAAGTTGTTAATGGATAAGTTGTTTTTTTCTAGACTAAAACTTCAGTATTTACATTCGGTTGCACTGCGGGCACTTTTTAATAAAAATAAGTGGGTTTTGCATTGCAAATTAGGCATTCATCTCTAAAACATTCACCATCCCTGGTAGAGAGAGTACATAATTACCACAAGCAAGCTAATGAACATGTCCATGGGTTTTGTATGTATTTTGAAAATATTTGAAACCAAGTCGTTCAGCAAATGTCAAAGATGCATTATTACTATGAGCACCATGCTGTCCAGAGGTAACCAGGACTTAGTCATTTGATAACTAAAGTTTCCGCCCTTCAATCACCACCCCACCCCACTCTTTCCCACCCTGGTCCTTGACCACCGCCATTCAATGCTGTTGCTATGACTTTGACTTGTTTAGGGTCCATATATAAGTGAGAACATTTGTCTTTCTGTGCTTGGGTTGTTTCCTTTAATGTCCTACAGATTCATCTATCTGATCATCCATTACAGGATTTACTTCTTTTTCTAAGGCTGAATAATCTTCCAGGGAGTGTTTCTGTCATGTTTCCCTATCCATTCACGCATGGATAGCCTCAGGCTTCAGACGTGACCTGGTGTCTCTCCTGCTGGACATGTCAGCGTGATGACTCTCGTCCTCACCTTTGCTGAACTTTTTCAAGCCTTCAGGTCCCCCCCCCCCCGCCCTCTATCAGAACAGCCAGTGGGCTTGTGACAGATGACCTCAGCTCACTGTGATCTCTGGCTCTTCCGTGGGGCACAGAGCACAGTCGCCTGAATGTGGGCTCTGGAGCCAGACTGCCTGTGTCTGTTCGGCTCCTCACTCCCCAGCTGTCTAGCCCTGGGCAAGATCCTTACACGCCCTATATTATGGTATTGCATAATCATTGATGCTCATAAAGATGCTATGAATCATCAGGCAAAGTTTAAAATCTGTTCAATGTGCTCTATTTAAGACAGAGAAAAATACAAAACCTTCTAGAAGCATTTATCTCTAAGGTAGATTTTCCACACATTGGTGCTTCAGACTAAGCCTTGATTATCTTGAAACATAATTTAGACAGAGTGCATCACTCCCCAACACAACTACACAATGGAACCCTGGACATTAACTCTGGGGGAAGCAAACTGACGAAAGAGGTCTAAGGTCAGCAGAAGACTAAGCTTATGTTCCCGCTCTACCACTTGCTGTGCAAATGCCTCCTGAAAGAAGTTTCACCTTTCTGAGCACCAGTATCTGCATGTGAAATTGAAGACAAAAATTAGTTTTGGCCAAAATTGTCATAAAGCTTAATGAGATCAGGTAAATGCAGGAGCATACATGATCATAGTTCTATGGGTGGGGAGAGGTTGTCCTTAACAGCTGTGGCCTCACCCTATGGTACTTGAACCTTAATTACTGATGATATAGGCAGACAGAGGTCTTCCCACACCCCACCTGTCTGTCCTATTAATTTACACAGGAACAAAGACACTGTGGGGGGACCTTTCCCTTTTGCCATTCAAAATCATTAAAATACGTCAAGTCAGGTAGAGGCAGGCTCGGGGTACAGCACCTGTCTGGTGCACAAGAGGTCTGAGTTCAGTGGCCAGCACCGCAAACAATGAAAGGAAATGAATGTTAAAGTGGATTGAAATCACCAGTCAAGGCTCCATTGCACAGAGCTCAGGACAACAAGGTCCCTGAGGGAGAATTCTCCCTAGGGATAGAAGGAAGTAAATCCCTCTCTTGTTAGGGGGAAGGACATTGGCTACCCAATGCCCTAGTTCAATACTTAACCAGGGTGACTGGGTCAGGACAGGGCTTGGAGCAACTCAAAGAGACGGTGAAGTCATTCGAGGTGCATAGAGCACATCCAAAGCAGTGGGAGAGGCAAACCTATAAACGTGAATTTTCAAAAGAATGGAAATAAAGCATGTAAACCAGGAAAAATCAGGTAGAAGAAATAACAAAGATCCGCGTGATTCACCTGGAAGACTCTGGCGGCCTCTTGGCTGAGCCATGTGGCTCATGCTTGTGCTGCACAGTGTTCCACATGGGAGCACCAAGTGGCTTTTTTGTCTGATGCCTGTCATTTCATTCCTCTACCCCAAACCCTCCAGGAAGTGGCTTCCTTATCATTCACAGCAAACACTTGGGTCTCTTTAAGGTCTACAGGGTCACACACATGCACACACACACACACACTGTTTGTGTCCTCTGCCCCCTCTCAGTGCTCCCTGGTCTCTGAACTCTGGCTCCCCACACATGTACCCACAACTCTTTCCCTCAGACGTGGAGGACAGAGACTGAGTCTGTACTCTCAGTGCCTGCAACCATTTCTGACACAAGTCAGAAGTTTCATAAAAATAAGACCTTAAAGGGCAGGGCCAGGGATTTAGCTCAGCAGCACAGCGCCTGCCTGGCAATTACGAGATGGAGACCTGGGTTTGATTCCCAGTATCCCCCAAAGAAAAATAAAGGACAGTAAGGAGTGGGGTGCAGCTCTGTGGTAAAGTGCTTCTTTAGCATTTGTGGAGCCCTGGGTTCAAGTCCCAGCCCAAAACCCATAAATCCTCCTGGTTATCATATGTGGAATCATCTCACTCCTGGTGCAGAGTGCCCCACCAGCAGCATGGATCATAGCCACATGGTGAGCACGTCTATCCTATGTGACTTTCTGGGACTGTCATCATCTAGTCACTGATGTGCCTCAGGATCCTCTGACCCCTTTGAGCCAATAATCTACCTGCTTACTCTGTGTCCTCCTCCACTGAGGGATGTTTTAGGACCTTAAGTAAAGTGCTCACCTTCAGGAGTTCTATAAGAATAAAAACAAGAAGGGAAAACTGGAAGAGTCTTAATCTACTTTTGAGCTCAATAAATCAAAATACCACTAACCTTTTGGTTTCACTTGCCCTCCTGCTCCCCTGCATGCTTGAGGTCTGACATGTGAATGGAAACCAGAGGCTGGAGCTCTGGCTTCTGTTCCTCCGATCTATGCCACCTCTACCTGGGGAAGGCCCATTGCTAATGGCTCAGCTTCCACCCCCACCATGAAATCCATTGTTCTCTTTAGAAAAGAAACTAATACAAAGTAAGAAGGGGGAAGCTGCATTTAAGAGGCCTTGGGCAAGCAACTCTTCAGTAACAATTATCTCTTAGGACCTGTGGATGAGCCTTCTTTTCCCTTTTACTTTCTACTTTTTGGCAAGACAGCCTTTGCAAAAAGTGACTTACTGTTGCCTAAAAGGATTAAATTCTTAACTGAAGCATTTTCATCTAATCCATCCACTACTTTCTAATCCCCTGTGAGTCAGAATGTGAAGAAAAGTTTCTATTTTGACTCAAAAAAACACCTTCTTAGAAGTCCCCACACCCAGGCCCTCCACAGTCCCAATCCCTCCTTGCTGACTGGGACAACATTCCCACCATCTGGGTGGGGGCTCAGGGGTGCATTCTCTAAATCACCTTCTCCCCCATCCAGTTCAGCTCTTCATGTTGTGCATGACCTTGCCTTGGCCTTGCCAACAAAGTGTTCTTTCTTAGGTCAGGTAACATTCCAGAAATCCTTATAGGAAAAGTTCCCCAGGAACCATGAGTAAAGCAACACCAACACATGCTAGATATTCTTTATTGGAAATGTAGTAAAAATAACGATGAAATGGGGCTAAAAGCACCTGCATTTCATTCCTAGTACCACAACCTCTTGACTGAGTCACTTGAATCTTTCTAAGTTTCAATTTTCTTAGCGGAAAAAGAGGTTAAAATACCTAAGTGGAGGCCTAGCTCAATGGTAGAGCAATGCTTAGGGTGCCTGAGGTCCTGGGCTCTATCCCCAGCACCTATAATAACAAGAGTAAAAATGATAATACTCCCTGGGAGTCTACACAGACGAGCAGTATCAGCACTCAGGTTCTCATGTAAGAAGGTGCTTTATAAACTACAAGGTCCTGTGCCAGCAAGAGGTGCTCACGAGCAAAAGTCTTGCCCACGCTGAAAGTGGGTCCGTTTTCCCTGCTATAAACACAGAATGTGACGGCGTACTACCTGCTATCTTCTCCACTCCCTCCCCACCCTCATGGATCCTTGCTATCACTGGGCCTGGGGACAATCCTGCTAGCCTAGGAAAAATGATCTTAATATTATTTAATCTTTGATTATCAGGGGGGTTCTGTCATGATCCTGCTGAGTTGGAGTAAGTCACTTATTATTAAGTAACAGGTTCCTGCCCAAGTATGAATTGCTAAACCATTATGGTGGTGGTCTGACATGGCTGAAGCCCCCAAACAATAGCTTATCTTCCCAGTGACTACTTCCTCAGCCCTCAATACAACTTCCTCTTACCTTTCCCACACCACATGGGATGCCCCAATCAGCTCTTTGTGTGTCACAGAGCCCGCCTCTCAAACTCTGCCCCTAGCAAAAGTCCCAGCTCCCTTTGTCTCAGGTCAGAGGACCCCTGTCATTTTCCTGAGGTTTTCTCTCTGTCCTCAGTAAAGGCCTTTCTTTTCTTTTGTCTCTCTGCTGTGCCAAAAAACCTATCATTAGGTAAAGGAAATGTTTTGCAGAAGTATTTGTTTCACCAGCAGGGCAGGAATTCCCACAAAGAATTCAGTGGAAAGATCCACAACAATAAACCATATGATGGGATACTTCTCCCTGAAATGTCCCCATCACAAAGCAAAGGAATACAGTTGACGCCTGCTCACTAGAAACATTTCACTCTCCCACTTAGGCAATTGGAGCAGAGAGGAATTTGTTCACCATTTCAGAAGTCTGGTTGGAAACCAAGCCTAGCATTTCTGTATTCTATTAAACACACTTTGCTGTTACACAAGACTTTTAGGGCCTTAGTATGACAGCCGAGGCAGAAAGCCTTCAGCAGCTTTTCACTGAGGCATGTACATTTCTCAAGAACAAGAACAGATATGGTGACACATTATACCCCTGCAAGAACAGGCAAAATCCCAGCAGGCCGGCCACCGGGTAGTGGTCTCCAATCACACGGGCCCTTGAGCTCCTTCCTTCACCACCCTCTTTACCCCGGAGTATCAGTCTGATGAGAATAATCTGGCTGACTCACAGGTAAATTCATCAAAGTACATGATGCAGAATGACCCAGCTGCTTTATTACCCTGGTCTTGGTCACAGATGCCTTACAGGGTAAGTCCCTGTGGAGCAAAAGGGAAGGTAGATGTGCTCGCTACAAATCCCAGAGATGTGATCTGGAATAGCACTAGCAGAAGTGGTTTGTCTGCTGTTTTCATCCCATGATTCGCTTGGCTTGGCTTCACTGTGCTTCACTGTGCTTCACTGTGCTTAGCTTTGGTTCGCTTTGCTTTGCTTTGCTTTGCTTTGCTTTGCTTTGCTTTGCTTTGCTTTGCTTTGCTTTGCTTTGCTTTGCTTTGCTTTGTTCTGTTCTGCTCTGCTCTGCTCTGCTCTGCTCTGTTCTGCTCTGCTCTGCTCTGCTCTGCTCTGCTCTGCTCTGCTTTGCTTACTTTGGTCCCAGTGTTGGGGATGGCAAATGCTCTACATTAAGACGCAGTTCTTCCTGTGGTGTTATTTTAATTATGACCTTTGTAAAAGGTGAATGAGTGAAATGGCGTGGAAAGGTGATTTTTCTTTTTTCACAAGGGCAGTCTGAATGTCCTTCCCAGAGCTTACTACAAGCCATTGCTGTGGGAGGCCTGCGTGAAGTGTGCTCCAATGGAATGGAATGCACACCTAAAGTCTGTGCAGCCAGTTCGTGGCGTCTGTCCACCTGGAGCTCTCAGAGATGGTGCCTTCCTCCACATGTGTCACTCATGCACATGTCCTAAGGCACATTCAGCTTTGTAGGATACATAAAATTACTAATCCTTACATCTTTTAGTGACACAGAATATAAAGCCCACAGATTATTAATACCAGATCCTCGCTTATTGTTTCATTATTTCTGAAATCATGCTTGGTAATGAAGGTTTTCCAAATATCTTCATATTAACGTGCCACCCCTGGAGGGAATAAGTTATCCTCCAACCATAATATGTGACCCCAGAAACACATTTCCCCCAAATTGATCCCCTGAGACGACTGCCTACAGATGTCTGCTATGAAGACTTCACAGACCATTCCTGGTTGTCCTTTCTAGTATTCTTCACTCAGTGGCCAAAATCCTACACCATTGTAAGCCACAGATATCTCTTCTGAATTGTATTTAAGGTGGATTTACCTGGGCTCATTCATACCACTATTTCCTTATGAAAAAAAGAATTCAATTCCTGAGGCCTTTGATGTCATACGTAGGTCAATCTTTATTTGGGAAAAGGATCATTCTGCACCTGTAAAGATACAAATGAGGAAAAATCAATCCCAGAAAATGGGGGATAGTTCACTAACACAAAACTTCTTTTTTTAATGCAAAATCCATCATCAAGCAAGTAAAAATGCTCCTCCACACAGGCCAGTCAGCAAGTAGATCAGACTGCACAAGCATCCCTTGGCCCATTCGTAAGACAGTTTCCAAGACAGTCTTCATCCTTACCATCATTCAAAAGCATTACTGCTATCATGACTGCTGTTAATTTGGTTTGGGAGATGAGAAAAGAGAGGAAAGGGAAAAAAAAGCTATACTTTTATCAGTTTTAAAGCTAACTATATATATTGGGTATCCCTTATTCAAATATGCTGGGTAGAAGCACTTCAGACCTTGGATTTTTTAAAAAAAGTTTTAGAACATTTTAGCATACACATCGTGGGACATCTTGGGGGTGTAGCCTAAGCAGAAATGTGAAGTTCATTTATGTGTCGTACAGAATTTAAATGTATAACCTCAAGGTAAATTTTTTTTTTTTTTTTTTTTTTTTTTTAGTGCTGGAGTTTACACCCACAACCTCAAACATGCTAGGCAAGTGCTCTGCCTCTGTGCTGTGTGATAGCCAGTTCCACAATCACTTCTTTTTATTTTTTTTTTTTAATGTATTTGGTACAGGATCTCACTACACAGCTCAGATTCATAGTGATCCTTTTCAGCCTCTCAAGCACTGGGATTATAGGTAAGTGCCAGTACACCTGGCACATTTTCAGCCTCTCAAGCACTGGGATTATAGGTATGTGCCACTACACCTGGTCTCAGTGGCCGGTTCAGTGTGCCTGGGGGTGGGGCCAGCGCAGCATGTGCTACAGGGGCTCGAAACCACAATCATTTTACACAACATTTTATACAGTATGTTTTGACTGCAACCTGTCACATGAAGTCAAGTATGACATTTTGGGTTCATGCTATCATGCCAGGACTCAAGAGCTTTTCGGATTTCAGATTTTTGGATCAGATGCTTGACTTTTATAAAATAAATCAAAATTCAAGTATTTCTACTGTCTGGTATGCTACAAAAACTCATTCATCAGGAGGGTGTAGCTCAGGGATAGAGCACACAGTCAGCATTCATGAAGCCCTGGATTTAACCCCTACTAGCAAAAGCAAAGAGAAGAAATCCATTAATTAGACTTCTAACAGAGCCATAGTAAATCATGTTGCCAAGCTACGGACTTAAATGTCTTTTGCAATTTTTACTTTTATTAGTACATATTTGCATTACATAATGATTACGCTGCCCAGGAGCAATTAGTACATGTATACAGCGCATCTTCATTCTTTTATTTAATCTCATTTCCTTCCCCTTCTTTCCTCCTTTCTTGTTCCCTTTCCATTGGAACAAAATGTATTGACCTACTTTGCATTATTTATCTTTTATTTTATTTTCTACTTATAATTTAGGCTTCTCACCTAAGAGAAACTGCAATAGTTAAGCATGTGTGCCTGATTTACCTCACTTAACATTATGGTCTCTAAGTGCACCCAGTTTCCTACAAATGACTCAAGTTTATCCTACTTTATGGCACCATCATGC
>NW_004524717.1:2342641-2363051 GCF_000260255.1 Octodon degus | reverse complement strand
GTTCCAGGAAGTCGGCAGAAATTCCTACTGGGCAGGAGGGGTGGGGACGTACGGCGGAGTGGTGGGGGGCAGCCCGAGGGGGTGGGAGAGGGTCCGGCCCATGCTGCGCCTGGGCTGGGACTGGTCCCGCCGCGCAGGAAGCTCTCCACACACTCACCGGACCTGGGCTAGGACTGGGTCTCCACATTTTCTTTACCCACTCATCCATCTATTAAGCATGGATCCTGCCCCCATTCAATGAAAGCTTACCCTTTTCGTGCCCAATATTGCATAACCTAACACAGGACTGTGAATTCTTTCTTGACCAGAATCAGCATCCCACGGCTGCTCATGTCACTAGCAGACTGGCAGAGGGGGGTCAGCGCTCACATCCTGGCCGGGGTGGGAGTTGCTAACTCAGATCAGCGGGAATAAGTGCCAGGCCAGCTGCTGATTGGTATGCAGTCTTGAACTTCATGTCCATTGGCCTAGGTAAAAGTCAGCCTGACAGCCAGTCTTGCTCAGCCATAAGCGGGCATTTAACACACAATCCAACTTTTCAAGAGGCAGAAGAGTAAAGTAAGCAGGGGTCTGCACAGCATCAAGCACTGAGCACTTGCCTAGCATGTGGCTCTAGAGGGAAAAGGAGGCCTAATTTTTTTTTCTGGTACCAGGAATCTAACTCAGTACCAGGAATCAAACTTGGGACCTTGGGCTTGCCAGGCAGACACTTATGCTGCTGAGCCATCTCCCCAGCCCCATGAGGCCTAATTATTAAGCACGACGACTCTTTGCAAAGCACAATACCATTTAACTAGCAAAACTACTGCTTCAGTGAGGGTACAGAATGAAAGGATTTATTTATTGAATATCATCAAATTTTAGAATTTGGATTAATTCAACTGTACCATAGAATCTACTGTGTCATCACAGACTAATACATGCATTTGGTCATTACCTTTGCTGAGTTTCCTCTTGGGCTGCTGGTGTGGCTCAGGTACAGTGTCTGCCTCAAATGCATAAGGCCCTGGGTTTGATACTCAGAACTGTGAGGAAAAAAAGCAGAAAAGTCTCCCTTAATAATAACAACAACAAAACCATATGGAGATGCTTTACTTCAGGGGGAAAATTAATTCTTCAAGCATCAAAGAGTAAACCTTATAATTGCAGAAATGTGGCCAAGTTCATCAACTTGGAAAATTAATTTAATAGCCAGCTTGTATTGACTTCATGTGCTTCTCCAGAACAACTTGGAAACACTGAAGATTTTGCAGAGACAGAACCCTTTATTTATTCCTCAAGACCTATTGTGGGGTAGGGGTGGGGAACCTCAAGTTGTCTGAGAAACAGCAATTTCAACCCTTGGAAAAGTCATCCACTATTTTGACAAGAAATTCCAAAGTCATTTGGTCTGGGTCAAAGAAAAAGAAAAGACATTTTTTAATTAAGAAATCAGTGCAAAAGCAAAATGCCTTTGCATTTTGAGTCGCTAAGAGACGCGGGGAAATCTGCTGGAGCTCACTAAGCTTTCTTTAATAACTCAGATTCTTTGGAGAGCCCATGGCCCCCCAGAAGAGGCACGGAAATGAATGTTGACCTCAGGTGGCCTCAGAGTAGTCAGCTGTAGCCAAGGATGTCATCACCAGGCCTCCTGAAGTCATCAGCCTTGGCGGGTGTGTAACCCTACAGAGGGACTTCACCCCTGCCCTCTGCTACCCACAGCATCCAGTGCTCAGGGAACCCAAGCTGAGTCGGGACCTAACCAAGGATCCCAGGGTCCTGGGGATGGAGGGGTCAGGCAGGTCCTGCTGTGTGGCATCCAGCTCAGTGACATTGTCATTTCCAGACTGTCTGCTCCCAGGCTAGGCCGACCTCAGTGAGGGCCGTCCTGGGAATGTTTCTCTGAAATATCCTCCTGCTTGCTTTTTTACACTCAAAATGAAGCTAAACCCAGTAATTCAAGACACAGCCCAGCACTTCCCCACAGACACTGCCCCAGCAGAAGGCGACCCAGCCTGGCCAGTGCCCTGCTTGCCTCTGCATTCCTCTCATTACAGGGGAGCCCCAGCAGATGGGCACCCTGCTTACTCCAAGCACAGCAATCTGGGCTTGTTGGTTGTTCGCTGCTCCTTTTTTATAATCATTTGGACTACAGAGTAATTAAAGGAATAGACATTCCCCAAATAAGAAGATCAATAGCCGAGCTTTCCAGTTCTAATGTAAGCACACATATCATTTCTCCCAGAACCCTTGGGTAGGTATGATTTCAGTAATCACAGTGTTGTGCCTGTGTTTTCTAATTACCACTTTGGCCCTCTGCAGTTTGCTTTTGAACTCTGAAGCTCAGGGTGCCAGTGAGGGTGGGTGCTGTCACCCAGCTGCTGCCTGGCTTCTCTCCCCAGTCACATGGGTCTCACCTTCCCCATGCCCAAGTACAATACCAGTTTGTTGGTTCTTTATCAAAGCCCTGCTCCTGCAAAGAAAAGTAGTGTTTTGGGGGGAAGAGTAAAGCATGGTAATTATACTCCTGATCACATGTAATTTAAGAGAAAATGAGCACATGTGAGAGACTGTTTAGCTCTTGACTGGGTATAATTCCATGGTAGGACCACGGGCACCCCACAGCCACCTGGGTGTCCTTCAAAGCCACCCTTAGCTCAGCAGCCGAAAGGTTAATTACAAGAGAAGGGTAGCTTCCCAGCAGTCCAGCAAGGCTGTCATCAGACAGTTTTCTGCCTCCAACCGTTCACCCAGATCCCCTGGCCTGCTCCTCCTGCAGTGCATCAGGCACCAGCAACACAGGAGAACTTGGTGCCACGTTCATGTTATGCCTGCCCTTCTGTTTTAAGTACTTGAGAGAGGCAACCCAGGATATTTTCACAGTTCAACCAGTGAGCTGATGGGTAAACTGTTGAGCAACTACTTCTTGGGTAGCTGTTCACCAAGCACTGCATGTATTATTCATCGGTGACATGTATGCAGTACCTATGCAAGGGCTGCTGGGAGGATGCATGGGAGAACAAGGACAGGAAGGTCCCAATGAACCTGGAACACTGTGTGACACAGTAAGCACTCAGTAAACATTAGATGAACTTTTGATTTAAAAGCTCTGCTGGCTATGTAGCTCAGTAGCCGAGCACAAGGTTTAAATGCATAACGTCCCAAGTTTGATCCTCAACACAGGAAAAAAATTATTAAAGTTCAGTGCATTACATGTCCAGTGCTTTGTGTGTATTATCTGATCTCATGTTTGTAATAATATTATGGGGAAAACTCCACTCTTGTTCATACTTCAAAGAAAATTGAAGTTTAGAGAGATCAAAACATGTGCCCAAGGTTACGCAGCTAGTTACAGAAGTGGGATTTAATCTCAGGAAGTGTGACTCAGCAGCCTGCTATTTAATCAAAACATCGCTCTCTTTGTCTCTCTGCCTCCCCGTCCCTACCTCTTTCTTATCTTCCTCACATAAGCATATATTTAATGTCCTACATCTTTGAAAAACAAACTTCATACCACCACCCTGTGGTTGTTAGGACTAAAGGATGATTATATTTCTTCAAAGGAATGCGCTTCTGAAATCACAGAGAATTTCCTGCATCTTAGACAGATAGATTGGTACGTCTGTGTATCATACGCAGGCTTTTACTGCAAATGGCATTTTATCTGTATGTCTCTTAACTCCAGAAAGGTAAGTCAAGCTGCTTCACAACAGCGCAGTATCTGCTTATCACTGTGTGCCTGCCACCTTCACCCTGCGAGCAACACAACAGGCTACATTAATTAAATTAAAAACAAGTGAATAGACGTGTACTCAGAGCCAACAAAAAGCACTATTTGCCACCCAAGGAAACTGACATGCCTAGAAATAAAAATTAAAGACGAGCGCTTCTGGATCTTGTAAACTGATGGCAGAAGTTCTCAAATGATCCACGCCAATATCATGATCATCATCAGGACTGCGGTACTAGGACCCGACCCAGAGCCTCAGGCACACTAGGCAAGCGCTGTGCTGCTGGACAGCATCTCCAGCCCCAACAGCCCTACATTTTAGTTAAATGAAGATAGTTACCTAGATTGGTATGGAGTGAGAAGAAACATAATGGTGCAATGGCTTATGAATTAAAAATAGTCTCCAAAAGTTGCAAGCATGGCCCTACTCGATAAGTTGTGTTCTGTTCATCAGACTATTTACATAGACAACTCAGAAAGGAATGATAATGGGCAGTCCTATGTAAGAGATGTTTCCTTGGCATATTGTGGTGGCTAAAAATAAAGAAAAAAGTATGAGAAAGATCTGGACTTATCTATTCAAAATTTATGTGTTGCTTATCAACTACAAGTTGCACACTGAAAGTGATCCTAAAAATCTTCTTTCCAATATCAGGGATTGAACCTGGAGATGCTTTATGCCTCAGCTACCTTTCCAGACCTTTCTTTCTTTCTTTTTTTTTTTTGAGATAAGGTCTTGCGAAGTCACTGAGTTGCTCAGGTTGGGTTTAAACTTATAGTTCTCCTGCCTCTGCCTCCCAGAGTGCTAGGATAACAGGTGATGCCCCCCCCACCCAACAATAGGAAGAATATTAAGAAGTGATTCTAGGCTTTCAAAAGCACTTCATCAATGGGCTGGGGAGATAGCTCAGTAGCATAAGTGCCTACCTGGCAAGTGCAAGGTCCCAAGTTCAATCCCTGGTACTCAAAAAAAAAAAAAAGCTCTCCGTCGAGCACATGTGGCTCACTGCCTTAAGGATATGTGGTACCTTGTGGCCTTTTACACAGTCGTCCAGCTTGAGCATAACAGAGTGTGACCTGTGTGTTTCTAGGCAGTGTGAATGGTGACCAAGGAGGGGTTTGCTTCCTTCAGTTCTAGGGAATCCTGGACAGATTGGCCCAAATATCTTGCATCTGACCAGGACCTAGTAAGCCTCTGTTCCTTGGCCACCTTCTGGCACAGAAAGCAAACAAGAAGTGTGTTCTTGCTGGAATTTGGTACCTAGAATCTACCACCCAAGAATGCAGTTAGAAATAGCCTGTCCAATATTCCAGTGCATTAAGTAAACAGGCGTCCCACGAGCATTCATTAACGCCAGCTATGACACCAGAAGTCGGGAACACTGTCCTCCCTAGGCTCAAAGAGCACAGAGTCCCACTGGGAAATCAACAAGTAAACACAAGATGACAATATGGGGTGGTAGATGCCTGAAAAAGACACAGAGTGCCCCGAAACTCTGCAGGAGGTCAGAAGGAACAGGTAGCATTTTAACAGGTTTATGAAGACTGCACAGAAGATGGCCTGGCAGAGCAAAAGGAAAAGCATTCTAAAAGGCAACAAAATCACATGCACAGGTAGCATGAATAACAATATACTAACACAGCCCTTTTATATTGATCATTTAGTTGAGCATCATGTAAGTAGGAAAGGTAAATATTAACATGTCCTTCTTACAAAGGTAGAAGCTAGGACTCAAGCATTGCATTTTCCTAAAAATGAGTGCTAGCAGGTCACTTAACTCGGTGTGAGTCCATTTCTCTTCCAACTAGAACAGATATAAGCCTCTGAAACCAAAGAAAATGGTCTTCTCAAAGAAAAATCTTAATCATCTTACAGTTGGAAACCATCGGTGGTGGAATGGGTGGTGAGCATTGATAATTTTATGGGGCTTCCAAACGTCGTGGCTTCAGGTCGATGGTTGAAAGGGCCTGGTGGGATGTCATGTGCCTTGTCTCTAAAACCAGGAGTCTTCCATAAAGAAAAGGAGGGGGCATCTCAACCACAAGACTCCTTTCACTTATGGAACAGGTTGGCTTTGAAACAAAACATGCTTGTAACTCTGTGCATATTGTAGTCTGTTTTGTGCAGCTACGGTAAAATGCCTAAGACTGGAGAATTAATAACAAGAAGGCACAGATTTTCTCACCATTCTGGAGCCTGAGAAGCCCAAAAGCTCTGGCATCCAGTGAGCACATTCTTGAAGCATCATCGAGTGACAGGGGACAGCAAGGCAAGAGAGGGCTGGAGGACAGGGACAACTCTGCAGGCGACAGCAGAGCTCTACTCATGAGAGTGGGGCTCATGATCCAGCACCTCTCAGCCCATCCCCCAACATCACAGCACTGGGGACCAGGTTTCCACCATGTGAGCTCTGGGGGACACGTTCAGCCCTGCCAATGCTTGCGTTGGTTTGGCCTCTGTCTTACAGATGCCATATTGGTACTCCCCATCCTGGCGTCCTCCTCAGCACTGCAGGTTGCCCTTCACCTCATCCTTAGACACCGTCTGCCTTCTGAGGCTCCAAGCACTTGACACACTTGTGTATCAGTCAATGCAAATGTGAATGAAAACCCTTCTCAGCTGCACTGGTGCATGATGTTTAAAGCTTGATGTCGGCCCACATTAGTAGTATCGGAGTTGGTTTGATTTGGGTCCCAGTAAGTCCATAGTGTCTTGTTAAAATTATCTTTTGGATAACATGGAGTTCAGAAGGGATTTCCACTTATAAAAGATTAATCAGAAAGCTATGTTCTCCATTGACACCCCAGAAGGAAAATCTCATAGCTTTTTTTTCCCTCCAAAAATAAGATTTTTTTCCTTAGAACTTTACTTTCTGAGCATCATAAAATTCTAACAAGGTTTTCTTTCCCTTCAGCATACTCAACTGTGAAAGCTGTTCCAACAGTGTAAGTCTGTGACTCGAGGTACGCCACTGTCATAGCCAGGCATGGGAGTGCATGCCTGAGACTTCAACACTCTGGGAGACAGACGTAGGAGGATCCCAACTTCAAATGTTTCTCAAAATTAAAAAAAGGAGTTAAGAATATAGCTGAGTGCAAAAGCCCTTGGTTCAAATCCTAGTGCTACAAAAAGAAAAGTCACTGTCACCAACACGCAGAGTAACCATACTCTCCCAGGTACTAGGTTGAGCCCTAGGAGTGGCCTTTACCTATTGCAACTGAATTTATCCAGAAGTGGTACTAAGTATGTGGTCCTAAGATCTAAGCATGGGTTAAAGCAAAATGTAGATTGCTCACCAACTGGCTAATCCATTTTGCAAAAGGTAATCCTGATCAACTTTTTCAGAGTGAGAGCATGAGTCATTCAGGCTGCAGGCTTCCAAGTTGTAATTCTTGCCTTCGTGTTCTCAAAGAGAAGGGTAACACCAAGTTCATACAGCAGCTAGGAACGTGATAAATCCAGCGGGCCCACAGCGATCCCTGCCTAAACTAACAATTCATTTATTGCTACAGTGCACGGCTGTTGTCATCACTTCCCTGCCTCTAATTACGTCCCATCTGTTTCACGTTTGAAGTTTACAACACTTGCCCGCTTTGGCGGCACTAGTTTCTATCTAACACCAAACACATGTTTGTGTTTACCACATACCAGTTCTGCATTCTCGGACTTAAAATTATATCAATTTATAATCCCATTAATGGAAAACTTATGAGAAGGATCCGGCTCCTTTAATAAAACTACAGAACGACCATTTGGATGCTGTTAAATACAAGCCCAC
Organism: Octodon degus; assembly: GCF_000260255.1. Classification (NCBI taxonomy): domain Eukaryota; kingdom Metazoa; phylum Chordata; class Mammalia; order Rodentia; family Octodontidae; genus Octodon; species Octodon degus. The sequence goes on along the minus strand of NW_004524717.1, from coordinate 2,355,563 downwards.
AGCAAAGTTGAACACTTCAGTTGGATGTACCCTGTTCTGACAGGTAGGCTTCCTGAAACGCTCTCTTGGCTGCTGAGTACAGACCTCTGCTTGGAGTTTAGCTTCCAGGACTTCATGCTGGAATCTCTGTCCCTACTGGAAAAACAATGGATGCTCAAAGAGAATATGAATGTGATTTGCTCAAAATATATCAAATTTGGATCTGGAGGCATAGCTCAGTAGTAGAGTATATGTTCAACATGCATGAAACCTGGCTTCAAACTACTGCACTGAAAGTCAAATGTAAATGAGCATCTTTAACTTAGCATTTTTAGGGTCGATTTTGTAAACAATTTTTTTAATTGTTCAGAATGAAAGGGAAGCAGTGTGTGTTACCAATGGGTGACAGTTTCCCTATATATAGCTCCCTAGGACAGGTGAATATCGGTTTGGATATCTATATCTACTGTTGAATGATTTCCAAAGAAAACTGCAGATGAGAATGTTACTTGGACCTTGGACCATTTCTGAATGATTTCAGCTCTGTTTTTGAAAGTGGTTTAGGAACTGTAAGGAGTGAAATTCGGCCCGCACATGCTTTCTTCCACTCAAAGGAGAAACTACGCTTCCCTTCAACCTATGTTGGCCATTTCCATCCTTGTGGTAAGGACCAGGCTGAATCTTGCTTGAAACTTGATTTTCAAAACCAATAAGGAAGCAAAAGCCTTGATGACCTTTTGATGCTCTCCTACTAGCATTCCCTTAGATAAGAAGGAGTCTTCTCTCTGGGATAAACGAGGGAGGTCAGTGGTTAGAAGTCTGGACTATCAATGAAGCAATAGTTTGAGGGAAAGCTGCACTGCGGCCTGCGGAGTGGTAAGCTCTGCATCTTTTGTTGCAGCTTTGCCTGGACAGGCACTGGGCCTTTGGAAGACTTTCCCTGGGCACATGACAATTTTGCATTGAAAATCAGAGACATCAAAGGCAGTGAGAGTTTGCTGCTTCCTGATGTCCTAAGGAGGTGCTCACTCAAGAGTCACTAGGGTTTGTCTGAACTTGAGGGTCAGATGCATGCCCTTTCATTTAGTGGCCCACCTGGCCAACCCCACATCTAGGCAGCACTTTTACCCCTCATGGGGCTGGAGGTGAGGGCTGGGCAGTGTGCCCCTCTGGACATGTTCTCCTACATGCCTAAACCCTGCGTGAACTCAGTGCAGACCAGAGATGTGCTGCGCAGCACAGGGCGAGGGGATGGAGGGAGGGATGAAAAGGAAGGGGTAGAGGTGGTGCAGCTTGCTTGACCGCTGAGCCTTGGAAAGTCCCATCAAGGATTTCATACCCCCTTCACCAAGCAACATCAGTCTGTTTCTAGGAAACCTTTTCTTAACTTTTAGAGGTTTCAGTGAAAACCAAAAGATCTTTTAGGAGCCATTAAGCCTCTTGAAAATTCTGCTTCAACCTAAGGAAGGTTCCTTTCCTGTCTTACCTATAATGGAGGTAAGCTAGGATCACTAAGTCTTGGGCCATACACCATTGAGAAGGGTTTCAAATGAGTTCAAGCCTGCGTTGCAAGAGATTGCAACCACATCCCACAATACCACAAAAGTACCTGTGTGGTTAAGGGTGTAGCTCAGTGCCAGAGCACATGGCAGGTGCGCATGAGGACCCAAGCTCAATCTTTAGCCCCAAGAAAAAAAAGACAAGGGGTGGCCAGATAGCTCTGCAGACTAAAGCACCTGCTTAAGCAGAGCACAGGATTCAGGGTTGAATCTTTGGTGTGCCATGCTGGCCCGACCCTTGGGGTGTGCTGAGGCAGAAATTGAGACTGGGCATAGTGGTGTTCACCTGTAATCCCAGCATTTGGGAGGCTGAAAATTGGAGAATCACTATGAGTCCAATCTATGCAGTGAGATCCTGAACACCCTGCAGATCCTGTACCAAATACATAAAAAAAAAAGCTATTTCCCCTCCGCTCCAGGGTGGGTTGCTTAACTTAGCCATGAGGTGGGTTCACATGTGCACACCCACAGGAACACATGCATACATACCATACATACAGTCACACATATCATTCTTTCAGATGCAGAACACACCTTAGCTACCTACAGGTGCATGGTGGGTATGATAAATGGACAGTCAACTAGGATGGATGTGGGGACACATTGGGAGACCCCATCTCTCACACCGCACATGGAAAGGTAAGCTACTACTCAGCTCTCTGGAGCAGAGCCTGCAGAGCCTGGACCACAGCCTGCAGTTCTCCATGTTTTAAAGACGTGTTGGCAGTACAAATCTATATATGTGAAAGCTTCCGATTTCTGAATGTTGGCTGAAAGATATTAAACAGTATAAAAGCCAAAAATTTGCTCAACATGCTGCCTGCATTGACTGCTAGTCTCCCTAGCTTCTGCTTTTTCTTTTAAATATGAATGCATTTCCTGAGAATCACAGCCTTCAACGCCTACCGGTCTTTATTAATATGGCTGCTGGTGTCTCTATTCCGTTAAGTGACTGTTGAGATGTGTTCCCATGTATTGTTTCATCTGAATGTGACAACTGTATAGGTCTGTGACATTACAGATGTCATTTTAAAGACAAGGAAATGGGCACTCCTGAGACGGCATGACACAGGAGTATAACCAGTGACTTCATTCCCAGACAGACCTCCCATAAACTTATGTCTCCCAACTGGGTGACAGAGGTCAATATCTTCTTTGCTTAGTTCTCTTTTTTTTCTTGTTTATATTTAGTATAGGGTCTACAGGGTCTCACTACACAGATTGGACTTGAAGTGATCCTCCTGTTTTCAGTATCCCAAGCACTGGAATTACAGGGGTGCACCACCACGCCCAGACTCAGTCACCAGCTCAGCATGCCCCGGTGGCGGGGCCAGCACAGTGTGCCGGGTATCAAACCCCGGTCCCTGCACCTACCGGAGCAGGTGCTTTAGTCCACTGAGCTATCTGGCTAGGCCTCTTTGCTTATTTCTGAAATGTGTGGCCACTGCAGGGAGTGCAAATAATGAGAAAAGAAGGAAGGAAGGAAGGAAGGAAGGAAGGAAGGAAGGAAGGAAGGAAGGAAAGGAAGGAAGGAGCCAGCCAGATGTTTGGCACACAGTTCTTCAGGCACGGTAGCTTGTTTTGGGGCTACTCCCCAGGGTACAGCACATGAAACTGATGGCACTGGGACTGTAGGGCACATCATGCACCACCAGGGTTTAGCTCTTTATACTCAGGCTTCCAGCAATGGCTCTGGAGGTGTGTGTCCATTATGTTAGGGGTAGTACTGTTAGCTAACAAAATCTGTTGAGATCATGGATTGCCTTAGTGCTCTGGGGTAGCTATGATAAAATACCTCAGACTGACCAATTTAAAAACAAGATAAATGCATTTCTTTTTGTTCTGGAGACAAGGTCATCCAAGATTGAGGCATTAGCACATGAGGTTCCTTGGGAATGGCACCATCTAGCATCCTTAAGTGGCAGAGTAGGAAACATGGCTGTATCAGTCACTTTGCTGTCACTGGGACAAAACACACAAAACCCACAGCTTCAAGGAGGAAAGACTGATTTGGGTCATGGTTTTAAGTGGGTTCAGTCTGAAGTGAGCCGGCTGCAAGGCAGACAGGGCAGAGTGAAGGAACCTGGCAGAGGATGTTGCTCATTCCCCAGCATCCAGGAAGGAGAGCATCCGGGCCAAGAATGGGCCACCTCCTTGTCATGCCCTAGTCACCACCTCATGCAGGTCCCTCCTCCTAACAGCATGACAGCTGCTTATCTCACCCATGGGTGAACCCTTTGATGAGGGCAGTACCATCATGAGCCATTACCTTCCAGGGGGTGAGACTTTGGGGGGATGTTTCAGATCTAAGCCTTCATCCTTGTTTGTTTGTATGTATGTATGTATTTGGTGGCACTGGGGTTTAAACCCCAGGCTTCATTTATTCTAAGCAAGTGTCCTACCACTGACCTATAGCCTAAGCCCACCATGTTCTTGTTTAATTCCATTCACAAGAATGGAGCCTTCATACCTTACTCAGTTCCAAAGGGTCACACCTTTCAATACTATCATTTTAAGGATTGAGATTTAACATAGATAATGTTGAAAATTTACATCCTAAAGGCAATCTTGAAATATACACAAATACTCAGGACAGCCCGGGATGTGGTGGCACACGCCTGTAATCCTAGCTCTCAAGCGGCTGAGGCAGGAGGAGCACAATTGTTCTAGGCCAACCTGGGGTCCACAGTGAGTTCAAGTCCAGCCTGTGCTGCACAGCAAGACCCTGTCTCAAAAAAAAAAAAAAAATCAGGACATAGCAAGGATTTCAGTTCTATAAGATACAGAATATCTATCTACTACACTACTGCATATGCAGATTCCAAGTTGCATCAGTTTTACACAGAAAGATATGTTAATATATTAAACATTTTTAAGAGTTTTCAAAACAGTATATATGAAGTGAAACTACTCAGTCTTTTTTCTAAGTATGCATGCATGTCAATGTGTGTGAGTGTGTGTATAACATAAACATGGAAGGACAAATATCCAGGTATTAATCTTTGGTTAGTAAGATTTTTCGGTATTAAAATCACAAAAGCTTTATTTTTTAATTCATCTATAATATCAAATTTTGCTCAAACACTCATATAATAAGAAAAAAAAATGGGAATCAAACCAGGACTTTTTACATGACAGGCAAATGCTCTACCATTGAGCAATGCCTCCAGCCCTTTTATGGGATTTTTTTAAAAGATTTAAAAAAAAAAAATCCAGCAGGGCCAGGGAGATAGCTCAGTAGAATAAGTGCTTGCCTGGAAAGTGCAAGGTCCTGAGTTCAAAACCTGGTACTGCCAAAAAAAAAAAAAAAAAAAAAAAAACTAAACTAAAAAAACCCATTAATATCCATAGTATGGAACTTCTGCTTAGCGAACCCCCTCTAGGGCTAAAATGTTTTGGGCAATCTCTTGAGATTTTAGGGTTTAGCAAGTCTTCCCTTTTGACACCAGCTACTATCCTATGGTACTTAAAGGAGAACTCAACACATGTAGCATGTTAAAATTTCTGTTTCAGATCTCTTACAGGAGTACTTCTGGAGACCTGCTTAGGCCTCTTCATTTCTTGCAGGGAAGCTATATTAACGAGCGTCTTTCTGCTATCCACAGGCAGGGAGGTAAGTACACCCACAAATGTGGTCAGCTCCCCGTATTTCTCCCTTCCCAAATGACAGTCGCCTGCCTCAGAAAGGCCTGGGGGGCAGGCTTCCACTCCTTCCCTAGAAGTTATGCAGAGGATGCTCTAAGATCACCTTCAGGATGTCCTCCAGTGAAACAGAACATTTGACAGCAGTACCTAAGATGATCCTAATCCCCTGTTCTAGGAAGACAGATTTGGGAGCCCCTCTGGGGACAGAGTTAAGTGCTCTGAAAGCCCTGGAGCCAGCAGAACCGACAGGCTCTGCATCCTTAAGTCTGGCTCTTCCTGCTGGATAAATGATTCTGGACAGAATGACCAGTCTGTTGGCTTTGCCCACCCATCCTCCAAAAGGCCACATCCTGGCCTTGCAGCACTTTGCTCATCAGTGCCAGAACCTCAACACCACCTCATCTATCCCACCTGTCCCTGCACTGGGGCCAGTGAGATAGCTCAGCAGATTAAAGCTCCTGCTTAGGCAAGCTTAGGCAAGTACAGTGACCACAGTTCAATCCCCAGCACCACATGCTGCACCAGCCCCAGTGGCACATACCTGTAATCCCAGTGCTGAGGAGGCTGAAAGCAGGAAGATCACAAGGGTCACCATGAGTCTGAGCTGCATACTGAGACCTTATTACAACCAAATACATTTAAAAAAAAAAAAAAAAACCTGCATCTAAAATAATCTTTATTCTTACACTAGAATTTTGGCTGTTACTAGTTTTCTAAAGAAGAAATAATGAACTTGTTCATGTTTATTCTGAAGTTATTTTTAATTCTTTTTTTTTTTTTCTGCAGTGCTGAGGATTGAACCCTGGTCCTCACACAAGCTAGACAAGTGCCCTACCGCCAAGCTACATTCCCAGCCCCGCTGTTAATGACCAGCACAAGTGAGTGGTTCCACATCCTGGGAAAGGAAAGAAAAGATGGCAAGGCCCAGCCCAGGAGAAGATTGGCTGATGGGAGGCACAGGGAAGGAGCGTGCACTGGCTGGCTTCTGGGTTTCCAGAGCCCTGAGCAGAAAGCACAGCTTTGGCCTCAGCTACACATGAGGCTCTCTCTGCTTCAGACATGACTTCTTTTCAAATCACACTGCAGAGCTGGGTCCCTACCAGTCGCTGTTGCTCTCTCTCACTGTCCCATTTGTGGGTGGCAATGTGATGGAGGACATGTGGCCAGGCCAGAAGGTAGAACTTCTCTCCACTTGCCTCTTTGGCATCCTTGGGGGTGCAGAGCAGGCCCTGCTCCTAGACTTTCTGTCTTCATAAAGGAGGGATGACTCCAAAGCATTCAATTCCAGACTTTTTGATTTAACAGCAATTCTTTTTTTGAAGCTATTTCAGGAAATGTTTAATTTTATCTCAAAAAGCTACTTTAAAAAATATTATCTTGGCCTGTGGAATTTAGGCTGCCAGCCTGGAAAGGTACACTGGGGGGCCGCCATGTTCTCCTTTGTTCTGCGGCCTGGGACAGCAGGCCTCAGTGCCCTGTGGGGAAGATGAACAAGGAATTTGCATAAGACAGCTGTGCAAAATGGTGCTGGAGGAGCCTTTTGGGGGCATAGAGATACTCCCGAGACTAATCCAGATACTTCATTTGATTCACACCAGGAAACTATAAGAGGTTAGAAGCAATTATAAAAAAAAATTGTCCAGAAGGACATAAAGCAGCAGCAGTGCTTCCAGTCCTGGACTCAGCCCAAAGGCAGAATGGTTGGTTGCCCATCCCTGCTATGAACAAGGTTGCAGAAGTTTTACAAATACCTCCAATGAGAGTATACAGAGTAGGGACTTTTTATACAATGTACAACCGGAAGCCAGTTGTACCAGTAGGTGTACAACTACTACACTTTGCTTGCCCCAAGACTCTAAAAGCATCTTGGGGGCCTTCAGAACAAGCTGGGAATAAAAGTTGGGGAGACTACACCTGACAAACTTTTCACTCTTGTAGAGGTGGAATGTTTGGGAGCCTGTGCAAATGCACCAATTGTTCAAATAAATGACAACTGCTATGAGGACCTGATACCTATGGATATTGAAGAAATTATTGATGAGCTGAAAGCTGGCAAAATTCCCAAACCTGGACCAAGGACTAAACGATTCTGTTGTGAGCCAGCAGGAGGTCTCACCTTACTGACAGAACCAACTACAAGACCGGGGCTTGGTACGCAAGCAGGCCTTTAATTTATATTCTGCTGTAAATATGTCACTAGAGAAATAAAATGTGGGCCACCTATCTAAAAATATACATCATCTAGAAACATAAAAATATGTGGGGCCAGGCACAGTGGTCCAAGCACGGAAGGAAGCTAAGGAAGGAAGATCCAAGTTCTAGTCCCACCAGGACAATGTAGCAAGACACTGCCTCAACAAAAGGAGGGTTAGGGCTGGCCAAATAGCTCAGCAGATTAACGCACTTGTAAGCAGGTGCAGGAGACAGGGGTTTTGATCCCCAGGTCTACCGTACCGGCCCCGCCCCCCGGGGCACACTGAGATGGCAATTAAGATTGGGTGTGGTGGCACCAGCCTATAATTTCAGCTCTTGGGAGGCTGTAAATAGATGGATCACTATGAGTCAAATCTAGTAGTGAGAACCCGAACACCCTGTAGACCCTTCCCTAAAAAATGCAATAAAAAAAAGGAGGGTTGCAGAGGTAGGTCAGTGGTAGAGCACCACTGGGTTCAAGCTCTAGCTCTGAAAACACAACCTGGAGTACAGCTCAGTGGGAGAGTGTGTGTTTAACATGCAAGAAATCCTGGGTTTAATCTTCAGCGTAGTAAGAGAAGGTACTATATGAAAAAGGGATATTGAGGTTTAAATACATAGTGTCCCCCAGTGACTCACATACTGAAGCCTTGATCCCCAACATGGAATGTTCAGGGTGCAGCCAACGCTGGTGACTCCATCGAGCCATTCAGGAGTCAGAAGCTGCGGAGGCTGTGAGGAGGAAGGCCTCATCCTTTGAAGGGCATATCTTGTCCCTGCCATCTGTTTCTCTCTGCTTCCTGGCCACCCTGAGGTGAGCAGCTTTGCTGCACTGTGTGCTCCATCATGATGTCCTCACCAGGGCCTGGAAACAACAGTGACTCGGACCACAGACTAAACCCTGTGAACCCGCAGGCCTAAGTAGACCTCTGCCCACCTCAAGTTGACTTAGCTCAGGGATGGTGTTATGGTGACCGTAAACTGATTAACACAGGGGAAGAAAGCAAAAGGCCTCAGAATAGAATGTTGTTTGAAATAAAAAAATGATGTTTCTTGAGCTTGGGTTTCTCTCTCTCCAGCTAGGAGGAGTAGATGCTCCATCGTGGGGAAGCTCCTAGGGCCCTTCCAGCATTGTATCCCAGGAGAGGAAAAAGAAACAATAGCAAACCTGTAAGGCAAAGTTCAGGCAGCTCCTTCCAGGCGGGAAGATGCCTTAGAACTCTGGGAATTGTCAGGCCCCTTATTTCAACAAAGGCTTTGTAATCTAGTAAGACTTTAAGAGGAAGGATTTAAAACTCCATCTGTTTGCCTTGGGGGACTCAGGGCAAGAGCTAAAGTTTGATGCTGATAGGTTTGTGATAATCTAACGTATTCATTAGGCAATAAAGGGTGAAGTAGATGATTTTGTGTTTGGATTTCTCATTCATACAGCTTTTAGGACCCTCGCTTAGTGTAGCCCCAGCTGGAACGGCTTCTCCAAAGTCATTCCTCAGATCCAATAATTGTTCATTATGTCTTCAGGGAGGTTCCGTCTGCAGTCATGAATCCCCATGAAAACACATGGGAAAATAGCCCTCCTCTTTCATTACATCTACCGCGTGACCACCTGATATTAAAACACAAAGAGCGGTTACATTTTAAAGGTGAACTGTGGAGCTAAATTGAGAGTTGACTTAATCCCATTTTTATGGGCTGATTAATGTCCCAAGTAACCAGGCTGGTTGGCGGTTATAGCCTTTTTCCCTTTCATGGAATGCACCAAGCTTCTTGCCTTTTATCAGGGAAGCACATTGCTGCCCCTGTGGGTTCCCACAGTGCAGGACTCTAAGCCACAGCCAGACTTCTCCTGTGCTACATGGACTCAGAGTTTTTCGCTAACCAAGTTCCTGCCAGAAGAGCTTGACTCCTGAAGAGGGAATGAAAAGTACCATGGCAGGTGGGACTTCGTCACAGGAGGAAATGTCCTCTTAGCAGGATGGGCTGGTAATCGTGTCCACTCACAGTGACTGGAAATCTGGGTTACTTTGAGGGACTACATAAAATGCCTCAGTAGGCACAGTAAAGGTCATATCAACCATTCCGTGAAGGGACTGTACCACGCACTCTGCTTCTCACCCCTTGCTTAACCTCTGAGCCGGCAGCAGGAGCTCCTGAAGGTTGAGAAGCCTGTCCAAGAAGTAGACCTGGGCTTTCCTGCCTCAGGACTCCAAGTGCTTCTCCAGATGCCTCCTGACTTGGAGTATCCCACTCTCCCTGGTCAGAGAGGCTCACCAGCTAACCTACAATGGTTGAAAGACAGCCATTTCATTCACTGGTGAATCCAATAGTGAGAAGTTTTAAATTCTGTGTCACTTTTTCCAAAAGCAACATGGTCAGGCTGCCTAGACTGCCCCCTCACCTCCACGTCCAGCCTGAGGCATGTGGTCATTTCACTCCTGTGCCTGGAGTAGGCACCTCGGGGACCCACCAGCCCATGCCCAGCCCCTCTGTGAAGAAAGCCAGCTTTCACCACAGTGTTACCAAAACATCTGTATGGCTATTAAATGTCATAGAACTCTTCCCCTTGAATTTCTTCATTTGAGAAATTACTTCCGCAGAAGGTAGAAGGAGAAAGACGAATGTTCCAGAGGAGGTTTGGCTCAGGTAACATTTCTCAAAGAGCACCCAGCCCCCCACAGCACAGAAACCACTCATTAATGGTAGCTACAGAATTTAGAATGGCTCTACATCTCTGTCACTTGATGGTTGGCTTCTATTGGGCTAAATTGTAAGGATACTCCTCCAGCATGGACACCTTGATTCCTAAGCCTTGGCCTCCCTTCTGCAGATCTCCAGTATCCATGCCATCAGAATTCCTTCCTCCATCTGCCACCGCCATAAACCCTCACTTGCAAGAAAGACTCCAACCTACTTAGGCTAACGTAGAACAAATGAGAACAGATCAAAATGCTGGCTGCTATCCCAGCTTCTTTAGTTTTGTGAATTTTGATACAGGGTCTCACTGAGTTACTATGCTGCTCATCCTGGGCTTGAACTTGTGATCCTCCTTCCTCAGCTTCCCAGAATGCTGGAAGCATAGGAATGCCTGACTTTTTTATTAACAGAGAGTCAATGTCTTGTCTGAATGAATAGTAGCAAAAGTGGAGGCACTAGCCAAGAGATGAGGAGAAATGGAGGAGAGATAGGGCAGAGCTCCTGGAATCCAGATTTGCGCAGCTCGACAGTGGCCCATGCTCCACTTTGGGCTGCTTCTTATCAGGTCTGGCAGTGCTGACCCAAACTTCCTCCCAGGCCCTCCCTGCTGCACATACCACTACAAGGCTTCCGGGACCTCTGACCACCCAAAAGTGGCAGGAGGCTCAAGGCCAGGACTGCCTCTGGCTCACCTTCATCTAGCAGTGCAGTCCACTAGGATCTGGGTCAGAAACAGATTCAGACCATTGCAGCTACCTGCCATTTCTACCCAAAATGCTTGCTATAAAGCTGGCAGAAGCTGGTAGTGTAGTTTGGCAGGAGAGTGCTTGCCTGGCATACACAAGGCCTTATTTAAAACTAAATAAATAAATGAGGCTAGAGGAAAAAAAAGCCGCATCAGCCTTTTTTATACATATAATAATGGTGTTACCCTTAAAATGAATACTAGCTAATGATAGCTAGTGTGCATTTGATGCTATGCGCCAGGCACTGCTCTGAACATGTATGAACACATGCAATTCTTACAACAGTCCTTTAATGGAGCTGCTATGATTGTGGGCATTTTATAGATAGAGAAACTAAGGCTCAGAAGGGCTAGGTGACTTTCCTGAAAGGTATGTAGCTAAAAGAGGCAGCAAGGCCTCAAACAGATTCCAACTGGATTCTAGTCCTAGCCATTCCACTAAGGAACTCTGTGACCTTGGCCCTCACCCGCTCTGGACTGTGAAAAGGACCCAGGACCAGGTCACCTCTGGTCATAGTTAGCTGTATAACCCAATGAGTTGAAGCTCCTTCTCCTTTGGGAAGTGAGGCAGCCGCACACCGCCTGAAAGGTGGGATCAGGTTCGTTTCCTTGGTAGGCATGTGAATCTGATCCTCTGGTTAGTAAAGCCCTGTGGAATCCCAGGCATGAACTGCTTTCTGTAAATGTTTGGTTGTTATCATTATTGCTGCTACTTTAATGGGAAACATCAGCACTAATTTTCCCTAACCTCTTCAGGGATTTGCCTGATCCCCAGATTCTTTTTCACTCGGCATTTAGATAATAGTGAGAAAAAAACACTTTATTAGGTGCAAGGAGGCATCTGGCTTCGCTCCCTGCACTTCCCAATCACCTCCGGGCTGGTAGTTCCAGTGAGCAGCTCTTTATTCCCCTGTGGGATTATATTCTCCATTCTGAGGTCTGGAAGAAAAGAAGAGAGACAGCTCCATCCCTTTCAAGCTCAAGGGCAGTCACCCAATTCCCTTTCCTTGTTTTTGAGGTTGGTGAGCTGGGCTGGAACCCAGGGCTGTGCAGGTGTCGGACAGCGGCAACCCCATCTCTGGGTGACATCTCTGGCCCTTTGTCTTCCCTTGATGCATTCTTTCTTCTTCCTTGGCTCGAGTTTCTGCTGGAAGAATTACACCCTGTGGTTGTCCTGAGCAAGGCTGGAGACAGAGGTTGGTGACAGAGCATAGACCTAAATAAAGGAGGACACAGGAAAAAGTCTTGTCATGAGGCTTCTTGTCACCTGTAAGGATCCATCCTGTGCCCAAAAGCTTGTGTGTGCACAAGTATATGCATGTGTGTGGCGGGGGGGTGCTGACTGTGGAATCCACGGTCTTGCATAAGGTGACAAACCTCTGCCCCCAGGCTACATCTGCAGCACCAATATCTTTCTCTTCTGACTTTGCTACTAAAAGTGAAAACAAAAGTGGTAATGTCTTTTCAGCACTTGTAGGGGGTTGATTTGGGCGGGAGGTTCCAGTGGTTTTTAATCCTTTGTCTCTCTCCGAGGTAAGTAAGCCCCTGGGTGGAAGAGTTGAGGCTCTGGATAAAAGTGCTGTGTGAACCCTCCTTCCACAACCAAGGGTGGTGTCTAGGAGAGCGGCTGAGACCTGGATCCCATTGTGAACGTCAGAAAAGCACACAGATTTGCAGTTGAGAGGAAGCAACAGCTAGTGAAATTCCCCCTGGCAGAGAAATAGGTAAGAAACCCAGAGCCAGGAGTGTCAGTGCAAGCCACAATCCCAGCTTAGGGTAGGCCGAGGCACGAGGATTGCACATTCATGCCCAGCCCAGGCAACTTAGCAAGACCTTGCCTTGTTTCAATTCTTGGAAAGGCCAAGGTTGTAACTGAGCACTCCCTGGGTTCAATCCTCAGTACCACCACCACCACCACCACCACCACTACCAAAAACAACAAACACAGCAAACTCTAGTTTTCTAGAAATAATTTTAGTGAAGTCAATGGGAAGGCTTTTTTTTTTCCAAAGTTTTATTGATAAACAGCAATGAGACAGTTTCAAATCAAATCGGAAGTACAGTTTCAACAAATAATACACTGCATATATTCTTCTTAGTGGTTAAT
>NW_004524717.1:2335160-2340141 GCF_000260255.1 Octodon degus | reverse complement strand
GTGTGTGTGTGTGTGTGTTTAGAGAAACTCCTGCTCTCAAAGACTCCTCTTCCCTCCACCTCCAAGTAGCTGCCACCACAGGCAGGTGCCACCATCCCAGTCACTTCTCCTGAGCCAGGGAGTGGTTGGAAGCAGGTCCCTTTCCATAGCCCCATCCCAAAGCAGTACAAGTATGGAATTGGTTTTGTGCTCTTTACCTACAGCAGGTTTACAGCCAAATGTACCCTTAATTACTCACTGTAGCCAAATGCCCATGTCCCTCAGATTAAAGTTAGTTATCAGTTCTCACTGGAAGACTAGAAGTCTGGACCCAAAACCCAAGCCAGAAGCCTTACATAGCCCTTGTCTCTCACCAGGAGCTAACTGACTCTTGCGCATGTAACCCTGGCTGGAATCTCAGTCACAATGAGATGGTCACTCAGGCCTGGACACTGATGGCCACATAGCTATGTACTGGGGGCTCATCCTGTTGGAAACGGTAGCAGCTCTGATCAGAGATCAGTGGGTCTCTACTCTCAGATTGCTGGTTTTCTTACTTATACACAGGACAACTGTGTTGCCAACCATCCCTGAGGCCTCAGCCCACCTGGTCTGGGGGCCTCACCTTCTGCTGTACCAGTGAGGCCAAGGCTGTTGCCTTCAAAGCCAGCATAGGAAGGCCTGTGAGGAGGAGAAGGCAACTCAAGGACTGTTCCAGGTAAACTAGGAAGAGCATAACTTGTAGCTTCCAAGAGGAAGGTCTAAAGATAAAAGGGAAAGAAATCACTTGCTTTAGATAGCCAAAAGACAATCACAGGGCTTTTCACTGGTGAGTGAGAGATTATTTGCTTTGCCTTTGCTCAGGTTCAGGACAGAAGCTCACAATGACTGGGCTGGTCGAAAGGCAACAGCGGAATGGGCATATGAGGGAAATAGCAGAGCCCCATGGGAAGTCGGCCTGAGGAGCCCGGAAGGGGCGTGCATTTCCTCTGCTTTATAGCTGAGGCAACCACATGAATGCATATCCTCAAACTAGAGAGCCTGTCCCACAGACAAACACTCCCTCAAACCTTCCTGCCTCTATTCACTTTTCAAAACAATATATATAATATAAAACTTACCATTTCAACTATTTTAACCATATAACTCCACAGCACTGCATACGGATTCCTTTGTTACAGTGCCAAGCAACAGCCCCCCCATTCTCTAACTCCCAGGCTGCTGAGCACGAGTCATAACTCGCAGAAGTCTGCTGAGGAAGGGGCGCAAGACCAGGAGGAGCCCTGGAAAGGTCAGGTACAAAGAAAGCCACAGAGGTAGAGGCAGGACGGACCCTGACAGAAACCTTCCTGTCAACTAAATTTTTCTAAAAACAAAATAACACAAGAGAGAAATCTGAAGAGTAAGGAGGGAGGATAGCCATGGAAACAAACAATAAAAGCCCAAGATGCTGACCTTATTAACACACCGGCCCAAATTCACACTAAAGGGGGAGGGCGGAGGTTCAGGCATCTTCAAGCCTCAGGTTGATCGCCCTTGGCCTCTACTGTCCTAAATGAGATCATAAGAACATAGCCAAAGAAACATCACCTCCCCAGCTCAGCGAAGTGCCAAGAGGTGTAAAGGTTTAAATATGTCATAGATACTCGAACATTCAGAGAGAAAATTTAAGAAGCTCTTATAAAGGTTTTAGGAGGAAAGGTAGAGAACATGTGGAGGGGGATGGATCATTTCTGTAGAGGGGGAAATACATGGAAAAAAAATCAAGTGTGGAAATCAAAGACACAGCAGCAGAAATTAAGAATATCATCACTGGGTTCATTGATAGAATCAACATAGTGAAGGGGGAAACAATGAACTTAAGGATAAGTAATTGACCTCAGCTGAAACAGAAAAGACGCTGAGGGTGAGGTGGGAAAAAGAACAAAGCAGGCAACAGTAAGATAGTATCAGTTGGAATGTTCCGTACCATCCAAATTACTGGAAGAGTAGAAATTGAATGGCGAAAGATAATTGAAGAGATTCATAAGATTTTCCAAAAGGTTAATGAAAATTAAATCAAATGTTCAAGGAGCCCAAGGAACACCAAACAGAAGTATTGCTTCAAAATATTTTTCCTATGGATGAATCATATCCAAGTAGTTGAAAACCAAATACAAAAATCAAAAGAAAACCTTGAATGGAACCATAGAATAAGGAGCAAAGATACTATGACAGAAAAGCTGGGTGTGGTGTCACATTCCTGTAATCCCAAGAGGCTAAAACTGGAGGGTCACTAGGAGTTCCAGGCCTGCATGGGCTCCATTGTGAGTTCAAGGATCAGCCTGAATTGCATAGCAAGACCCTGTATCAAAATTAATTGATTAATTAATTAATTAATTAAAATTGATAAAGACAGCAGATGTTTTCCAAAAACTATCCAAGTCAAAAAACCCAATGGCATTCATGTCTCTAAGCACCTGAAAGAAAGAAGAAATAAAAACATATCTATGTGAAATTCTAGCCTAACAAAACTTCCAAAAATTAAAGCGCCTTAATAAAATCAAAATCTCACAGGACTCAGTGCCAGGGTAGTTGAATTACGGAAATAAATAAACAAAGATAAATACTTCAGACCAAAAAAGTACTACGCTAAGTCAGGACTTAGACTGGCACAAAGAAACAAGCGGCACTGGAAGTGGCGAGAAGGAAAGTACAGTGGTGCCTCAGTTCACGAACACTGCGTCTGCAAATAGTTTGGTTTGCAAATAGAAGTTATTGGCAAAATTTTGTTTTTGTTTGTGAGGTCTGCTCTGGGTGAAAACATGAATGAGGCCATCTTTCCCACACAAACATGAGCGTGGTCATCCTTTGCAGAGTGACTGAATGAGGTCCATGAACCAAGGTGCCAGTGCATAAATTGTCTTTTTCTTTCATTAATTGTTCTAGCAGAGCAATTAAATGAATTATTTAAAGAAAATAATAGTGATATGTTATGATTTTATGAATATATAAACACTAAAATGGGTAACAATAGCACAAAGGAGGCATTGGAAGCATACAGTTGCAAGGTCTTATACTTCATATTAAATTGCAATAATTTGAAAGTAGACTATACTTAATTAAGGCTGTACATTGTAAGCCTCACAACAACCACTAAAAAATAACTGAGGTCTAAAGGACAAGCCAACAGTGGAAATAAAATTAAATCATAAAAAACACTCAGCCAGAGGTGGTGGCATATGCCTATAATCCCAGCACTCAGGGAAGCTGAGACAGGAAGATCACAGCAATTCGAACCTGCCTGGGCAATTGAGGGACTTAACAAGATCCTGTCATATGACAAAGGGGCTGGAGATATAATTTAGTGTCAAAACGTTGGGTTGAGTTCCCGGTATCAAAAACACAAAACAAAACCAACTGAGGGATGAAGTTACACATTTGATGAAGCACTTACCAGGCACGCAGTGGGAACTGGTCTGCATCTCTACCACATGGAGGGGCAAATTAAATTACAAAGCAAGCAAAAAGAAGAAATGAAGAAAGTCAGTGAAATAAAAATAGAAAAATAACTAGGGAGTCAATGAAGGTAGTGACATTTTCTTTAGATAAATAAAACTGAAAATTTCTACTGACACTGAATGAAAGGAAAAAGAGGGAAGACACAGATTACTAATAGGTGCAGCGAAAGAGGGGAATTTACTAAAGGGCCTCCAGACACTTACCGGATAGTAATGCAACGCCATGAAAATCTCAATATCCATGAATTCACTAGCACTCAGAAAAGGATCACACTTCTTCAAAGACTCAAAATTCCAAAGCTCACTCAAGATGAGTGCACAAAATGAGTAACCCTGTATCTATTAAACCAATTACATTTGTAATTAAAAATCTTCCAACAAAGAAAGCTCGAAACCCTAATTGCTTCACTGGAAAATTTATTTTTCCCCCAGTGGTGGCAGGACTGGTATTGAACCTAGGACCTTCACACAAGGCTACATCGCCAACCCTTTTTATTTTTCTTATTTTAAGACAGGATTCCACTAAATCACTAAATTTCCCAGGTGGTATTTGAATTTGCCATCCTCCTCCCTCAGCCTTCCAGACTGCTAACTGCTAGGATTAAAAGCATGTGCCAACATCCCTGGCTTCTTGACACAATATTTTTAAGCACAAAATAATAATAATAATAATAATAATAATAATAATAATAATAATACCATTTCTACACAACATTTGCCATTATACAGCTTAGGAGATAACACTTCCAAACTCATTCTACAAGGTCAAAATTATTCTGACACCAAAACTAGATTAAAAACTTTACATGAAAAGGTTATTATACCTTATGAATATAAATGTAAAATGCTCAACCAAACATTAGCATATTAAATCCAGTAACACATAAAAATGATAATACAAGAGACCAGCCAAATAGTTCAGTGGATTAAATCGCCTGCTTGGGCAGACGCAGGGGCAGAGGCCAGGAGTTCAATCCCCCCAGCCTGCCTGCCATGCCGGCCCCACCCCTGGGGCATGCTGAGAAGGTGATTGAGACTGGGTGTGGTGGTGCACACCTGTAATCCCAGCACTTGGGAAGCTGAAAACAGGAGAATCACTAGAGTCTGATCTTTGCAGTGAGACCCTATAGAACTTGTCCTAAATACTAAATAAATAAATAAATAAAACATTTGACTAAGAGGGATTTATACTGGACATGCAAATCAGGTTCAAGATTCCAAGAACAATACAAATCACCCTATTAACAGATGAGAGGAAAAACTGCAGGATTATCTGTATAGATGCAGAAAAGGCCTGTGACAGAATTTAGTATCAACTTAGGACAGGAAAAAAAAGCTCTCTTCTGCCAATTGGAAAATGAAAGGAACTTCCTCAGCCTCATAAAAAGCATTCTTAACTACAGCCAAGCATGGTAGTGGTGCATGCCTGTAATCCAAGCACTTTGGAGGCTAAGGCAGGAGGATCGTTGTGAGATTGAGGCCAGCCTGGGCTACAAAGTGAG
>NW_004524717.1:2295363-2333955 GCF_000260255.1 Octodon degus | reverse complement strand
CTCCAGCTCACCCTAACTCGCAGTTGTGCCTGTAGGGTTGAAGGAAGATGCGGGGGCGGGGCGATTCAAAGATGAGGATCCTAACTTCGCTTCAAATCAATACAGACTCCAGGAAACCAGCCCTGTCTGACCAAGATCTAAGCTTCCAAGGCTCCAATTCCACAGTTAACTGCTGCTTGAAGCCCATGTGTCACCCTGGAACTGATTTCATTAAATCTTATCCTGTTCCCTGTGCTCCCCTTTGCTACATTCATGGAAGAAAAATTTAATTTCAAGACAACAATTTGTAGTGTATTAATTATTGAAACTGTCCTACTAATCGGTCTTGAAACTGTCCCATTGTTATTTTTTCTCAATAAAATTAATTAAAAAATTAATTTCATCCAGCTCTTCTCATATTCCTTTATTTTTTTTCCTTCTCCCTCATTGTTTTCTTTTTCATTTGCTCTCCTCGTCTACTCTTCCTCCTCCTCCTTGTCTTCCTCTTCCTCCTCTTCCTCTTCTTCTTCCTCCTCCTCTTCTTCTTCCTTCTCCTCCTCCTCTTCTTCTTACTCCTCCTCTTCCTCTTCTTCCTCCTCCTCTTCTTTCTCCTCCTCCTCTTCTTCCTCCTCCTCCTCTCTCACCCCTTCTCCCTCTCTCATACATTCAATGAAAGCAAAACTTGGCTAGTTAAAAATTGACCTTCAGCATGCAGGCCATTCTAGTGACCCTTTGCCTGCTGCCTAGAGCCGAGCACTCTGCATAACCTGACCTAAGGCTACCTTTCTGAGTCTAACATTTTACCAGAGCCTCACCCTGTCTCCATCACATTGCTTCCTTTCATTCTGAAATATCAAATGCTCAGCCTTCAGTGAGCAGCTGAGTGTCTCAGGGCTGTTTGATTATTCTGGAAATAGGGCGCTGCCCCACCACCACCACCACCAATTCAATGGCCTAGAAAATTCCCCGTGTTTCGCTCGTGCTATTCTGAAAGGAAATTCTCTTAGGCCAGTGTTCAAAATAAAAGGAATGATTATCAAAATGAGACCACTGAAAGACTTTTTTTTTTTTTTTTTTTTTTTTTTTTTGTCTTTTTTTGAAGAAGACACTGTTGGAATTGCATTACAGTTTATGGGTGCTACTGAGGATTTGAAACCCACTTTTCAAAGTATAACCTGATGCTAGTCACTGCAGTTCCATCTAGAGCTCAGCTAAGAACGAAAAGTGAAGACTATTCTGGGCCTGGGGTGAGCTCTGTGGTAGTGTTCACCTAGCAAGTGTGAGCCCTTGGCTCACTTCTGGAACCCCAAAAGGGTAGGAGCAGACACTATCACAAAAGTAAATTCAATATACTATTTTCCAATGAGCAATTCTATATGTTTCACAGAAAGATTATTTACTTTAAAAAAAAAAACTTTCAAAAAGTTTCATTAATACAACTGGGAAAGTTCAGAATCAATTGATTTATTGATTTCTGCTTTTTTTTTTTTTTTGCTTGTGTAAGTGATTTGCAAGATTATAAGAAATAACCAGAAGTAAGAGAGAAAGTGGACTTGGATCTTTACTTTCTCCCTTCCTACCAAGATGGAGGGGTACAGTCAAAGTTCCTCCTCACCCCAGAATATGGAGGTCCCTGGAGAGGTGTCGAAAGGAGCCTTCCCCATAATTGCCCGAGCAGCACATAGAATGTGCCCTCTCCCCTGGAGGGGTTAACCTTGGAGAGAAGAGAAGCGTCTCCTCATCCTCAGAAGCCCACCTGGAAATGGGCAGCACTGGGCCATCTCGGGCTCCACGGGAGGAACAAATGTATCTCGGCAGAAATCACAGTTTGGGAAGAGCATGATGTGGCTTTTCTGGATGATAAGACATGCTTTTGGACAAAGGACTCCTGTAAATTTTACACTCAGAAGTAAAATGATTTTAATTTTATTAGTTTTTAGGATCCATTAGAAGTGACCTGGTCCAGCAGTGGATCTTGGCAGAAACCCACGTTGGTTGCATGACTAGGGCTCTCCCTATTAGGTTTTTCAATGGGGCAGAGAGGCGAAAGTAAAAGAAAGAGAGGGAAAGGTCTTCATAACCACTGGGCAGGACAGGAGAGGATCTGAGCGAGGTGCAGGAGGCTCTCACCTGAGACAGGAAGGCTGAGACTTCATGGACGTTTGATGGGAGCGGAGTTTGGGGTGCAGCTCAGTGACACCTAAGGAGCTGACTGGGGCTCCCTGGTGTGCACAGAAAAGGTATCCAGAACTCGGGTGGGAAAGGAAGAGGAAGTGGCCATTCGGAAGATAAGCTGTTGTTTGGGATTCAGCCATAACGAATCAGGGCCTTGATCATTTTTGTACTCAGGTGGGAACCTGTCACCCCTAGCCAGTATTTTCTAACTGAGGCAAGAAAACACCCACACTGGCAGTATTTAAGCACCAACTCAGTGTCTAATACTTAGGTGTAGGCCAGTAAGAAGCACAAATATTCCTTCTTATTGTTTTTAACCACAACATTATCTGCTGTTTAGCATTTCAGGTCGTTGCAGAAAAATTTTAGAAATAAAGACAACTTCACTGTTACATAATAATTGCCTGTTCTAGTTTTTGGTGATGCTGAGGTTTGAATCCAAGCCCTTTGCGCTGAATTACAACCCCAGCCCCACTCTGCCTCTTTCAAATTTTAAGACAAGGTCTTGTTACATCACTACCTTGCCTAGATGCACTCAAACTTGCAATCTTGCCTCAGTCTCCTGGAGCACTGGAAGTGTAAGAGGGTGCCACTGAGCCTGAATAAAGTTTATCTTAAGGAGAAAAAGAAAACTAGACATGTTAAAGTTATTTTTAAGTAGAATTGTCACTAAGATTCTTGGTTTTGTTTGGCTTGGTTTTGGGTTAAAATTTATAGTTCATTTTCCATTTATATCCAGGAGAGGCTAAGAAAATCAGAGTGTTTGCTTCAAGCTGTGCACAACAATGAGGATACTACTTTGTTAATTACAGGGTTTGGACTTCCTCTCTCCTCTCTCCCATTCTAGTCCAAATCCCAAGTCTGATGTTTATTGTAAATATAAATTCAATTACAAACAATATCCAAATGGGCAGAGTTTGTTAGCCAGGAAAAGGAAAGATGGTCTTCAGTGTGTCTCTGTGTGCACACCATTTCCTGTCTTCTTAGGCAGACTTTACTGGATCAATTATAAAGATTAGAAGAAGGAGACATGGCTCCAAACCTACACAGAAAGAATAATGCGACTAAAAGTACAGAGGAAACAAAAATATGGAAACACATGAGCAAAAGCTTATCTGTTTTTCAAGTAATGCTGGAGTAATAACTCCTGTTTTGTGATGCTTTTCCCAGAGCTCAAAGATTTCTCAGGGCCCTGCAGGATTCTCAGAGTAACCATCAGCAGGAAAACAAGGTGATCCTGGGGCTCACATTTCACAAATGAAAAAGGTGAAGTGACAGGACAGTCCATTCTTAGCTCTGGGATGAACAATGCCCCCCAAAGCTCAGATTTTGAGAGCTTGTTCCCCAGTGCCTCAGGGTTGAGAGGCGGGGCCTTCAGGCTTTCACAGCATCATGTGGGCTCTGACCTCATCAGTGGCTGAGCGTGGTGATGAGCCCAGAGCACCCTGTGTCATTTGGAGGTACAGAGACTTTAGGAAGTGGGCCTTGGTGGAGGAAGCAGGTCACTAGTGGTATGCCCCAGAAGGAGATGTTTTGTCTGTGGCCCCTTCCTCCCTCACTCATCCCTCTTCCTGGTCTCCGGGGGAGAACAGCTTTGCCCTACCACACAGCCCCTGTCTCATTACAGACCCAGAAACAGCCAAGCGAGGTGATGATGGGCAAAATCCTCAGAAACTATAAGCTAAAAGATTTTAAACATGAGAAAAAGGTACAACAACAACAAAAGCATCTTTTATCTTCTAAACTGACTTTCTTAGTTATCTTGTCAAAGCAACAGGAAACTAACATGAGCCCTCCATTCAGATACCACATGCCTGAGATAATCAGCGTTAGAAAAGGAAAGGCTCATAGGTTCCCAGTCTATGGTCGGCTGACCCTGCAGCTTCGGGCCTGTGGTGAGGCAGCACAGCATGGCGGGGAACATGTGACCAAGCAACCTGCTCATCATGGCAGTCAGGAAGCCAAGAGAAAGGAGGACAAGTGTACCAAAGTCCCACAGTCCTGTTGGAGGGTACACACCCTGATGACCTAAGCTCCTCCTTCCAATTCCACCTCCTAAAGGCTCTACCACCTCCTAGCAGTGCCACCCTGCAGTGTTCTCATCCCAAATATAGCATGCCGGGAAGTAGCATGATTTATTAAAACTCACTTGTTGATGGAGAAGGCTTGAATGGCTGGGCATTGTGGTGCACACCCGTAATCCCACAGACTCCAGAGGCTGAGGATTACAAATCCAAACCCAATCTGAGCAATTTAGTGAGACCTTGTCTCAAAATAAACATAAATAAACAAGGCCCAATGCAGTTAGCACTTCCCTCTGCTGGGATTCCCAGAGTCCTTCCACCTGGATTTGCATGTGTCACTTTGAGTGACAATCGGAAAGCATTTCCAGAGTGCAGCTGAGCTTTCAGAGTCCATACCACCCGCTTCCCCAAAACCAGAATATAAAAGATTAGCCTTTGGAAGCAGAGTGACATGCTGGTGCTGACAGAAGCAAGGTATAGCTTTGTGGCTGCCTAGGACAAAGCTATTGGAGTACACTGAAAAGTCTTCAACCACAGATATACCAGAGAATTTAGCTCAGTGTAGGCCACAATGGGAAGCTGGGGGAAACTTGAGTGTGGCTTCAACAGTTGTCTCTTATATTTTCCCCAGGATCCACATTGTTGCAGATCCACCCCGATGAACATTCAGAGCTCACAGGCTCAAAATGAGCTGGCCAAGCAGAGCGGCTGAGGAACGAGGCTGCAGCCCGCGCTGCTCTGGGTGACTTGCCCATGCTGATCTCCCATGAAGTGTTCATGGAGGCATTTGAGGGTGCACACAATGAGCTCCCGATGGTGATGCTGCAGGCTCAGAAGCCCTTTTCCTGCATTCCTTTGGGGTCCCTGATACAGAAGAGGAAAGTAGAGATCCCACACTCAACTGGAAATGCACCAGGTGGAGAAGCAAAACCTACACTTTAAAAACCACACTGATTGGGCTTGATACCCTACTGGCCCAGAATCTTCATCCTGCAGGTAGAAACAAACCACAGGCTAGATTTGTGAGACGTAGACCAGAACTTCTGGACTGCAGGGCCCAGAGCCAGGGCTCATGCTTGATCACCCATGGCCAAGCCTAGGAGCCAAACAGTGGGCAACTGTTCAGACACAGGGATGAAGTAGCCCTTGAAGGTAATGGCAGAGCTCACCAGGCATAGAACTTAAAATCCAAACCTACCTCACTGAGTGGGCCCAGCAGAAAAGACACTTGGTCCACCCATGCTGTAAGAGGATAAAGATTTACCTGATGCACTTTGACATCTGTGGTGGTGTCTCAAGGATGCCAGAGCTGCCTCCAGGGAGTACAAGGGCACAGCTTGTGTGTGCAGTTCCTGACACTGTTCACTCCTTTCCTGGGCTAGATGAGAAATAAGCAAAAGCTTGCTGTTTTCATTCTCTATGGCAAGTCCCACAGCACCACAGAGGACAATGCTGAGCATGTAGCCAAGTCCATTCTGTGAGCGGCTCTGTCTCCAGGAGCTGAATATGGGACATGCCTGTTCCCATAAAGCCACTTGGACCCCGTGCTCAGGAACCAGAAGACCACCTGGAAGACCCTCTTACTGACAAGGAGCCATTATCCTCAGTCTGGAAACATCTATCGCAGTGCCCAAGCATCAGTCAGGTAAAAGACCTGCATTTCAGAGCAGTCCAATTGACCATGTCTAGTCCTAAGTCCCTGAGACTTCTGGTGGAGAAAACTGCAGGCACTTGGCCACCCCGAACTGAGAGATGTTGGATGAGAGCCCCAGCTCAGTGTAGTCCTGTCTGCCCTCAGTCACTGATTCCAGATCACCAATTTCAGATTCTATGGATAGAATATGGCATCTCCATGTCTGCCTTGAAGGACCTGGGGTCACACTCCAGTGTGAGCCACTTAACTTTGGAACAACGCCTGCTCTGCTGGAGAGCTATGATGACAGCAGTGATGTGCAACCAGCGGAATCTGCCCAGACTTGTGCTGGGCTTACGGGCACCTCGAAGAGTATGAGGCAGCCAAAGATGGCTGGGCTTGGCGTTCATCTCTGCCAAGCCCGGCTCTACCACTTTGTGTATCACTGGAGCCCTCGCCATGTCACTGAGTAGTGGTCTCTTCCTTCAGCCCCCACCTTGAGCATGAGCTCTCTAGCCCGCCTCACCATCACTAAGTCCACGAGTTCTGGCCCTACGTCCTTGCTGAGTAGAGAATGTACATGAGGAAATGCAATGCACTCTGCATCTTGCGAGCTTAGTCAAGTGCTATAAAGTGAGATTCTCAAAGGAATGGTTGTATTGGTTAGTTTTTACACTACTGGGACAAAATATTTGACAACTGCAACTTAGAGGATGACAGATTTATTTTGGCGCAGATTTCAAAGGTTTTGGCTGGCCGTAAGACAGGGACATGGTGGAGGGAATGGCAGAGGAAAACTGCTTAACACTTGGTGGCTGAGAAGAAGGGTGAGTTGGGAAAATCTGGGAAAAAAAGGTGGCAGGGACCAGATGCAGTCCCCAAAGTACACCCTGTGGCCTCAACTAGGCCCCATCTCCCAGTATCCTATTTCCCTGTGAGTAATTCAGTAGGCTAATTAGAACTTATGCCATCCAGTCTCCTGTCTAGCAGTCTCTTAGTCCAGTCAGCCTGGCAATCAAGATTAACCAGCACAGAGGCCAAGGTGGCACATGTCCAACCAGGTGAACGTCCACTCTCCAGGGCCAAGAAGGCAGGATTCTTCAGGCTGACCCAGGACTGGTCAGTGAGGTTGATATCATGACACTAACAGTGACATGAGAGTTGTCCAGTTAATCAAAGTAAAATCAATCAATCAATCTTCATGCTAGTTATTGGAAAACCAAGGACTCAGGGGCAGCTACACTGAAAACCTATATATGTGATAGAAATGTTGCCGGTCAAGTGAGGGCTCTTTAAAAAAAAATTAGATAGAAGTCATGAATTGGCAAAATATAGCTTTGCTGATGGCCTTGATGCCACCAGGAGATGCCAGATGATGCTGGATGCCATCAACCAGCATAGCTGGCTGCTGTTGCCAGCTGCTGCTGTTCAGTGCAGCTTATGCCACATGCCATTGGCCAACTCCATCAGGTGCTGCCCTGTCACTGATCTTTATGTGCTGCTGGTCTCCAGTTCACCAGGATTAACTGCTCCTCCTGTTCATTGCTCTTCCTTTTGAAGTGACTGCTCTGTTTCTCTTACTCAGGACACAATAAGCAGTAGGATTGCAAGACCTTTGTGCCCACACTACTGAGAACTATTTCATAAGCAGATGTACAGAACCCCCAGAGCAAAGCCACACAAGGGAGTCAGTACATAAGAGGAAGCTCTCTAAGACTAACCCAGAAGCGGGAGGGGAGTGCTTCTTATGCGGCAGCTGCAGGCCGGTGACTGGTCCAAGTGGGTGCGGAACATGCAGGACATCCAGCTGTCAGGTGGCAAGCCAGCTGTTTAATTGACAGCTATTGTATTTCTGCAAAAATGGCAGAGCGAAAATAGAAATATCTTCATGAGGGGCAGCTGTGTTCATCCAAGCTGTCAGGGTTTGGGGAAGTTTGGAATGTTAAGGCCCAGATTCCTCCCTGTCTGATTTTAGACACATCAGGGTGCTCTCCTTCTTCAAAGAGGAGGCAAAAACATCTGGAGTGGTGGCATGGAGGACTACCTGGGTGATTCTCCTTGAAGGAGGAGCAACTGTCTCCATTTTGGGTGAACTTGACCCTATTTCCCTGTGTTGTTCCTAAAAAGTAACATATTTTCTGAAAGACACATTGGGGTTTTCATGTTTCTAATCAAAACAAAGTACTTCTTAACTGTCTTAAAAATATAAGCGTGGAAAGCTATATTGAGTGTCTTGCTACTTTTCTCATTGCTGAGACAGAACACTCCACACCCAAAGTTAGAGGAGGGTAGCTGTATATCTATCCTAACTATTTTGTCAGAGATGAGCATTCCATTGTCATTTAAATATTGTAGATGTGTGAATTCAGCAAAATAATCCAATATAGTCCAGTAGTCCATAATAGTAGTGGGTTCCACAGGACTGGCATGTCAGAAGTTGTTGACTTGAGCCTTTTACTAATAGCATTTGGACAGGATACCATATCTGCATCTTGTACTATGAATAACTACTACAAAGACAGCAATATGCAATGTATTAATTATTGTAACCTACTAACTTGTTTTGAAACTGTCTCGTTGCTATTTGTTTCTCAATAAAATTAATAATAAAAAACACAGCATTAGAGGAGGAAAGTTTACTTCAGCTTACAGTTTGGCAGCTGGCTCCAAGGCAGGAAGGCATGGCTGAGGTGGATCACAAAGGTGAAACTGTTTCATGGCAGGCAGAAGACAGCAACCAGCAGGTGAAGCAGGAACCCTCTTTCTGTCTCTTGTATTCTATCCAGGCTCCCCTCCCTTAGGGCAGGCAGTACTCATACCCAGGGTGGGGCAGCCTTAATCTCAGCATTGCTCCACGAATCAATCCCAGCATCACATGCTTAATCTCAGCATCACACATCCTAGATCCACCTACCTCTAAAAAGCCCCATCTGTGACTGCACGAGGTTTTGTGGGGACACCTAGACACAAGCCATAACAAGGAGCCAATTAAAGATACGGATTAAGAAACAACAACAAACACTAAAACGTCACTGGGTCTCTGAATCTATTCAAAGAATACTGATGTCTAACTCTTCCTCGTGTGAAGTTACAGTGACAGCGCCTGCCACCTGCGTGTCTTTTCTAAGCAATGCAATGGCTTATGAAGAAGGAGTACTTAGCAGTTGTAACTGAGGGAGTTGTATCCCTCACAGCTTTGTAAGGAATAATGCTAAGTCTTTATTTCCATTATGTCACCTAATACTCTCAACACCACAGTGTCGAAAGTATTATTAATCTCCATTCTGGGAGGGAGGAAACTGAGAAGTTAATTAGCGCGAGGTGCCACCACTAATAGGCTGAGCCTCACCCTTGAACCCAGATCCCTCAGAGGCCAAAACTATGTATACTCATAGCAGCTAAATAAATTGTAAAAGGGCCAGCCAAATAGCTCAGCAGATTAAAGTGCCTCAAGTAGGTGCAGGGGCTGGGGGTTCAATCCCAGGGCCTACTGTGCTGGCCCCGCCCCCTGGGACGTGCTGAGGCAGAGATTGAGACTGGGTGCGGTAGTGAGTCCCTGTAATCCCAGCATTTGGAAGGCTGTAAATAGGAGAATCATTATGAGTCTGATCTAGTAGTAAGACCATGAACACTCTGTAGACCCTTCCCTAAAATACAAAATAATAATAATAATAATAATAATAAATAAGTTGTAAAAGCATTAGAATGAGCATTTTGAAAAACTGCTTTTCACAAAAACAAGCTGCACCAGGGCAGCGTGCGGGATGACTTGCTTCACCTAGGAGGGAGGTGTATTTCCCGGAATAAGAAGGAGGATGAAGCCAAAGGCAAGGGCTGATTCACTTTTCTCTTCCAGATGAGGTACCGTGGTGATGGACTCTGTGAAGGGGGGCTTTTTCTCCTCAGTCGCTTGTGTGGCTCAGCAGGAGGCCAACAGAGCCCTAGAGGCTGGCAGAGGCCCTGGGCCAGTGGCTTCCCCGCCGGCCACCTTTCTCTGCTCCAGGGTCAGAGCTGGACCAGAGTTTGAGCTAGTGAAGCCTCACTTGCATTAATGAGAATCCCAGGACTCTGCTGAACCTAATTCATCGCTGAGAGCCATGAAAAATAGCTCCATAAATCTTCTGCCTACAAAGAAAAGGCTAGTTTCCCAGGTTGGGATAAACAAATTGAGCATTTCAAAGCAGCATGGATGAAACTCACCACAATTTACATACTAATGCAGACAAACAACCTTCCTGTTAGACACAAAGGTGGAGGATGTTGGGTTTTATTGTATGACCTCCATATTTGTCACAGTGCAGTCCCTTGAACTTTGAGCTACTAACCACTACTAACTGGCTTCATCAAGTGTCAGGAAAAAGGAAGCACAGACCATTTAGCTGAGGCCACCATGCTCCAGCAGCCTGGGCAATCTATAGGAGCAGTGTCCCCAGGACTGAGCGCAGAACCGAATGCTGTAGTGCTACAGCAGGCTTTACAGGGAGTTTGTGCTCTCTTATTTCCAGGTGTATTTCTTTTTTATTTTGGTCATGGGGATTGAAGCCAGGGCTTCAGGCTCTACCACTAAGCTACCCAACCGCCACCCTTGCATTGTAGAATGCCACTAGCCAAGAGGTAGGGTTTCTCTTCTCCACACTTACTTATATATGTAATCACACTACTGAAAGCAGGTTGACATTGATTTGAGCCAAGGCTCATTGAAAATAGATAAATACACGCAAGTTATATGGAACATTGTAAAAATAAAAATAAATGTAAGGAACATGAGAAACTAGAAACAACGTAATACCTGGCAGCTGGTTGCATAACTCCAGCATTCTCAGAGGCAGAGACAGGAGAATGGCAGGATCAAGTTCAGCCTGAGCAATTTAGCATGACCCTGTCAAAAAAAAAAAAAGAAAAGAAAAGAAAAGAAAGAAAGAAAGAAAGAAAGAAAGAAAGAAAGAAAGAAAAAAAAAAAAAAGGGGGGGGGCCAGCCAAACAGCCTAGTGGATTAAAATGCCTGCAAGCAGGCACAGGAGCCGGGTTCGATTCTCAGGCCCTCCCCAAGGGCGCACTGAGACAGCAATTGAGACTGGGCATGGTGGTACACACCTGTAATCCCAGCTCTTGGGAGGCTGTAAACAGGTGGATCACTACGAGTCCAATCTAGGAGTGAGACCATGAATACCCTGTAGACCCTTCCCTAAAATACAAAAAAAAGAGAGAAATTGTAAGTCATGAACAATCATTTCCCTACACATACGTTCTTTTTACATTCAAAATTTACCTTGGATTTTAAAAGTGTTTTAAAGAAAATGTACAACAATGTGAGAAAAGAAATACACCGAAGAGTCTACATTGTGAAACCGTAAGTGGCAGTAGGATAGGCAGTGGTCAAGTTTTGAACTGGAGGGTGATCTTTAATGAAGAGGCTGAGAGCTATGCGAGAAAAGAAAGATGCATCCTTCATGTGTCCCCTTGCTTTGGTGACAGCCTTTGGACAGAGGCTCATCTCCTGGAGAAAAGGCTTTTCTTCTCCAGAGTGGTGGTCTGCACTGAGCTACTGGGGAGGGTGGGCCAAGCAGGCTGCTATTGCAGCTTCTGTATCTTTGAACCAACAGAACTGTCTGAGGCTGTGCTTAATTCCTTATCAGAACATGGTGTGATGGAAACTTTGAGTATCTTAAAACACTCCAATGAAAGCACAACTCATAGTTTAAAGGAAGTTAATGATCTACTTCCAGGTGAGAACTAGCATCCTTAATTCAGCTTGGAGACTAGACCAAACGTAAAAGGCAGACTGTACCATTTGACCTTAGCAATGCTTCATTAATTTCCAGGCTATTTGAATTTTTTTTTCACTCCAACTCCCTTCACTAGCAAATGCATTAGGCTTCCCATACAAAAATCATTATGTTTGGTGCAAAGGCCTGAAATACACTAGGCGAGAGCTTTACCACCGAGCTATAGCCCCATGTTCCCATAGAAAAATTATAATCTAAAGCCACTCATGGCGTGCATGCTCGTAATGCCAGTGCTTTAGGAGGCTGAGGCAGGAGGACTCAAGTTTTTGCTTCTGCAAACCCAGGCAATTTAGCAAGAGTTAGTCCCCAAATAAAAAATAGGGTTCAGTGAGGTAGTTCAGTGTAAAGGCCCTGGGTTCAATCTTTAGTTACCACAAAAGGAAAAAAAAAAAATCACATATACACACACACACATGATATGCAAAATAATACATTAGGATAGCAGACAAAAAAGAAAGACCACATTTGTTCATTTACCTCTGACCTAAATCAAGATGGCTGTTGAAGAAAACCCTTAATCTGGTCTTTATCTAATTCTCTCCTCTGGACTACGCAAGTGTACAAAGGCTACCTCTGATCACAACTCTTTCCCACTGGGACTTCACTGTTTAGCCCCTAAATCCAGGAGAAAATACCTCAACTACGAATGAAAGTCCATGGTTATCAAAACCACATCTATTCAATTGAGTAAAAGATGCTTCAGTGTAAACATCTAACACTTAAAATGCAAGAAACTGCCTTGAGAAGTGTTGTGTTTTTCCACTGTCCTCATAAGTTCCCTAGGGAAATTCCAAAGGGAAGAGACCAGGGATAAAGAGCTTTTTGTATTTCTCTTGGGTTTAACTGCGAAAGCAATTTTTGTTCCATTAGGTTTGTAATGCGAGATCTTTCAGAGTAAATTTACACGACAGCCTCTGCATTTATTAATTCATCACAACTAACCCAGTCTTCACTTGTCTAAAAACAAATCACAAATTCCGACATCTACTTTCGCACCGGATTGAGAATTGTTACATGTAGAATTACTCCAGGCTTACAAAGCCTATTTGATTAGTATAACATAAAAATGGCTTGTGATACATAGTTACCAGTTGATCATTCCTGGGTTCTCCTCAGATTTAGTCGGCATCAACTAATTTGCTAATCACAATCTGAAATACCCCCTAGAGGGGATCTAGCTACTCACTGGCTACTAGGTGAAATGAATCTCTTAACAGTCTTGAGGAATGACAAAAGCCTTGAGATATGATCTACTTGTTTGCCAACGCATCTGCCAAGATCAATGCCTTTCTTGATACCCTTTCACATTCATGGACTAGGAAAAGTATGCTGGGAAAACTATGCTGCAATAAATAAAATCATGCTGGTAATAAATACTTTACAATTCTAAAACAGCAGATCCGCTGGAAAGTTGCTTGCTTTGCCCAAGAAATAAAATTCTGGTTAAACTTAGCTCTGCTACCTTCCAAGTTCAATCTCCACATATCCTCAGTGACAGAAAAGTGGACCACATCACCATTGCAGAGCGGAGCAGCCAGAGGATCACTGCGCATAGGGTTAGGAGGCAAACTGTATTCTCAAATACAAAGGTGGCCATGGTGGAAAGTGGGTTTCATTTCATTATTTCATGAGCTCTCAAATTCTCAGACCTGTGATCTGTCTTTTCAAGTCAGCAGACTGAGGGCCACATTGACAGAATGAATTAGGAAGACAGAAGGAGAGCGACTGGGTATCTGAACAGTTAATTTTTCCATTTTAATTGCGATCCACAGAGTGATAAACTAAATTAACTCTCTCCAGAAAAATTAAATGATTCTTCATTAACTAGCCACCCTTGTCTCCCCCTGACAAAAAGAATTCCCAAACTTCCAAAAACCAGTTGTGGTATATGATTGTCTCTTGCTAGGGGAGCTGATGGGACACACTGTCACTGATAGTGGCATTTGGTCAGACTGTACCCATGAGACAACAGCCTGCAAAGGCCATAGAAACAGCATCTGTCCCTCACTGTGAAGATTAGCCATGCCAACTGCTGTGGCTAAGAGAACTTCGTTCTGTCATGCACAGTGGTACCTCAGTTCTAACTTCATTTGTTCTACAATTTTGGAAAAGATAGCCATGTCTGTGTTTCTGTGGGAGCTATGGGTACAGTCGTTTGTCACCCAATGCAGTTTGCAAACAAAAACAAAATTTTGCCAAAGACTTCTGTTTGCAACCCAATTGCTTGTAAAGAAAAGCTTCATGAGCCAAGGTGCCATGGTACAGTGGGTTTAAAATTTTCCTATCAGAAAGCATGCACATTATTCCAAAAAGAAAACAATTACAAACGAACATATTGAGTACATACAAGAAAAGCGCAAGTAGAAGCAGTAAGCTGAATGTTAACAATGCTAAAAGCAATCTTCAGGTAATTGAGGGCCTACAAATCTCAAATATCCAAAGACTTGACATTTTGTGAAATAAAAACAGCCACTATATAAATATGAACATAAGGTCTCAAATTCTAAGGAATGTTCTTTTGAGATTTTTAAAAAGTTTTTAGTGTGTGTGTGTGTGTGTGTGTGTGTGTGTGTAGTTTGTTTTTTGCTGTTTAGATCAAACCTAGAGCCTTAGACAAGCAACCTGCCACTGAGCTACAGCCAGGCAATCCGAGACAAGTGTGTGTTAACAGAAACAGCTAAAATATATTTTTTTTTTCCTTTGGTGCTGGGGACTAAAGGCGAAGTCCTGCACTCCAATACCTTTTCACAATAATTCTAGTCCTATTAAGTTTTTTTTTTTTTTTTAGGAACTGGGGACTCAACTCAAGCCCTTGTACTTACCAAGGAAGCACTTATTCTACTGAGCCATCTCCCTAGCTAGTCCTATTAAGTTTTTAATCCCTGTCCCCATTTAACAGGCAACAACACCGAGCTCTCAGAGAGTTTCCATAATTTGCCTGGGCTCGGGTTGCTCAGCTTTGGAGGTTTAAAGTTAAATAAGTTAAATAGGCTGAGAGGCAAAGAAGAGGACCAATTAGAGGCTGTAAGAAAAAAGAAAGCTGCCCAGGCCCCTGAAAGACCAGCCTTGAGTCATGACACTAGATGCCACTGCTTTCAAGCTTTTAGCCTATAATCAACCCAGATTGAACCCAGATTTACAAGCCCTTCAGAGCAGAGCTTTGAGATTTTTCTAAAGCAGACATGTTTGGTATTTTAGAAGGTCAAACCTCCTAGGGTGCTGTGTTTTTAATAAAATCAGTTCAACAGAAATTAGAGCCACACAGTCCATTTCTAGGAAGCCCTCTGAGCCATTCAAACTAAGGGGAGGGGGCACAACACAAAAGACATCACCATACAGTTTGACTTTGTCAAAGGGACAGGATGTAAGGGGTGTCGATACACAAATATCATGACAAGTTTACTCTCATTTGTCTCTAGTTTGGGCAAATTTCCACTTAGAAAGGAAACTGGGGGGCATTTTATGTCAATATTAAAGGATCATTCCTGATTAGCCCAGCATGGCACCCACATCTGAACATTACACATCTCTAGGACAGAAAAATAACCCAGCTGTCTGGGTCTTTTTTTTTTTTTCAGAACCAGGGATTGAACTCAGGCCCTTGCACTTGCCAGGGAAGCGCTTATTCCACTGAGCCATCTCCCCAGGCCCTTGGGTCATTCTTAATAAGCAGTCCTATTTCCCACTTGTGGCGGCTTCTAGAGTCTCAAGGGGAGCAAAAGTGAGGTCCATATGTAGCCCTTAGTAAAACTCAAAGCAGAGAATTTTTTCCTGATACTTTCCTCAAAAGTCAAGATGCATGGTGAAGCAAGTGCAACATTGAATGAATGCTATCTAACGGTAGAGGATTTGTTGTCAGGAAGACAACGCTGTTCAATTAGGCAGCTAGAATTTGAGGCCCTGCAAAGATAGTCTGAGAGGCCATGTGTCCCCATCCCTAGAAAACACCAGCACAGACCCAAGACTTTCCTGTAGGATGGGGTTTACTGGTTTCAAAATGCTTCTATGCACATACATTAAAATCTTTCATTTTATTTCCTAAGGAACTGCTATGCTGAGAGGAACAAGCCAAGGAAGAACACTTGATCACATATAGCTGAGATAAAGGAAGGCTACTGAAGGGGTCATTGCCCTAGCACAACCCTGTAGTCAATCTTCAACAGTCGAAGGGGAGAAATTTCACCACTGCCAATTTTTATCAATTCTCTCTAACCAAGTTAGAAGGGTTAGGTTTAACAATTCTTTAATTCCCTCAAAAACTGACACCCTTGTGGAGCATAGCGCTACAGCCACGAGGTAGAACATGTGCTAACATGTTAACATGCTTCATGTGCTTAGGCTCTTGAGCTAGGGACTTAGGATTGGATAGGATAAGATAGGATAGGATAGAACAGGAGTAGGAATACCTCTCAAAGTACACATGTTCAAAAAGCACAATACAAATTGCTATTTATTAAAATGTGCGTTTATTCCATTTCCTAACTTGTTTGGGCCTGTGATCTATTAATTGTTAATATAATGTTGATTCTGATTTTTAAACTAGGTGTTACTATCTAAGATTCTCTCATGAACTTGGCTACTCTACGTGTCTTCTTGTGGGACCCTAATTATGCTTACTGTAAAACAGGTAAAAATATGCAAAAGTGTTTTTTAAGATTAATACAAGAAAGATTTCATCCTCCAATATGCAGGCTATAGTTAATTTTTTAAGGAAAAATTTCAAATATATAAAGGAATTGAAAAAAAACCTACCATAGCAAACTATTCTCACAGTTAAGATAACGAAGATTCATTTGGGTAGGGGAAGTACAGATACGGTATAGGTTTAAGTTCAACTGGACCACATTACAAAATAGAAATATCTATCCTCCTTAACTGCACTATTGACTGGCTAAAGCCCATATTCTACTTGGTTATATTAATAAATGGATAATTTGGAGGCAAGAAACCTAGTAGCACTGTATTTTTTAAATCTCCATTGGCACATGATGTTCACTATTTAAAACCTTTCTAAGGACTGAGAAAATTTGAAAGAGGGAGAAAAAGTACAATAGTGTTAAAGAACAAAGTTTGAAAGCCAGGAGCACTGTCAGTAAAGTTTGGCAAATTTCAGAGTCGAAGTACTAAATTGCAAAGCTAGGCATGCTGGAGTACATCTAATTTCAGCATGCTGGTAGGATGGGGTAGAAGACTGCAAGTTCAAGCCCAGCCATGGCAACTTAGTGATGTAGGGAGATGCCATCTGAAAAATTAAAA
Source organism: Octodon degus (assembly GCF_000260255.1). Taxonomy (NCBI): domain Eukaryota; kingdom Metazoa; phylum Chordata; class Mammalia; order Rodentia; family Octodontidae; genus Octodon; species Octodon degus. The sequence goes on along the minus strand of NW_004524717.1, from coordinate 2,317,102 downwards.
ATTGAAAACAGGGCTAGGGATGTAGCTTGGTACAAAAGCCCTGGGTTCAATCCCCAACACTAGGAGAAATGGTTTAAAATAATATATTAGATGGTAAGTTCACTGCAAAACCAGACATTGACTAACTTTACTAAGAAATAAATATTTTTATTAGGGTGGAGTTGGACATATTTTTATAATGATACTGCAGACCAAATGGATCAAGCTGATAAATATTACCTTTGCTATGGCAATTTCAGAAATTCAATCATAGCTAGCATAAATAAGTTTAAGAATTCTTTCAGGGCTGGAGGTGTAGCTGAGGGGTAGTGTGTACTTAACATGCACGAGGCTATGGGTTTAATTCCCAGCACCAAAGAGCAAAATAATAATTCTCAGAGGAAAGGTAAAACCAGAATTATCCTGCAAAATTAAGCCTTATACAGTTTATATGTATTTTCCTAACCTTCCCAGTCTTTGGCCTAATGGTACTAGAGATGAAACCCAGGGCCTCAAGTATGCTAGGTAAATGCTCTACCCCTGAATTCTATGCTCAGCTTACCCTCCCCCAACTTAAGTATTTAATTTATGAAAGACACCACTAAATTTCAGACAAAAAATATATATATTTTAAAAATCTTTACAACAAATCAAGATGTAGGAGCTTACACAGAGCGCAGTGAGTTTATCTAGGTACTCGATCCCAGCTCCTTGGGAAGCAAACAACCCTGCTAACAGTGTGTACATAGTCTTCTCTTTGCTTTTTATAATTTTAAAGCAAATAATACATTTGACTGTACTCGAGTCTGTGCAAATAATCCTTCAGAAGAAATTCCAAGGTTCTGTCTGCAGAGGTCACTTCGCCTCTCGAAGGTGATTAGATTAAATTTTTTTGTCTCCAGATAAAGTGCTCCTGTCCAGCAGAACTCAAGGCCTCCAAGCTTTGGAGAAGGGGAGGTAAGACTCCATCATACGAATTCTAGCTTCCCATGGCCACTGTACATGCCCCAGTGAACCAAGGAGAGGATCTTGTCATTGCTGAGGTCTGCTTGCCTCATCTTATCGCAGGTCAGACAACAGTTCTCATGCCCGCTCACCGGCACCATGCACTCCAAGTCTAACTTTGCCACCTGGCCCTTTTTGGAATGGTGTCCATGAAAGCTGTAGTGCAAACGGGACAGCATCTGCTGTCGCTGGTCCTGCAGTCTCTTGTTCTCACTTCGGAGCATCCTCAAGGCCAACATAATAAGCAACACTAAAATCAGCCCACCAGCAATGGGCACAGCGATCACCGCGGCCCGAAACCACAGTTCTTTCGAAGAAGTCAGCTCCTGCACCTTAGTGATAAGGTTTCTGCTCCCGTCCTGCTGGTACCTGTTTCCTTGTCCTAAGGGACGACAAACAGAGTGATCAAACTGCGTGTTCATCTGAGGCATTCAGGACCATCTGCCCATGTTAACCAGGCAATACTTTCAAAATAGCTCACAATCAAATAAAGCATATTTAGAAAATAAATATTGCAAAACTATCCAAAGTAGCTTACAAACAATATTGTTTACAAGCCATCATGTTGGATATAATGAACGGCTCTTTTAATGTCTTCAAAATGTTGTAAAAACAGGCAAAATCTATTACGCAGACAGACATCTAATGCTCAGCAGACATAAAGCCACTCCATAGAAACCCATCCTTGCATTCAGTCCTGCCTCTCCCTCTGCTGTCTCTAATTACATTAACAACAAAATCAATAGCAGACACACAAAGTCGAGGCTGCCACAGGTCGACCCATCAGGCAGGCTTCCACGACCAGCTTCCACCCACCTGAGGCTGCCCCCTTGGGTGGGGCGAGGACGTCGTGCAGCCCCCTGTAATTGCACATGTCTTCGTGACAGCACTCCACGGTGGGCACGGTGCTGCCTGAGTGGTTCTGGGTCTGTTTGGCTTGGCAGATGTCTGCTGTGCTTGTGAGAGAGTCCAGGCAGCCATGGGTGAGCGGGGAATTTGTGTTCTGAGGATCAAGAAGTCTGGAGAAGCAGGCGCCGAGCTCAGACTTACACATATAACCAGTTGCCACACAGTGAGCAGCATCGCAGTAGCATCGAATTTCTCCTGAAAACAATGAGAAACCACATCAGACTCTGGGAACAGATAGAGCAACCATGCGAAGTCTCAAGTTCAAAGCACTAATTTTAGACCCAAGATGTGTATTTACAGTAGCCCCCCATGTATAGTGGAAATGGCCTCAAACAGCCCGTGCTTCGTTTGATTAATTAAACATCATTTGAGAAAATACTAAGCACCATAGCAGAGCTCTGACAGGCAGAGAAAAATTAAAAATACTTTTGTTTTTGAAGGAAAAGTCATCATTAACTGTTTCTTCTACCATAAGGTTTTAAGTCACATTATCTATTCATTTTAACCCTACAAAACCATACAGCATAAAAATGCTAAGCTTTTGTCAGTATAAATATTTGATCGGAACTACTGAATTGTTTACTATCCCGAAGGACTGAGCCAAGATTTAAGAGCCTGAGGTAACACCTTATAAAGTTATTAACTAGAAACACAACAATCTAGAAATTGCCCAGGTCAGGAGATTTTAAAACTATGAAACTAGGCAGCTATTTGCAACCTCTCTAGAAAAGGCAAACTTTGCCTATAAAGATCTTTTCATGCCGAGGAGCTTTTAGTCAGTATATTGTAAAACAGGAACTAGGCAGTTTACAATTAGTGGTTTGCTTGCCAAAGTCAATTTCTTTCAGCCCAAATGGAAAGTCATAAAAGGGGGGAGGGGGCTGGAGAACTGCAGGGCTGACCTCTCCTCCTCCTCCTCCTTCTCCTCCTCCTCCTCCTCAGCTTTACATGCAATTTAACATGTGACCTAAAAGGGGAAACACTGAAACTGCAAATCCTCTGCTGGTTCAATGAAAACTCCTTAAGGAAACCTCAAATTTTTCTACAGGAAGTGATTAAAAGTTTCCTTTATAAAAACTTATTTTGTGAGTTGCAAAGACTGTTACCATTTGTCACAATGCAAGATCTGAGGCTTGTGCATTGATGTCTAGTTTCTGAAATAATCAATGCCTGAAAGTTATCCCTAACCGCTCTGCTATCCAAGCTGGCATGCTCCAGTCATTGTCACCCATCACAGCCACACCACTCTACAGCAGTAGACAAATGCACCACCCCCCCTTTCTTCCCAGTTCCCAATCTGAAGATCTGTCTGGGGAATGAAACCACTCTGAAATTAAACACTGGCACTGTGGCTTTACATTCACCTTTCTTCTTCCCCTGTTTTGTGAATGCCTGAGTAAGGTGTCGCATTTAATTATCTGACCAAATTCCAGGCCACCACATGGTGCGCTCTAATGCTGTGGCTCTAGGAAAAATTAGCCAAGGGCAAAACGCGGATCTTTGGCAACCACGAACAGACAAAGCCAGAGGTCTTGCTCCATTTCCAACTGCTGTCCTGGGTTTGGGTCCAAGGCCCTTCCCCAGCCTCCTGTTTCAAGGAAGAACTTTGCTCAGCAGTGACCTGCTTTTTCCTCCTCTTTCCAAGATTGCTTTGTTGTCCACCAGTCGAAGGCGGTGATGCCAGCATATCCCTAGGCTGACAAATTCCACACACAGATTGAAAGTATAAATAAAACAGATTAGAAATCCATTTTGGGTCTGTTAGCCCTGACCTGGTACAGAAAAGGAAAACTGAACACAAGCTTCAATGTTTACAAGGACCTATGTAAAATACTGTATTTTCAACGACCTAAAACCAAAAATAAAATTTTTGACAGGTAACTGGTAAAGTTCTAAGACTTTCTTAAAAAAAAAAAAAAAATGGAGCCATATTTCAGCCAGGAGAATGGACTTTTGTGTTACTGTATTAAAACTATATTTCTGTCGTTTCATAAAGTTTCTTCCTGTGGCATGCGAAAGGCCAGGAGGGGACTGGTATTTTGAAACAGGGAACAATGCCCTTCTGTTTCCCCCCTTTCTAGTTACTGTATGTGGTGATTAAACAAAAATGTCTGCTTCAGTCAAGATGGCTACAGGAGAGGCTGCTGGCTTCGCTCAAAGCGTTTGAAGTCCGCAGCGCTCAGAAATCTCTGATCCCCTAATTATATCATTATCAGGCACATAGTTTCGGTATCTGTGACTTCAAGTCAGCCCCAGTCCCTCCCGCTCCTGCCGGCCTTTGATAGGGCCAGGAGGCTCCCTCTGCAGCCGGCTGGGGCTGTTATTTAGGTTAATTACACCCTTCCTTCCAAAATAAATAAATACTGTAGCACATCATCCTCGCGGGCCAGCTTATCCTTAACCTCATGCCTGCTACATGGCAATTAGAGAAAAGTGGGGGCTGCAAAGGCTAAATAATGCTTCCTATATAATATATATTATATATATATAATATATATTATATATATAGCCCTTCAGAGCACAGGAGCTGGACTCCCCTGCTGGGAGATGAGGGGACCCCGGGATCTCAAGGCTGGGCTACTGCTAAAAGGCGAGCGCGCCTGCGGGGGCAAGAGACCTAGGGCGCTTCTTTTCTTTTAGGGGGTGGAGGGCAGTGCTGGGTCAAAGTCGAGTAGAGTGAGGAACGGGACGGGACCTATTATAGCACCTCCTCCTCTCACACACGGAGGAGCAACACAACACACATTCCCGCACACCTACACTCCCGGAGACCGCACACCCATGGTCACACCCACAAACACACTCAGAAACCCGAGGCACTGCGAGATGCACAGCCTCGCAGACACACATCTGAAACTCCAGGTCCGGGCACAGGCTCAAGGGCACACACGCGCGCGCGCGTACACGCACACACACACACGCGCGCGCGCGCAAACACCAACACACGCGCAGGGCCACACTCCACAGTCGGAGCGCCAGCGCCAGCCCACTCTCGCCGGGCCCGCAGCCCCAGGGGTTCATAGCCACAGGCTCGGGGGCCCCAACCACCGCTCCGCCCGGGGCTCGCGGGCGAGGTCACCGCACAGCGCCCAGAAGCACCGACCCGTGGCGACCGCGGCTCCGGGCGGGCGTGGCCCCTGAGCGCTCCCCAGTCCACGCCCCGGGCCCCAGACCCCAACCTCGCGCCCCACCTCTGGTGAGCAGCACAGCCATAGCGCAGAGCTCCAGCTGCAGCCAGACGAAGATGTAGCTGGAGTGGCGATCCATGGGCGCCCCGCCGGCGCGCGGCCGCCGAGCCTCTGTCCCCGGACGCGCAGGGCATGGGTCCCGCGGCGGCGGCGTCAGGGGCCGGGCCGCAGCATGGAGCGCGACGAGGGCGCCCAGGAGGCCGGAGAGGCTCGCTTGCACAACGGACGCACGCTCGCCGCAGCGGTCCCGCGTGGGCCTCCCGCCGACGGCCTCTGGCAGCAACAGGGAGCAGCAGACAGCAGCAAACAGCAGAAGGCAGCAGCAGGCAGCAGCCTACAGCAGCGGTCTGACCGGGACCGCCCGCTACACCGCAGCGAATCTGCCTGCGTCCGTGTGTCCGGCTTCGCGCAGTAAATACTGCCGCGCTGGAGAGCCGGCCCGCCCCGGCTGCGTCGGCGCCGTGCGATTGGCTGTGAGCGCCTGTCTATAATCCAGGCCCCCGGGGGCGGCTCTCAAGGGGGGCGTGCCTCGCGGCTCCGGAGGCGCCGGCGTCTGGCTGCTGCCCGGCAGCTGCTGGGCGCGCGCGCCCCCTGGTGTGCACTTGCACGGCCGGGACGGCCTCGGGCGGCGCAGCCCCGGCAGCTTGCGGAACCGACCTGCGGACCCCCGGACTCCCTGCCCCCGGCGGCGCGCTCGGGAGCCGGGACGGCCCTGCGGGAGCCGGCGGGCCGGCAGATCGATACCGCCAGACAGGCGGGCTGGGATCCGCGGAGACAGGGACCCAGCCGGCCAGAGACACGGCGAAAATTAGCAACTCCGAAAGCGCCGGCGCCAGAGAGGCGACCCGGGCGGCTGACACCGGTCACCCGGATCGCGGCGGCCCGACCGGCCGGGCCCGGTCGATGGCAGTGCGCGGGGGCGCCGGGGCTGGGGCTGGGGCCGGGACTGGCTGTGGCGTGTTTATCCAGAGGGAAGTTTGCCTGGCATCTCTTATCGTCCTCGAAAGGAATGCTTTTTAAAAATCCCCTTCCGCCAAACCTTGGGCTTAACAGAAGTCATTGATTTGCAAAATTCCCAAGTTTTGAATCAGCCAGCATTTCCTTACCTCATAGATCTAAAGGGTGAGAAACACAGAAAGGAGAGACGCGTTTCCAGGCGGGCTGGGAGAGGCACAGCTACGTCTTTACAGCTCGATGTGAATGCGAACATTAACTCAGAACCGGGACCGCGGAGGTCTCGGCGGCAGAGCACTTGCCCGGCATGTGCGACATAACGCTGAAGAACTACAAAAAAAAAAAAAAAAAAAAAAAAAAAAAGTATGTCTCGCAAACTGAAAATCAAGAGAAACAGATCTCAAAAACCTAACCTTGTGAAGTTATTGGAAATATGCAGGGCTGCAGGATGTAGTTAATGAAGTTGCCCTTGAAAGGCAATGTTTCCTTGCAGAAAATATAAAAAGTTTCACAAACTGACGGCCTACAATTTGCTAGAGTAAAACTGCATCCACTCACTGGGTAAGGAGGAAGAGCAAACCCAGAGGAAGTTTTCGGAGAGAATTAAACTGATCAGAGTACCAGGTAAACAGCCACTTTCATCAGAGAACAACTGGCAGCCTAGAGGAAGAGTGTGAATTTAACCACAACCGTTAGAACCTTGGCGAGTTCATACTGAGGGGTCCCTGAAACCTGTCATTTCATGTTTAATCTCGGAGATTAAATTTAATAGCTAAAAGGAAACCAAGAGAGTAATATCTTCATTCAGCCGTTTTGGGACTTCCTCCCGTGGTCAGGGCTCATGAGCTGGAGATCCAACAGATGTCTATACCTAGACGATCAGTCACAGCACAGTTTGGATGATACGATGTTACAGTGCAGGAAGGAGACAGGGGCTAGCCCAAGAAGGTTCAATTGTCCAGGAAAGTATTTTGGAAGCAACAACGTGCTGTATGATTCCTAAAGAATAAAGATGCCTGGAAGAGGCCACTATAGCCAAAGAGGCAAATAGGAATTTAGACATAAAATTGGCTGGTTGTGTGGATAAGGGTGGTGGGTGAGCTTGCATCTAAAGAATAAAATATGGAACAAGAGGTAAACAGAGATGAGCCACGAAGTGTGTTTATCTCTGATGTAGATAAATAGTTGCTGAAGAGAGCCCAGGGGAACTCGGTGAAAGTTGTGCTGGAGTAGACACCAAGTATCTTCTCAGCCTGTTTAGGGAAAATCCCCTTTCACTGGCCTGAGTATCGGAAGACTGGTAGCTGGCCCGACAGACTCCGTGTGTGACCATGTTTAGTTACATGACCAAAGCTGCGATCCAGTTAGAGTTTCTCTTCTGGGTCTTTGGAAGGAGATACTGTACTGGCCATCTCTGGAGGTGGCTTCACCAGGGACTTGTAAGCTAAGAGCTCCACCTGTCCACAGGGAGAGAAAAACGACAAGCATGGGCCCAGAAGCTGTCAAGCCAAATGGATTTCCAGTCACATGCTTTGCTTCACCTGAGGGTCCACAGCAAGAGTACCTTGGTAATCTTAAAAAAGTTCCCCCTTTTTATTTAAGGGTCTCTTTTGGAAATCCAAATTTTATTGAATTAATATATACTTTTATCATTCCAGGCTATTTCTTTTTTGTTTCAAATACAATTCAAAATAAGAACTTGGGATCCATTCTGTAGACAATAATTCCAATTGCTTTGTTTTTAATATTAATGGACAAACTTTTTAAATGGCTAGAAATTAGTTTTAAGAGAAACAAGTCTGCACTTTAATGGTTTTGGAGCAGACATAGACTTTTCAACTAAGTGAGTGAGAGTGTTTGAATCAATGTGGAAAATCACAATTGGTTTAGAGATGATATATCAATTATGAGGCCATATCAGTTAGTAGAGAGAATAGGCAACAGTTGTAATTCAATTTAAGACTATTAAGGAAAATTGCTTCTCTATAGAATTTTATTTGTGTCCTGTACATAATTCAGTCATTACTTTCCTAGATGCAGGTTGAAAAGTAAAAAAGAGAATAGTAAAGTCTAATTTTTTTTTGAAGTTTAAGTCAAGGAATAAAATAAATGACCAAAATGTGTTTTTATTCTGAAGAATTCTGAAAATGCCACCTGAGAACAAGTTTTGTATAACCAAAACAGAAAATACATTCTAGACCTAAGTGATATAAACATTACAATAGTTTTGTTTTGTTACCATCAAATAACAATATATATGCGATTTATTTCTGGGTATATATATTAAATAGTCATCACACACCACTATGATACATTTTTAGGGTTGCCTGAAACCACAAAACTCATTTTGTTAATAGTTGAGCTATATCTGAATCAGACATACATATACTTCATCAATACATCTTACCCAAATAATGTTACTTTATCCTAAAGTTATATATTTGATCTCATTTTCAGTAATGTCCCTCAAAAAGCACCAATGAAAAATTGCTTTTTTAAACATTGCAACTTAATTTTTATTTTTTATTTTACTTATTTATTTTTTCATTTTATGTATTTGGTACAGGGTCTCACTACAGCTCGAACTTGTAGTGATCCTCCTATTTTCAGCCTCCCCAGCGCTGGGACTACAGGCGTGTGCCACCATACCTGGACTCAGTCACTGGCCCACATGCTCTAGGGGTGGAGCTGGCACGGCATATGGTCCCTGCACTTGTCAAAGCAGGTTGATTTTTATTTTAAAATGAATAAAAAATTTTTAAAAATTAGAAACATTAAAGAATCCCAAAACAAAAAGATAGGAAATCAAAATGGTTGTTATATCGAATATTATTATCTTCAAAGTAGTTGTTCAGATTATCAGATCTAAGTATGTAAAACTGATCCAAAAAATTAAACATTAACTGGAAAAAATAGCTTTTGTTCGATTTTGTTCAGAGAATAAAATAGCTATATTCAAGTTTCTGGCTAGCATATGAGCAACTACTGCAGTTATCAATAGAATCTAATATTTCTGCCTGTTATTCAAAGCTTCTACCAGCTAACAATCCACAGGGGTTGGATAACATTTTCAGTTGCCAAGAGCAGCTTTTTAAAAAGTCATTTATTTTTTTTAAAAAAAAAGTCATTTGTATACGAAGTAAAACTTAAGAATCAGATCTGAAAATTCCTTCCAACAAAATAAGATGATAGTTGAGAGATCAGCCCAGTTCAATGGAATCACCATCTATTGAGATTTAGTTTGGTTTTGATTTTTCATTTTTCCTCTGAAATGGAAAAAGAGATGAAGAACTGACTGCAGTCTACCAGGTAGTGTGATTACATAGAAGGACATGGCTGGTATTGTGGTGTGACTCAGTGGCAGGGCATTTGCCTAGCTCACAGGACGCCCTGGGTTCCATCCCCAGCACCATAAAAATAAATAAAATAAATAAGGCAAGACTGAAACTCACATTCCATAATGCCCATGCTCCCTCAGGCTAGGAGAAACATGCTAGGAGGTCTTATGAATAAACTTTCTTATTCCACTGAGCTATCTCCCTGGCCCTCAGTGTCATTCTTTTTTTTTTTTTTTTTTCCTTCTGTATTTATAGGGAAGGGTCTACAGAGTGTTTAGGGTCTCACTACTAGATTGGACTCATAGTGAACCTCTTGTTTACAGTCTCCCAAGTGCTGGGATTACAGACGTGCACTACCATACCCTGTCTCAATCTCCAGCTCAGCATTCCCCAGGGTTTAGGGCAGGCATGGCAGGCCTGGGGATTGAACCCCAGGCCCCTGTGCCTGCTTTCAGATGCTTTAATCCACTAAACTAATTGGCTGGCTCTCTCAGGGTCATTCTTGACCACTGCATACACCTTTGGTCTATTTGATTGCGTTAACACAACCCCCAATGAGACCAGTAGGAATTTAAAAACTATTCAGTGACCTTCTAGGGTAGCTTTCCTGAGGTCAAATAATGAGCTTGACTTCTTTCTTTCCTTTTTTTAACTAAAATTATGAATTAATCCTTTAGAGGGGACTCAAACCATTCCTCATCTAAGAAAATATCACCTACCCCGAATGTAATAAACAGTATACTTTCAGTGCCATCGCCTTAGCAGGTAACATTTCCTCTTTATAAAGGATTTTAAAGTGATTATGGAAAATGGATCACGGGATGGGAAAGGACAGGAGGGTAGGAAGGGGAGTAGAGATAAAGGGAAGTAAAAATGATCAAAATAGGATGGCGTGTGTACCAATTCCCTAAGATGAATGTAGTGCTATGCATCACAAACACATGTGAACTTCAAAAAACTAAAAAGAAGTCATAGCAATCCGAAGCCTGGATGATTTCATTAGAGAGCTGAACATTTAGACTCTTCCTTGAGATTGCTGCAACCTTGAGCTTTCCCAGCTCCCACTCTTCTGCCCCTTCACCTCTTCTTCCTTTGATGGCCTCATAATCACTCCTCTGCTCTGTAGGCCTGGTCTTCTGCTCCTAGGGCCTCAGGACAGGAATCTCACTCATCTGACAGAATGAGGTCTTCCACAATGTGACACTTTGAAACAACTCCTGGCTGCCATCTTGTTTTTTGTCACTGTCATTGCTTTGACCACATATAGTTACCATTTTTATAGTGGTCCACATCTCAAGAAAAGAACAGGTCATTGTTTACTACAGTCTCCATGCTATGCAATAGGTCTCTTGAGCTTATTCCTCTTGTCTAACTGCATGGACCAATACCTTGTCCTTCCAGCCCCTAGTCACTCTGGCTTCTGGTAACTACCAATCTACTTCTGCAAGATCACCTTTTTCAAATTCCACAAGAATATGGTTGTCTTACTTTTCTTGTTGCTGAAAAAAAATATCTGACACCCAAAGTTAAAAGGGAAAAAGCTTATTTAGCTCACAGTTTGTAGAGGTTTCAGTCCATTACCGACTGGCTCCAAGGCAGGGTGGCATGGCAGAGGGGCAGCCCAGGGGAGAAAGATCCATGGTACGCAGAAGGTGGCAAAGCATCAAGGGACCTTAGCAGGGTCTTTCTGCCCCTTCTCAGGGCCGGTCGGATCCACACCCTTAATCCTAGAGTCCTGTGCCTAATACTGCACCATGAATGCAATGTTAGGCTCAATCCCAGCATCACACATTCATTATCCAGCCACTTCTGAAAAAGCCTGTGACTTATGACCACAGGAGGCTCTGAAGGGATAAGCCATAACAATGATTATGCCGCATTCGTCTTGCTGTGCCTACATTTTCTTTCACTTAATATCATGTCCTTCAGTTCACCTGTGTGGTCACAAAATTACAGGATTTCCTTCATTTTAGGGCTGAGTAGTATTCTACTGTGTACATACGTCGCATTTCTCTATTCATGCGCTGATGGACATTTAGATTGTTTCCATATCTTGACTGTGGTGAAAAGTATTGCAATAGAAACAGTAATACAGATATCTCTTCAATATGCTGATTTCATTTTCTTTGGATATCATAGAATTTCTAGATTGTAGAAACATTTTTAATATTTTTAGGACTCTCCATGATGATTTCCACGATGGCTGTACTAATTTACATTCCTACTAAGGGCTCTGTATTGTCCAGTCCTCACTAATACTTGGTTATCTTTTATCTTCTTGGTAATACCCATTCTAATAAGAGAGAATGGGATACTCTTTGTTTTGCTGTTTTCTGAGACAGGATCTCACCACATAGTTCAGGCTGGCCTTGAACTAGCAACCATCCTCCTGCCTTAGCATCCTGGATGCTGGGATAATGGCATTCATCACCATGCTGGCTTTGATTTTTGCATTTTTCTGATGTTTAGAGCTATTGGGTCTTTTTTTTTTTTACATATATATCTGTGGGCCATTCATCTGCCTTTTTAAGAAGAAATGGGGAGCCATATTGCTCAGGATAACATTGAGCTTCTGGTCATGAGCTGCTCTCTCCAGCTTTTGTGACTTCTATTAAGAAATGTCTGTGAGGGCTGGTGAGATAGGACAATGGACTAAACACCTGCTTTGCCAAGTGCAGGGACCAGGGTTCGATCCCCAGTCCCACATGCCACCCTGCACCAGCCATGCCCCAGGGTGAGCTGAGCTGATGAACGAGTCTGGGCATGGTGGTGCACACCTGTAATCCCAGTGCTGGGGAGGCTGAAAACAGGAAGATCACTAGGAGTCTGAGCTGCGTAGTGAGACCCTGTACCAAATACATAAATGAAAAAAAAAGTCTGTGCGGGTGTTTTTCCCATTTAAAAACTATTTCATAATAATTTCTGCAAAAAACCATAACATATGTGTTTAACCATTTATAAAACATCAAGATGCACATTAAATTTGATGTGGGGGCTCAGCTTATAAACAAATACCACAAAAATGAACATAGTACCTTCAAATATTTAGTGTATTTCAATTAGATTTATCCTATGGGCAGAGGATATAGAGAGAGCTATGAAATTACACTATGTGGATTACTGTTCTTATTCTTAAAATTAAGGAAAAAAGCTTTAATGCTTTTTTTCAAATTCAATGATCTTCTTTTGTTCTGTTTGGTCACTTAACAAATAAGCCCTGGTTTTGCTATGAATTCATTTAGACGCACAAAAGATTTCCACTGTCCCAGTTGCAGTTAGTGGGATTCACTTGCATTTTGAGCTTCATTTTAGAGACATCATTTTAAAATATGTATAGTGCGTTATTAAAAAGACTTATTTAATTAGATGAGAGACCCAATACTGACTAGTTCATTTAGAAGGGATTTCTTACGTGGCTGTAACAGGTTTTTCTGACAGATACAACTAATTAGTAAGTTCCAACATTGCTTATCAACTCTGGAAGTCAGGTTCTCTGAAACCGGAAACCAGAGCCCTGGGTCTCATTCTTGGTGTCACCTTTGCCTCTCACCTCTCTGCCATCATTCAATTCTTTTTTTTTTTTTTTTTTTTTGGCAGAACCTGGGATTGAACTCAGGCCTGTGTGCTTGCCAGGCAAGCACTTATTCTACTGATCCATCTCCCCAGCCCCCATCATTCAACTCTTCTCCTTTCTTTATTTCTAGCTTTTGCTTTCTTATGGCATCTGTTTGCTTCTATCCACTCTTAAGCCCACTCCAATAGAAGAGGCATCTAAGAGATGGCTCCAGGGGCTGGAGAGATGGCTCAGTGGTCTAAGGCACCTACTTAGAACAAGCTTGGCAAAGCATCAGGGATCGTGGTTCAATCCCCCAGCACCACATGCCAGCCAGCCCCGCCCCCTGGTGGGCTGAGCTGGCCACACACACACACCCCTCTCTCTCTCTCTCTCTCTCTCTCTCTCTCTCTCTCTCTCTCTCAAATAAATAAAAATAAAAAATAAAAAAAAAATAAGAGATGGCTCTGTCACTGCCAGTGTCACCAACTGTCACAGCTGCTGAAGGTAGTCATCCTGAATTCTCAGTCTGTGGTCTTTTCAGCTGAAACACATCTGCTGCTCCTCCAAAGCTTGTGGGCCCGAAGATCACACTGGGCAGCACCACATTAACTGCCCTATGAAGAAAAATGTTAATGAGTGGAATGAAGGTCATTCTTCCAAATTATTAATTTTATGTTCATGAGTTTATTGCTTCAGTGTTTGTACCACCTAAAATGACTCTAATGTAACCAACAGAAGACAGTGTGTACAAACAGAATGAAAACTCAGAATCTTTCCAGATTCCAGGACCTGGAATCAGCAAATTGACCAGCAAGCTGTGTAGCTTGACAGCCAGCTATGTAGGAATTGAGAACTGGGAAATCAGAAGGTTGTGGCAGTTGGTGACACTGGCAGTGACAAAGCCACCTCCTGAATGCCTCTTCTATAGAAAGGGGATAACAAGTGAATAAAAGCAAACAGATGCTAGGAGAAAGCAAACTCTGAAGTCTTGAATTTTAAAAAATATCCAATATCCAACAATCTGAATATCTTTTTTTTTTTTAGGTCTGAGGTTAAAACCCAGAGCCTTGTACATACTAGGGAGGTATCCTACTACTGAGCTGCACCACACATGGCTTGTCTTGTTTAGTTGATGATGGCAACAAAAAAAAAAGAAAGAAAGAAAAAGAATTAGAAAGAGTTCTTTTGGACCGGGGGTACAGCTGTGTGGTACAGCACTTGCATAGTACATGCCTGAAGCCCTGTGTTTGGTTCTACCACATTAAAAAAAAAAAAAAAATCTATTTATCCATTTCCTGAGAAAGATGAGTATTTAGGGTGGGTAATAGATTGAATTTGTAGGGTGTTGGGGGAGGCCAGGTGCCTGCATGTCTATGAGTCAATGACACTAATTGCCAATCTGTGTATACTACACAAGCACAGTGCATCAATTTTTCAGCAGAATACTCAGAGTATTCTGCTCATCATCCTCTCGGACCCACCCCACACCACTTAGCTGCCCCACTAAAGAGAGATCTCTGGAGAAGCAGCACTCAGGGTAGAGTTACTCAACTTTCTTTTCCTATTTGGCTCCTCAGAAAGATTCAAAATGCTTCAGGGACAAGACAACATCTCAATCATTCCTTTTATTCCCTTCCCCATCTTTCACATGGTACCCCTGAATGAATTTTATTTTGAATAAATTAATGTCAATAAGTGAATTGCCAATGGAAAAGACCTAATTTTGTGAGTGAAGAATTAACAAGAAAGTAGGAAGCTGAAGATGGAAACATGTGCCCATCCTCTGTGTGTTCTTATGGGTAAACCAGTTAGCCCCATCGGTGCCTGTTTCCTCACCCACTGACTGAGGACAAGAGTGGAAGGAGGCCTCTCTGCCTCAGAGGTCCCACCAGAGCAAGACAGAATCATAGTCTGAGTTTCATGAATTGTGAAACTTTATGGAAATGTTAAGTGATTTCCCTTAGAGTCCAAGTGATTGGCAAGAGCTATTTTTAATCTACAGGATACATTTTTGATGGCTCCAAGACTTCCCAAGTGGTGTTAGGATTTTCTCTTCCCAAGAGCCAAAGATTAGAAGTGCAAATAGTTCCACTGCCAATCTAGCCTCCAGCCTGGGCAGGACTGGCAGAATGATGGTATCTCTAAACAGTGTGAATCCTGCCAACAAAGGTCTGCTTCCATGACTGGTAAGAGTCCAAGAATCAGCCAAAACAAATTGGTCAGTGAACTTACCATTACTCAGGAAATCTACCTGTTCACAGGCATTGTAAGTCCCTCTTAAGAAAGACACAAGAAGGTTCCCTCACCCTCACTTATCTGCAATTCAGTGGCATTTTTGGACAAAGTTTAATGCTGTTGTTCACTGTCAGACAGGAGTATTGCCCAACAAAATCCTCATTAGTTATGGATGTGTTTGCCATGCGCTGTCCTTATGAACTGTCCTTCCTTATATGGGTGCCCAATAAAAGATTATGCAGAGGATTCATGCCTCTGACATGCTTATCACGAGGGGTCTGGGGCCCTGGGATCAAACACAGCCCCCCACATGCTAGGCTAGCTTCTGCCACTGCGCTGCTTCCCTGCCCCGACTGCCTAATTTTAAGGCCGGTTTGTAGAAATAGAGGGGTGGGGGAACGGGAACGGTGAGAACATGCTAGCCCTTTTCTTAATCCTTCAAGTTACTTTGAACATCTGCCATTTCCCTGGAAGTCGGTGACTTCTGGCCCCTTGTAAATGCAAACAGTGTGTGTGTGCGGTGGGGGGAGGTGTGGGGGGTCTTTTACTATTTTGCCAGAGCTAACGTCTAAAACTGCAAGCAAAGCTTTTCAGATCTAAAAAAATAAAAATAATTTAAAAATCTCATTTCCGTCACATTGCTATCCTGCAGCGCAGGTCAGAAGGCAAAGTGAGGGGAGTGAAGGCGTTACCCGGCAGGGTAGGTATCCAGGGGGACAGACCCAGGGGTTTGGGGGAATCCACTCCCGGCTCCACGCGCGGCCACTGGCTCCTGCTTCACTGGCAGGAAAGCAGAGAAGCACGCGAGACGTCCGCCTAACTGTAAAACAACGCGAGTGCCACAGGCTTGTCTATGTTTCCACTGCAAACACAATCAAGTGGTAGGGACACCCTCTGTCTCCTCAGTGAGATGCTGGTGTCGATTCTGGGCAGCCCACAGCTCGCAGAAAGCCGGTCGCAGCGAGCCCCGCAGCGCCGGAGCGGGGAGGGGGAGGGGCGGGAGAAGCGCCCATTATCGTAATTGAGGTAATGGGACCGAGGCGCCAGGCAGCTCTGCTCCGCAGGGCCCGCCCCGCCCCGCCCGCCTGGGGTGACTGGGCCGCAGCGAGGGGAGGGGGGAGCGCGGCGTCGAGTAGCGCTTTTGGGGTGCGTGGACTTAGGTGCACGCTCGCCCCGGCCGGCTGCACCCGGAGCTGGCCCCGCGCGGAGTCAAGGAATGGACCCAGACGATGCTGAGGGCGGGAAAGGCCTTTATTTTCCATGAGGCTCCCACCCAAATGGCACCCCTGAAATCATTTAGGGTTTAAGGAACAGCTGTTTTTCTGGGAGGCGCCCTGAGTTCAGAGTCAACAGCAGGAAATCCAGGAGCAGAACTACTGTTGTTTTAATTTGCTGGGTCGATGGATTTCTGATTACAAAAGTAATGCCTCACCCTGACCCTGGAAAACCTGGGAATTGAGGGAAAGGCTGGTGTCTGCCTCAGGCAAAGCACGCGTGCATGATTGGGGGGTGGGGGGGAGATGGGGAGCTGAGCCCTCAGCCGCTCAGGGGTGTGTAACTTTGGCCAAACTTCACTAAGCCTCTCTGGCCTCTGTTTTGCCATCTGTAAAATACAACAAGCAGAACAATCCCCACCACCCCTGCCAGGTTCCGTGAGACAGCCTCAAAACTGCATCAGTCCAAAACAGCAATGAACAGTAGCTTTTTCATGAAGTCAAATAAATGGAGTGACTATTTAGGAAAAAAAAAAAAAAAGAAAATGAGGCTTTAAAGCAGCACAGTCACAGACCCCACGTACCAGCAGCTCCGTCCCTTAAAAACATGAACAGGAGCACACTGGGCAGGGTGGCTTGCTGTCCATCTGCGTGGAAATCCAGTCCAAGACACTGCCCCTTCTGCTGGAAACTGCATGTCCCAGAGGACTAGAGAGCAGCACTTGGTGTATGGTGAGGCCCTCTAACCAGGCCTTGAGTAAAAGAGAATAGCCAAGTTTGTAACTGCTTGAAATACCATGTCCCAGCCACAGATGTGACAGAGGACTTTTGTAACCATAAAGAGGACTGACAGAGCACACAGCAAGCTCCAGGTGGAAGAAGTCAGTGAGGTTTAATGTACTGAAGCACCTTCAAGAAACCAGTGCTGTCTGAGGATTGAAGGCGACTGAGAGACTATGGCTGACAAGTACCACAGGCATCCAGTAGGGGACGGGTGAACTTGTTGGACCATGTGTGGTGGCTTGACAATTGGTGGGCGACTTGTAACACCCAGCTGAACTGAATTTGTATGGTGTTGGGTTATGGGAGGGCTCACCTGAGGATTGTTGCTGGCAGCATAAGAGGCAGGACTGGAGAGGAAGTTTAGGTGTTGTTAGGGGGCTGCTGGTCCTCCTGGAGGAGCTTGTTATGCTTGCCTTCCTGATATGAACTTTACTGTTCTCATTGGAGAAGGAGCTTGAGACTGTTGTTGCTGAGAATGGCCTCAGTTCACTTGGGGAGAGCTCTGATCCTTACTTTGAACATCACTTTCTGGCTCCAGAAGGGAAGATGGGGCACTGTTTGATGTCCTGGAGAAGCTTGTCATGCTGACTTTTCTGAAGTAGACTCAGCTGTTCTCTTCATCGGAAGAGCTTGGGACCTTGTTGTCTCTGAGGATGACTGTAGTATTTTTCGGGGGAGCTCTGGTCTATATTGAGTGTGTGTTGTTTCCTGGCTTCAGTGCAGATCCCAGAGCCTGCTGGCACAGATCCTTCATCCCACTGGTATAGACTTTCTAGCTTTCACCGCTGAACTTTGGGCCTTTCCAGCGAAGATCAGTGAAACAGACTTGCATGGGACATTGTTGGGGCTCTAGGCCTCCAGCTGGACTTGTGGGAGGCATTGTCAGGGGTTCTGGGTCTTCAGCGGAACTCATGCAGGACATTGCCGTGGGATCCAGGCCCTCAGCTGGATTCTTTGGATCTCTAGTGTGTGGGCAGATTTCCTGCATGCTTTTGAACTTGACTCTTTGGGTGACTATTATAAAATAATCCTGTAATTATGTGTCCTGTATATAATTGTTTCCCTTGCAAATCCTTGACCACAACAGGCTAGATGACCCTTAAACATCCTCTCAAGTTTGGGGGACGGTATCTAATGATTTCCTTTAATATGAGAGATGAGAATGCTGTGAAATTAGCCAGAACTAGGAAGAGTGCTGGACACTGACTCTCGCTGGTGGAGAGAAGACTTCCTCTCAGATTTTGAGGCTGTCTTGCGTGGTTAAAATCCAGAGAGACCCCTGAGGGCAGGAATGAGGTCGGTCCAGGGCTGGGTTCCAGCCCATTTACCCTGAATGCACAGGTGAGTAATTACGTACAGCTGCAAGAAGCAAAGGACCCCCCCCCCATCCCGCCCATGGAAACAGCTGCTGACGAAGATCTTGATTCAAGTTTAAGATCCCTTGGAAGTGCTGACATCTGTCATCTCAGCTCCTTGGAGGCTGAAGCAGGAAGATGGCATTAGCCCAGTCCTCTGAGGCCCGGCTGGGCAACATTGCAAAAATCAGAAATTCCACCAGCGTAGACAGTCATCCTTAAGCCAAGACGAACTTTGGCATCTCTTATCACTTCTGTTTTCCTAAGAATAAAACACATTTATAGTTGAGGCCCAGGGCGAGCCCACATTTAGGACGGACTTCTGCCAATGGGGAGAGCGGCAGCCGCGTGCCTTGCTCGCCCTCTAGTGGTGAGAGCGGAGAGGCGCCCAGCTGGGAAGCCAAGAGCAGCAGGAGGGGAGGTCAGGCAAGGAATTTTCAGACTCAGAGCTGTCAGGGCTGTGTCCCACAGCTGTGGGAGCCCAGAGTCTGTTTCCACAATCACTAGAGGCTTCAAATGGTAATGAGCAAGGGTTTGTGTGTACCTGGGGCTTCGCGCGTGTGTCAACCGTGACCACAGTTCTAAGAAAAATCCCTTTCCACATCGGTGCCATTTGTGTCCCTTGTCACAAAGGATGTATTTATATTCTGGATGACTTCATTATTTCTTCATTTCAAAATATTTTTTTAGTGGAAATAAGCCAGCCGAACAGGAGCACAAGGCATTGCTTTTCACGTCCAAGATCTAAATGTTGGGGTTGCTTCTACAAATCCACAAACTGTTTTTGACCAACTTCAAGTTTCAAATGCAAACAAACAAGAGCCCTCCAAGCAGATAAATTAAGCAAAGATACTGTCCTTTCTTGATCCGTCTACTACCAAATTCTGGGAGGCTGAATTTCTCCCCATAACTGAACATGGCCACATTGTATTGAGATAAAAATCTGACTCAGATTAATAGGAAAATCCAGTTTCTATATCTGTATCCGTTGCCAGACTACTCTGGTCTAATTAATCAGGCAGTTCATCTGTGCATCAAGAGCTCTGTTGGACCACACCCAGCACTCTTCACATGACAGGATGAAAACCATCACCAGGGCGAGGTTATGGGGCTCTCCCGCAAGCTCTGGGCTCGGTCCACTGCCTTCCTTTCAAACACTGGGAAGCTGTGGAGCCACACAGTCACTGGTGGATGGTGGTTTTCTTTTCCGTGAACAGGACTTGGCAAGAAATTGTGAGATGAGAGAGGAGGAGGAAGGAGGGAGGAAAGGCATGAGGGGAGAAAGGGGAAGGCCGAGGAGGGGAAGGGGGAATGGCGGTTGTTTACAAGTGAGCTGACTCACTGTCATTCCCACACCTCGGTTCCTGAGAGCCTGAAGTAAGGAATTCCAGGAATAAAATTTGAAGTCATCCTTGGATTTCAACTCTCAGTTGCAGGAGCCAACCTGCCTAGGCAGCTGCCAGTGGCTGATTGTCCTAATGGGTGATTTTATTTGCAGGCTCCTGTTCAGACCGTGGCCTTCAACTGTGGAAATGCATTATGGGAATCTCTGATCCTGTCTCTCCGCCCTCATGGTGAGCCTCAACATGTAAGACAGTGATTTCTGAAACAGGAATTTGAAAAAGAAAAATTGAGAAACCCTGTCTGCCTCTGTTACTTTTCTCTTGTTGCTGGGACAAAATCCTTGACACCCAAAATTAAGGAAGGAAAGGTTTATTTAGCTCACAGTTTGTGGAGGTTTCAGTCTATACTCAGATGGCTTCCAGGCAGAGTGTCATGTGGCAGCGGGCAGCTGTGCATGGAGGCAGAAAACAGCAAAGAGTAAAGGGAAGGGCAGCAGCTGCGGCTTCTAGCCAGCCTCTCTCCCTTTCTTCTCTGCTGATCACAAAGATCAGAGCTCCTCCAAGGAAGAGGCAGCTGCAACAATCAAGCTCCTCGAAGGAAGTGGCACAGATTCCTTCCTCAACCCCTTTAGATACTCTTTAAGTGCTGAGTCACTCTAGAGTGAGCCCTCGTCACCCTAGAGTGAGCCCTCCATGCTCTAGGCCATGGAGTCACTGAGCTGATCCAGCTAAGCTTCTGACCACTCAAGTTGACACAGTGTATCAACCACCACACTGTCCCTCTGTCCTGAGCATCTCACTCCATCCTAGAGTCCAGCATCATATACAAGATCCTTGAGCACGTGCCAATTTCAGTATCTGCAGGAGGCATGGGCACAATCTCAAGGCCTACAGAGGACCACCCTAGATGGCTGTCCTTGAAGGAGGAGCAATTGTCTCCTGTTTTCACTGAACCTGGCTCTCGTTCCATGTATTGATGGGTACAGAGCTGGATAGGATCCCTTCAATTGGCTTTCTTTTTCTTTTTCTTTTTTTATATTTCCTTTATTTCTTTTTCTTTTTTTTTTTAAGGTCAGCTCAGGCCCACCCTGTGGGCAGAGCTGGCATGGCATGTGGTGCTGGGGATCGAACCGAGGTCCCTGCATGCTTGCCTAAGCAGGCGCTTTAGACCACTGAGCTATCTCAGCAGCCCTCAATTGGCTTTCAGCAATGCAAATCACTGCAGCCAAGGTGCTGATGTATAGTGTTTGAAAAAAGGAGAAGGGCAGTGTGCAGTCTTTGAAGGAGGGTGACAGGAAGTGTTTTTCCACAGCACTGGGACTGATGCTGAAGATAAGAAGCTATGACTTCCCAGGGCATAAGAGATTACACATCAGAGCTGAGTCACTGACCCTAAAACATTAGATATCACTTCAGTTATGCTATGCAGATTTCTCCATTTGCATATCTTTCTCTCTACATATTGAGGAGATGATTTCAGGCCTCCTCCCTAGCACAGTTCACAACACTCTTATACTTCCCACCATTTTCACAGTCACTTATCCTCAAGCTACTCCATTCTTCATGAGTTAGTAAAACCCAAGTTTGACCCTGGGTGGAGTCCTTCCTTCTGGCTAGCCATCATCATAGCTGAACTTAGGACCCTTTGACTCCCCATAACTACAAATATACATTAGTCTCTTTATTCTTGCCATGGGTTTCATCAGAAGTGGTAGATTGGAAAGCACCTGCAAGCAGGTGCAGAGGCCAGGGGTTTGATCCCTGGGTCTGCCATGTGGGCCCCACCCCCGGGGTGTGCAGAGATGGTGAGTGAGACTGGGTGTGGTGGCACGCATCTGTAATTGCAGCACTTGGGAGGCTGTAAACAGGAGAATCACTAC
>NW_004524717.1:2283109-2287128 GCF_000260255.1 Octodon degus | reverse complement strand
TTTTTTCTCAATAAAAATATGGGGAAAAAAGAAGAGGAACAAAGTCATAAGAAATACAATATTTAAAACTGAATTCTTTTGCTTTTATAAATTATACTGCAACATAAAGATTCTTATATATAGCATTACTTTCCTTTTGCATTACTAAGTAAAAGATGTCAATTTTTCAATGGCTTTTAATGTATCTTCTCAAGCAATATCCCAAGAGGGTCATTCCAATTTACTAAGCAAATCAATAAAGTATATCTAAGTCAAGACCACACAAGCAATTATTATTCTGTTAATTTTTACCAAAGGCACCGGTGTAAAAGAGTGCCTCCATATTTTGAGCAGTAGTAAGACAGAACATATTTACACAATCATTTATCATTTCCTGTTCTCTAAATTATCTTTAAAAAATAAATAAATAAAATTATCTATTTACTGCAAGATTTCAGTGGACCAAAAATAGGATCCATTCTTTCATCCAGTTACTTATTCTTCTCTCAAATCAAGAGTAGTGCTACCCAAACCAGTCAAAACATATTTCATTATAACGTTTGAATCACCTTTAAATTTGAAGGTAACACTGGCAATAAAACCTCTACTAAGAACTAAAAGCACGCCAACATTTTATCCTGGTAGTTCATCAGCTGATCATAAATCATACTTGTTCCTTGTATTTCTGTCAACTTAGTTCATAGTTTCAGTCTACCAACTACAGTGCCTGGTATGGTTTGTGTCTGGTTGTCTCATGCAGTCATTGGGGTGGGCTTATTGGATGATTTTTAAGATAACAATTTATTATATGATGTGTCCTGGAAAAACACAGTTAGGCTTCTAGGAAAGGGAAAGAAAAGTTGAGACATATTGGAGGACAGTGGAAGAGAGGACATTAATAGGTTGAACTTGCTTATAGGTGATGAGCTGATAGAAGGTATCATCTTAGAGGAATCATCTTACTTAGGAGGGATGTTTGCCAAAGTTTGTGGTATAGTTTAGTAATACAATTCCCAGACAGAGAGAGAGACAGAGACAGACAGAGAGAGAGGGACAGAGACAGAGACACAAAGACGGAGACAGAGAGACAGAGACAGACTGACAAGCACAGACAGACAGAGACAGAGACAGCGAAGGAAGAAAAGAAAAGAGGAGCAGGAGAGGGAAGAGGAAAAAGGAGAGGGAAGAAGAATGGAAGTGGAGGGAAAAAGAAAAGAAGAAATGAGAAAAGTTATAAGCCAGAAAGAAGTGGAAAAGAAAAAGTGTTCAGATTCTCCCAACACCATGGCCCTACTGTAGAAAAGTGCTATAGTAGGCTCTTGAATGTCTCTCAAAGGTCTATGTTGTGGGAATGGTCTTCAGCCTGTGATACTCTGTAGTATGAAGCCTTTATAAGATGTGGCCTAGTAGGAGGAAGGTAGATCATTGCAGCTGTGTCCCTGAGGGTGATAGTGATACTTTATTTTCTGGCTGCCAGGAAGTGAACAGGCTCCCTCTCCCATGTGCTTCTGCCATGTGGCCAGGCTAAAGAACCACGGATTGAAACACCTGTAACCATGAGCCAAAATTGGTTATCTCAGATATTCCATTACAATAAGCAAAATCTGACTAACATAAGAGGGCAAGAAGCTAATGGGATAGGTCAAATGACATATTCCTGCTTTCTTCCTTAGCGCTGCCTACAGAGGTGGCAGCCATCTCCCACTTGGCACCATGGCAGTCCTCAGACCCCATGTGAAGGCCAAGATCATCAAAAAGAGGACCAAGAAGTGGTGGGAAATGGGCTCCTGGCTTTGTGTAGGCCTCTAAGGAGGCAAATCCAGCTCAGATCTGAACCATCAGAACCCCCACCATAACGGTGGGCAAGAGCAGCAAGATGCTGTCTCACACTGACTACAGGATGAGGTGCCTCTTGCAAGACGGCCGGGTCTTCATCGACACCTTCCAGGCTTTGGAGAAGCATACGAGATCGATCCTCTGAGACTGTGATGAATTCAGGAAGATCAAACCAAAGAAATCTAAGCAATCAGAAAGGGAAGAGAAATGAGTCCTCGGTCTGGTGCTGCTGTGAGGGGAGAATCTGGTCTCTATAATAGTGGAAGGACCTCCTCCCAAAGACAGTGGCATTGCCTGAATGCCACTTGCTGGAGCTACTGGGGGCCCATGAATCAGTAAGGCTGTGGATAAAGGAATCCCAGGTGGTGTTCGCATGCCACAGGCTCCTGCAGGACTTTCTGGGCCAGTCTGTGGGGTTGGTGGGCCATCCCAACAGGTGATGACCCCACAAGGAAGAGGCACTGTTGCAGTTGCTGCAGCTGCTACCACAGCTAGTATTGCAGGGGCCTCAACCCAGTACCTGCCTGGCAGTGGGGATCCTCCTCCACATATGGGCCGAGGGGCACCCTCTCCAGAAATGATGGACCCGCCTCCTGGTGTGTGACCACCTATGGGTCCCGCAATGGGGATCCCTCCTAGATGAGGGACTTCAATGGGAATGCCCCCTCCAGGATGCGGCCCCCTCCCCCAAGTATGTGAGGCCTTCTTTGACCTTGGTCAGAGCTATGGAAGTAGCTCCATGGAAGCATGGACCCGATTCCCCTAGGGCCACAATTCCACACCTGTTTGTTTGTTATGCTGTTGTTCTCAGAGTCTCACCAGATTGTCTGGTTTCCCTTATAGGGCCCTCTCCTCTGGGAATGTGCCCACCAAGGCTTGTAATGTAAGTGGAATTAAAAGGGAAAGCAGAAAGCAGTCTGGGAGTGAGCTGGGTCATGTTATCTCCAGTGTAGTTGGCCAAGGCTGAATGAGCCTGACAGACAAGCTACATGGTGGGCCACATGATCTTATTTTGTCCTAAAATCGTGTCTAACTGCTAATTAGTGTTTCTGCCCTGAAACTTGAATTCTGGGCCCTCATACAGGCTTTGCACTGGTCCAAAAATAAAAATGGAAAAGATCCAGCCCTGAATTCACCACTCCATTAATCTTAGTATTTGCTACTAGACTCTGAGCTCTGACCCCAGAGGATTAGAGAGCACTCCAAAGGTTGTTCTCATTCTTCTCTACATTACTGTAATTACTGGATCTCCCTGCAACTACCTATGATGACTCTCCTATGGATAATATATCTAAGTCTCCTAGGAATATGTAAAGAGGGAGGATACTGGGAATTTCAATTCTGCCTGAAAAGTACTCCAAATGTACTTGCACTTTGACACCTATCTTAATAGCAAGACTAATGATTATTATTATATAGGATGTAGTGACCTGAGTTGGGAATGAACTCATAGGACCAACAACAAATATGTATGCCATGGCTGGCAGGACAAAGAATTCAAACCGGTGCTCAAACAAACTGGATTTTGGGCAATATGGAGACCTGGAATTGTAATGCTTGGAATTATGACAACATATATAAAATTCTACTGATACCCTCCAAGAACAGATTGACTCTTTAGCTATGATCGTCCTACAGAACAAAAGAATGTCAAAACTTTTAACTGTCCAAAAAGGATGTACTGGGGCTGGTGAGATGGCTCAGTGGTCTAAAGCACCGACTTAGAACAAGCTTAGCAAAGCACAGGGACCACGGTTCAATCCCCCAGCACTACATGCCAGCCAGCCCCGCCCCCTGGTGGGCTCAGCTGGCCACACACACATACACACACACACACACACACACACAAATAAATAAAATTTAAAAAAAAACCAAAAAGGATGTACTTGCCTCCTCTTAGAAGAGGAATGTTGCTATTATGCAAACAAATGTCTTATAACTAAAAAAAAGACCCCACAACACCAAAATCATCTTAAACAAAGGGCCCGAGACCCAGTCCTAGCCCAGGTCTGGTGAGTGTGTGGAGAGCTTCCTGCTACCCTGTGCCAGCGGGACCAGTCCCAGCCCAGGCGCAGTGTGGGCCGGACCCTCCCCCACCCCCTCAGGCCTCCCCCCACCACTCCGCCATACCTTCACCACCCTCCCGCCAAGTAGGAATTTCTGCCGACTTCCGGGAACCCCCAGACCCAGTCCTAGCCCAGGTC
>NW_004524717.1:2278842-2283009 GCF_000260255.1 Octodon degus | reverse complement strand
GAAGAAGAAGAAGAAGAAGAAGAAGAAGAAGAAGAAGAAGAAGAAGAAGAAGAAGAAGAAGAAGAAGAAGAAGAAGAAGAAGAAGAAGAAGAAGAAGAGGAAGAGGAGGAGGAGGAGGAGACTGGAATTAACTCACTAAAATTCCAATAACTTTTCCATGGGATTGCAAATAAAAACTTCCTGGGCCTTGATGAGGATCAGGAAGGGCTTTCTATAAAAGACACACTTAAGGACAGCTGTATGTTGAAGACATCACTGACAGGATGTGCTTGTATGTTGGATGTGAAGTGTGAAGCAAGAGAAGTGTGGAGTATGACTATAATCTTCAGCTAAGAAAACCAGAGAGATAGAGTTACCCCTGACTTGGAGAGGTGGCACTGAGAGGAGAGGAGAGGAAGACTCCAGAAGCTCCAGTTCAGGGTGTTAAGTTAGGGATGCTGTTAGATATCCAGGTGCAGGTGTTAAGTAGGAGTTTCAGGGAGATGTATATATCTATACATGAAGCTATAGATGTATAGATATAAATCTGGAAGTTTAATGTTAGACTTGGCAATATTAAGGTAGAAGGGGCAGGAAAAGGAAGGCAAACACAAACCTAGAAAAATGCAAGATGTAAATACAAATATGTTGGTAATTATGTTAAAAATGACTGGACCAAATATTATAATTAAAAAGCATAGATTATCTGAGAATGATACATATACTATGTGTGGGTGTGCACACGCATGTGCACATGTGTACAAGTGTGTGTGTTTCAATAAACTAAATTTTGTTTAAACATAGAAACACAAGCTGAAAGCAAATGGATGGGAAAAGAAACACCATGCAAAAAAATAAGCAATGACTGTATTAATGCCAGATAAAATAGGCTTCAAACCAGGAGATATTCCCAGAGATAGAGGATGAAATAAGGGACATTTCATTATGATTAAATGGTCCCTCCAACAGGAATGCACAGCAGCCACAGCTATGTATACATCTAATAACAGCGATTTGAAAAATATGAATAAAATGCTTATATAAAGAGAGAAAGCAGGAGCTCCTCCACTATAGTTAAAGATTTTTAACACCCTTGACTTAGCAGTTGATAGAACAACTAGGCAAAGGCCAGAAAATACATAGGTGACCTGGATGCCATTTAGTTATTTATTTAGTGGTCCTGGGACTAGAACCTAGGGAACTTTAACTCCATCACCAGCCCTTGTTCTTGCCAGGCAGGTGCTTATTCCACTGATCTACATCCCCAGTCTTCACCAGCCCTTATTCTCATTACCATTTTTGTTCTTGTTTTGAGATACAGTCTCAAGTTTTCCAGGCTGGGCTCAAACCTATGATCTTCTTGCCTCAGTGAACTGAGTACCTGGGTTACAGGTGTGCACCTCCAGCCCTGACTGTACACTACTGACTAACATTTAGCACTGGACTTGACAAAAACAGAGCATGTAACTTATTCTTTATTAGCATGTGCCTTATGTTTACCAGAATTAAGTAGCTGATTGGCTATTAAAAATTGATAAATTTTAAAATATTGAAACCATACAAAGCACATCCTCTGACTATGGTAGAATAAAGTGAGAAACTAATAATATTCAGATAGGAAAATCCAAAGCATTTGAAAATTAAACCTACTTTTTATTAATGCACCAGTTAAAAAGAGAAAATTAGAAAAGTCTTAGGAGTCCTTCTGTTCCTACTTGCCCTGAAGACCACCAGAAAGACCTGGTAGACTAGCCCCCAGCCTCCAGGAATGCCAGAGTTTGCTGGTTCCAGCCACCACTCCTCAACCTGAAAACTGTTGAGGGGACTCAGCAGCCCTAGCACCACCCCTCAGCTTTCCTGCCAGAATTTGCTGAGTCAGACATACCTCCTAGCCCTGAAGACAGCCAGGGAGTCCTGACAACCTGCCTTGCAGAGCACTAACCTGCCCCAACCCACCCTCACGAGAGCCTTGCACTTCTTTGGCCCATGCTCATCATCATCAGATCCTTCTTTAACTATGGCTTTCTCACCCCTCCTTAATGAGGTGGAAACCACTTTGAACCCTACACGGCGGAAGCTTTGGCAAGTCTACCCTGCCTCACACACTTTGGAGAGCCTGCCCATCTACCATCACTACAAAAAAATGACAAAAGGAAGGAACAAAAGGCAATCTCAGATCTCTAGCCCACCCAAAATAAGTCCTGGAGACAAGGTCATAGAAGAACCTGGAAGTCACACACCTGAAATTTCAGAGATGATAGCAACTGAACTAAAGAAACAACTCCATCAGGTTATCGAGGAAGCAGATAAGAAATAATATCTCAGATAAAAAGGAAAAGATAATCATAAAAGAATTGATTGATACATCTAAAGAAGACACAGATTTTAAAAAGTGGAAGAGAATAGAAAAATGGTGAAAACATTGAATGAACAATACAGAAAAGAACTAGAATGCATGAAGCAGATGCAAATATATATCAAGGACATTAAGAATTCCATTAAAAGCTGGCAAAACCACTTGAATGAAATAGAAGATAGAATTCCAGACCTTGAAGATAATATTGCAGCTAGTGAACAGAAAAGGAAACATCTCTTAAAAATAATGATAAACCAGGAAATAACAATACAATAGCTGCAAGATGATGCACAGAAAAATAACAGGTATCAACAGAACAGCTGGGGATAATAAAAAAGACATAAAAGGAATTATTCCAGAAGTAGTAGAAGAAAATTTCCTGAGCATGAGAAGAGACTCTGATATATAGAAACTGAAGCACATAGAATCCAGCTAGCCATAATCAAAATAAATCATCACACAAGTACATAATAATCAAGATCCCAGAAATTGAGCAAAAGAACAGAATAATAAAAGCTATCAGAGAGAAGAAACAGATCAACCATAATGGAAAGCTCATGAGAATCATGGCAGATTTCTCAGCACAGACAATCAAATCAAGAAGATCTAGGAGCAAGATATTTCAGATCCTGAAAGAAAACAACTTTCAATACACATTGATGCATCTTGCAAAACTATCTATCAAATTTAATAAGAGTAGCTACTTCTGTGAGAAAGCACAACAGAAGAAATTCATGGCAAGCAAACCAACCACACAAAGAGTACTGAGAGATATTCTAGAAAGAGACAAAGATGACCACAACTTCAACAACAACAATGGAAAAAAACAATCAAGTAGAGCAAGCAATTAAGCAAAGAGGAAAAGCAGGGATCCTACAATAGGAAAACAACAAGAC
The DNA here is from genome assembly GCF_000260255.1 of Octodon degus. NCBI lineage: Eukaryota > Metazoa > Chordata > Mammalia > Rodentia > Octodontidae > Octodon > Octodon degus. The sequence continues at coordinate 2,279,778 of NW_004524717.1, read as the reverse complement.
AAAGAAAAGTCAATACATATCAGTTAACACTATCAACATAAATGACCTCAAAACAGGAATCAAAAGAAGCAGACTGAGTGGATAAATAAATAAAATCCAGTGATATACTGGACAAAACACATAATAAACTCAAAAAGAAATTAATAGATGGAAAGTCAAAGCATGGAAAACAATACTCCATGCAACTGCAATCCAGAAAAAAGCCGGGTACCTATTTTGGTTGCTGATAATGTCAATTTCAAACCAAATGTGATTAAAAGGGAACAAGAAGGTCACTACATACTTGTTAAAACAGAAATTATCCCATGCACATTATCTGACCACGGTGCAATGAAACTGGAAATAAATGACAAAAGAAACCAAGAAAAAGCCCTAAATACATGGAAATTAAATGACACCCTACTTAGCAACCAATGGGTCACAGATGAAATTAAACAAGAAATTCAACAATAGCTACAATTCAATGAAAATTCAACCACAACTTATCAGAATTTATGGGATACGATGAAAGCAGTTCTCAGAGGGAAATTCATAGCTGTGAACTCACACATTAGGAAAACAGAACAGGAACAAATAAATACCCTAAAGCTGCACCTTCAACAATTAGAAAAGGAAGAGCAAACCAAACCTAGAGCCCAAAGATGGGAAGAAATCATAAAGATTAGAGCAGAAATTAATTCAACTGAGACGAAGAAAACAATTCAAAGAATTAAAAAAGCAAAAAGCTAGTCCTTTGAAAGATTAAATAGGGGCCGGGGAGATAGCTCAGTGGAATAAGTGCTTGCCTGGCAAGCCCAAGGACCTGAGTTCAATCCCTGGTTCCACAAAAAAAAAAAAAAAAAAAGAAAGAAACTATTCTACCTTGTGAGTCTATAGCTGCTGGCAGCCTTTTAACATAGACCTTCTTCCAACGGAACTAATGGAGTGTATGTGTGG
>NW_004524717.1:2277192-2278132 GCF_000260255.1 Octodon degus | reverse complement strand
GACAAGAGAAAGAAATAAAAGGAATAAGAATAGGTAAAGAAGAAGTTAAATTATCATTATTTGCAGAAGACATGATACATTACTTGGAAGACCCAAAAAACTCCACCAAGAAGCTACTACAATTAATACAGAAATTCAGTAGCATAGCAGATTATAAAGTCAATACCCATAAGTCAATAGCATTCTTCTAAACATATAACAAACACACTGAGTGGGAAATTATAGAAACAATAACTTTTACAGTAGCACCAAGGAAAACGAAATACCTTGGAATTAATCTAACTAAAGAAGTCAAAGATCTTTTCAAGGAAAATTACAGTACTCTTAAGAAAAGAGATTGTAGAGGATTTCCGAAAATGGAACGATATTCCATGCTCCTGGATAGGAAGAACCAACATTGTGAAGATGGCCATACTCCCAAAAATGCTGTACAGATTTAATGCAACCCCTATCAAACTACCACCAACATACCTCACAGAGCTAGAGAAATCATTCCTAAAATTTATTTGGAACCAGAAAAGACCTAGAATAGCAAAGGCAATTCTGGGCAATAAAAACAAGGCAGGAGGCTCTACAATTCCTGACTTGAAATCATACCAAAATGCTACTGTGATAAAATCAGCATGCTACTGGCAACAATATAGACCTGAGGATCAATGGAATAGATTACAAGATGCTGAAGCCCCTACAAACACACTCATCCACCTTATCTTTGACAAAGGAGCCAAACATACTCACTGAAAGAAAGATAGTCTCTTTAACCAATGCTGCTGGAAAAACTGGCTCTCTACATGCCAAAAACTAAATTTGACCCAGGTCTATCACCATGCACTAAGCTAAAGTCAAAATGGATTAAATATCTAAACATTAAAGCAGAGACACTAAATCTCCTGGAAGAGAAAGTAGGAGGAACTCTTGAAGACATAGGGGTAGGCAAAGA
>NW_004524717.1:2255825-2266695 GCF_000260255.1 Octodon degus | reverse complement strand
TGGGTCCTTTTGGTGGGGCTCCTTAGAGCTCTTCCTCCCATGGATGGAGCCATATTAGGATGCTGATGACTCTCAAGCTAATTCTCCTGGTAGGCCCCTCTTTTGTCTGCTTTTTGACCCCATTTCTTTCTCAGTATGTGGACACTATGCACTGCCCATTGCTTTTGAGAACTACACCAGCCTATCAACCCCTCTCATCTAAAGAAGAATCTTCTTTCTCATCAGAAAAACTGACCACACCAGAGTCAGCCTGACCCAGCTCAGTTTAACCCCACCCAGCTGCACAGCCTGTACTTTCTCACCCCCAAATGTACCATCTGCTAACCTGTTTCAAGGATTTTCTGCCTAGCAACAAGAGATGACCAGCACTATTACTCATTTATTTCAAGGACTTTCTGCCTACCACACTTTTAATTATGTCCTTCTTGCAAGCCTACATAAAGTAAGCCCAAAGTCAGCATGGGCTGATGCTTTGGAAGTGATGCCCCTTCAGCCCTCCAGCATAATAAAGCTGGTGCTTTCCAACTCCATGGAGGAGGAGCACACAGAACATTTTTCCATTTGGTTCAGAATTGGTTCCACAACACTAGCACTATTCATACTAGGTGAGATTGATCGGCCATTATTTCCTCAACTTGGATTACTTCTTTCTGAAAGTGACTCATTTTCTCATTCCAGGTATTTTATATTATTTAGTCTCAAAGTGTCTGGTGTAAGGGAGGACCTGTTTCTAGCCTCGCCGTGGAAGACTTGCAACTCATTGCTCTTACCTTAAGATTCACTTAACTCTCTTTAGAAAAAAAGAGACTTCAGGAATCTGCAATTCTGTGGCTATGTTAAACTGTAGGATCTAGTTTTAGAATGGTTTACCCTTTGATTTAATAAATAGCTAGTAAATTTATTTGTTGACAAATAAGCACCATGCTGGGTGCTGAGAAGGAAGAATATCATACATATTAAAAGTGGTCTCTAAGTGTAAATCAAAATGACACTGAGATCTCATCTTCTACCAGAATGGTTTTATCAAGAATTCAAAATACCACAAGGTTCTGGGAGAAAAGAAACACTTACACATTGTTGGCGATATGGTATACTAATGATTAGTATAATCACTGTGGAAATCGGTATGGAAAGTGTATCACTTTTGTGTATCTTCCCCCAAGGAAGAGCTAAAGCCATGATAACACAATGATACATGCATGCCTATTTTTATAACACCATGACTCATAGTGGCCAATTTTTGGAGCAGTCTATATGTCCATCAACAGATGAGTGGATGAAGAAAATTATTTGTCTATCTATCTATCTAATCTAATCTAATCTATCTATCTATCTACACACACACACACACACACACACACACACACACTATGGAGTACCACAGAGATGGCTCAGTGGAATAAGTGCTTCCCTGGCAAGTGCAAGGGCCTGAGTTCAATCCCTGGTCCCACAAAAAAAAAAAAAAAAAAAAAAGGGCAAATTTGAAATAATTTGACCAATCTTGGATACTTTTATCTGTTAATCTGAGCAACAGATTTTGACACTAATAATAAGTAATATAACAACCATTGCTAATTCTCTATTCTTGTTTCGAAATTCTGCACCATAGGTATTGTTGTATGTTGCTTTGTTTCTGCTTTTGTTTTTGTTTTTATTCTTTAAAATAAAAATGCCCTGCCTAGGCAGAGTGCAGCAGGTAGAGTGTGATCCCTGGCTTGCTGTGCTGGCCCTGCCCCCAGGACACACTGTGATGATGATTGAGACTGGGCATGGTGGCTTGCAGCTATAATCCCAGCACTTGGGAGGCTATAAACAGGAGAATCACTACGAGTCCAATCTACATAGTGAGACCCTGAACACCCTGTAGACCCTGCCCTAAATACAGAAAATAAATTAATTAATTAATTAAAAAATAATAAAATAATGAAAATGTTTCCAATAAAAGGGTAAATTTGAGTCATCAAAATGGATGCATCTTGAGACCATAATGTTAAATGAAATAAATCAGATGTAGAGGGTTAAATATGGCATGGTTTCTTGGTTTTTTGTTTGTTTTTGTATTTTAGTAAGTGTCTACAGGGTCTCCCTACGCAGATCAGACTCGTAGTGATCTGCCTGTGTTCAGCCTCCCAAGAGCTGGGATTACAGGTGCAAGCCACCATGCCCAGTCTCATTTGCTGTTTCTGTGTGCCCAGGGGATGGGGCTGGCGTGGGCAGGGTTTCTTATTGGGGAAACCCAAAATATAAATAATTTAAAGAGCAAAGTAAAAGTTAGAATGATAGGAAGCAGTGTGGTAGACTGGAGATTGAAAGGGGCTGTGATGATGATGGAAAGGAGAGGAGCTGGAGGTAAAAGTGATTAAGATACAGTATGTGTATGCACCAAATTCCAACAAGAATATAATTATTATGTATCACAAACATATATCAAAAAAAGTAAGCTGAAATTTAAAAACTAAACCAAAAAATAAAAGTAGTCTCCAGATTTCTAAACTGGGAAAGTTCATGAAAAATTTCATCTTACTCTCCAATTCTAGCCTTGGTTTGAACTAATCTATTTTATTTACTCACTTATTTTTGCATTTTGAAGAAGACTCATATTGCACAATCAGGATTTCACATTCTACCTGGCATATGTTGAATATGCAGCAAATGTTGGATTTTATAGTTATTACTTTTATTATCTCCATAATCATCCTCCATGTCTTGTACTGTTCTGATCCCCATTTCTCCAATCAATAATGTCATCAGGTAAGTAGCACAAATTTGTATTATATTTAAATAAAATTATAAAGTCATTGTATCGACATACTGAGAGGTTGTATCTATCTCGATAAATTCAAGTCCCCTAAATATCAGTGTCTCTTGGGGAAATCCATTCATCTTCATGGACTGATCTACCCAGGGATTTACCAGACTGCATCTGTGACACATCCAAGGCTTCTGATTTTCCATGGGACCATTTGCATTCATAGTGAGGAGGCACAGGAGTCAGGTGTGTTATCGCCTTTGGTCTCCTTGGCACTTTTATATCAGAGGCATTATACAAGATGGAAGGCATTATGGAGACATCCTGGCTCAGGCTCAGCCTGGCTTACTTCTTTGAGCAATCCAACAGTTTCCAGAAGAGGGTGTTTGATGCCTGTCTTCTCAGCACTGTGCTTCCTGGAAGCCAACCTACATGCTGATTCTGTATGTTGCATCAGCTCTCAAAAACATCTGCTGATTACCTTTTCAATGCCTAAAACATGTTTAGAGCTGTTTCCCCCATAAATAATCACTTTAGTATGCAGAATTAATATATACCTTTGATTCACATATCAAAGTCCAATCGGAGAAAACATTTTATGAGGAAATGGAATTTCCTGGCTGAAAGAGGAGTGAGTCTGATTGACAAGGGAAGGTTCCTACCCTTTAACAACATTCTTAAGGTGAAGGAAGGAGGCTTTGAGTGCTTCAGAAAGCCAAAGGAAATATCAACTTACAGTGCAACTGAGTTTGGCAATGATTTTTTTTAATACATGAAGAAAGTAAGATAAATTTTTACATCTTTAAAACCACAAGAAGACACCAACTTTCCATTAGCACAATTGTTTTTCATGTCTTAGAATTTTTTTTCAAGATTATGACTTGTTGGATGAAATCCAATGTGTCAACCTTCTCTCAACCAAGGACACATAGGCTAGAAGTAGTTCACTGCATTAGGTAAGAACCCCCAGGAGGCCAAATTGTTGTGGTTTGCATTGCCTGTATCTTGGCACCAATGTGCTGGGAATGACTCTAATGAATAAAAGGGAATAATCGGTAGTTTTGGTCACACGTAATTTACTGAGTAAATTTTGATCTCAAAGACACATATGGGCAATTTTATGAGGCATCTGTCATACAAACTCATCAGATTTGTTTTATTACTTGTGAAAAAGTAAAAGCTACATGACGACTACTGCTCATGAGTCGGCCAGTAAAAAGCAGAAAGTGTTTTGGATATGTATCTCCATGCTTCCAGATCAGGCTACTTGTCTTTTCCTTGGTACAAGGTTTATAACGCATTTGTGAGTTTTGATAACCAAGACAAAATAATCCAAGTGAGTCTTCTTGATTATTCCATAAATAGAATTTTAAATTGGTAAAATACCTATAAAATAGAGTTTATTTTTTCTATCACTTCTGTGATGTGGGCTTTAAAGTGACTTGAAATTGTGAAATCCCACTGGGTTCACTTTACAGCTCTCAGACTTTACCCCCTGCTGAGCTGGGGACAGGACCTGGAAGTGAGGGAGCAGCCTTCCCTTTGGTACTCCTCCCAACCCTTTTGTTGAGTTCCCAGGTGTCCAGCTCTTCACCAACTACCCCTTTTATTCATGAACTCTTTGACACCCTACAGTGTAACTCACCTTTCCTGAATACTGTTCCGTGTGTAATTTAAGTGCTTGGTTACCTGAAGTTTCAGTGTTACAGTTCCAAAAATGATGCACACTACTGATGAATTCTGTGTATCTAATGACATAATAAGCTTTGAGGATATTTGTTTTAAACCTGAGAACAATAAAATTGCAATAATGTCAAGAATATAATGGGACAGTGGAATTTGGGGGATATAGATTTTTAACTTGCAGTATGATAAGTTTCAGTAAACTATTAATAAAAATAAAACTATTGGAATGTAGTGACTGGATGTTTGGGGTCCTCTTGATGATGTTTAAAAAGCTTTGACCTTGAGTAGATTCCTGTGATTGTAGATCCAATTTGTTTTGGGCAGTGAAAGAGCAAATGTGCTAGATGAGGGCTTACATTATAATGACAGAACAGAAAAACAGGTAAAGAAACACTTACTTAAAGAAGTCACTGTAAGTGCTCCATATAAAGAAAACAGGAGGCAAGCAGAGAATGCTGAGGGAGCTTGTAGTTGGGATGGAGTGGAAATGGGAGCGGAATCCTATAGTCAGAGAAAATTTTTGTGACATTTAAGCTGGTCACTGAAGGAGGAGAAACGAGTCAGCCACAGGAAAGTCTAGAAGGAGGGCATTCTGGAGGGACGGAACAGTGGATCACATGTGCTCATCATTGTACCCTTAGGATCCCAGACGACCAGGAAGAAAAGTCTAGATGACCATAGCCATAATAATTTTTATTCTTACAATGTATTGAGAAGAAAATGTAGGGCTGGAGACATAGCTCAGTGGCACAGTGCCTGCCTAGAATGCACGAGATTGTGAGTTCAATTCCCAGTTACCAAAAAGTAAATGTGCAAGTAAGTGCCTACACATTTTAGATACTTCATAAATAAGGGTTTTTATTTTCCTTCTTATTAAGACTTGCTATTCATTCTTTATTATGCCTTGCTTTCATTCTTTATTTTTTTTTAATTTGGTACAGGGTCTCACTATGCAGCTCAGACTCCTAGTGATTCTCCTGCCTCAACCTCCCCAACACTGGGATTATGGGTGTGTGCCACCATGTCTGGTTTCGGACATGTGGTACCAAGGATTGAACTTGGGTCCTTACACTTGCCAGGCAGGTGCTTAGACTGCTGAGCTACCTACCCAGCCCCTCATTCTTTCTTAATTGAGAAAGAGTTGCATGCTCTATCTAACATTTACATACTATTTCTCATAGTAACGAAGTTTTCTTACTAGTTTGTCCTTTTGTTCAGCTATCTTATCAGTAAAATTTTAGCAAAGATATTTTTATTTTTCTAAATTCTTGTTTACCTAAGTGGAACAACACTTACAAAGTTCTTCCTGGGGATATAACTCAGTGGCACAAGCACCTGCCTGGCAAGTGTGATGTCCTGAGTTTGATTCTCAGTATCAAAACCAAAACAAAACAAAACAAAACAAAATCCAACCCTAAAGTTCCTTTTATAATCAACATGACATACTCCAGTCTCCTATCATGCCAAATATCTTTTTTTAGTACCAAAACAACTTCTGTTACTAGAAGTATTTTAAATTTTCTTTATTAATTCTTTTTTTTTTTTCTTCTGTATTTAGTGTAGGGTCTATAGGGCCTACAGAGTCTCACTATGTAGATTGGACTTGCAGTGATCCTCCTGTTTTCAGTCCCCCACGTGCTGGGATTACAAGTGTGCACTACCACACCCAGTCTCAATCGCCATCTCAGCACACCCCACAGGTGAGGCTGGCATGGCACGCCAGGGATCAAACACCGTTAAATATTTAATGATGTATTATAGCAAGTACGCTAATGAGAGTTTGTTTAAATATGTGTTTTTTTAATGTCTTCTAAATTTTGCCATGATATAAAGTAATTACGTATTCTGAAGTCAGTTACTTCTTGGAATATGCAGCCTTTGTTCATGAATCTTTTCCCTCCAGTGAACTGTGCTCAGTTTAGAGTCAGCACCCATGTGAAGATACAACACAGGCTTAACCTACAGAGCACATGGGAAGTTCTCTTGTGAGAAGTTTAGTTTTCAGTACATGCTTCTCTCATTCTTAAGTCTCACTGATTTAAGATAGAAAACTCAGACATCTTCATAACTTGGATGTCTTTATGCAACTCAGTATAGACACTGATTTTAACAGAGTATTTCTGAGTCTTCAACAGAAGGATATCGGTTCTTTATCTGGTACCATAGATCAAAGAAGAAAAATACAGTAAATGGGCAACCATAGGTAAGAACTTTTTATTTAAAGTCATTTAACAGAATATTTATTTAAAATATGAGCATGCACAATGATGTTCTAGTAATAAAGAACATCACTTATTCAATAAACTGTAAGAAAAAAGACACAGGAGCTGGCAGTAAGTTGTGTATCTTACCAAGTTCCAGCAAAGGGTATGAGAACGACCCTAAAGGAGCTGAATGATTAGCTCCATTTCAGAGCTCGTAGCCCTGAGGAGAAGTAGGAAAGAAGAGGGAATGAAGAGTAGGAAAGGCGCAGAGAAGGGGGAGTCAATGAAGGAAACAGAAGCTGGTGTGCATGGGGTCAAATGTCAAAATAAAATGATTGTTTAGGAAAAGGAATAGCAGGGTATGGGCCTGTGGAAGGACACAAAGTGAGCTTCCAGGACCAAACTTTGCCCAAGAGGGACAGAAGAATCTCCCTTGGCTTCCTATTTTCCTCAATGCTGGGAAGACATAAAGGATTGAAGCACCTGGTCAGGCAGCATATTTTTTTTTTAATTTTTGTTTTTTTAAAGAAAGTACAGCGCTGGGGAGATAGCTTGGCGGCATAAGTGCCTGCCTGGCAAACATAAAGTCCAGAGTTCAATACCTGGTACCACAAAAAAAAAAAGAAAGAAAGAAAAAAGAAACTACAAAATGGTAATAAAACAGAATAAATTATGAATAATATAGTTTCACTAAAGAAAATAATATAAATTTGACATTATTTTTGTATTTCATAGTGTTCTCTTCAGATTAGTTGTTCAGATTACCAGATACATGTGTGCAAAATTGGAAGAAAGAAAAAAGCAAAAAACATTAAAAAGTTATTAAGAACAGAGAAAAAGAAAAAACATGAAAATAGAAGACCAAAAAAAATTAAGTACTAACATCAAACATTAATTATTTCCACAGATCAGTAGAAATCCACACTATGGGGTTATCCAAACCATCCTGCTTAGATACATAGATATGTACCCTCCAATCCATCCTTCTCCTCATCTCAGTAATTCCTTCCTTTTGAACAGGTCTGTTGCCTTTTCACAGTAGCCATTGTACCATTTAGATTTTATTTACTGTTTCAGGTTCTTACACTAAGGAGACAATACACCATTTGCACATGTGAGTCTGACTTATTTCACTTAAGTGAAATATGGTCTATATTTGCATCCATTGACCATAAAAGTCTCAAATGTATCCTTTTTATAACTGAATAATATTTCTTTGTATAAAAATACCACATCCTTTTTATCGATTACTCAGATGATGGGTACTTGGGTTACTTTCAAGATTTAGCTATGACAAATGGCATAAACATGACTGCACATAAATCTCTGTGGTACAATGTCTACAGCTGTTCTGGAAAAAATACCCAGGAGGAGAATAGCTGGGTTGAATGTGACCTCCAATCCTAGATTTTTGAGGAATCTCTACACTGATTTCCATAGTGGTTGTACCAGCCCACACTCCCACCAAGAATGGAGAAGGGTTCATTTTCCCCACAGCTCCAGCAGCATTTGTTATTAGTTGACCTCTTGATAACAGCCATTCTGAAATGAGATGGAATTTCAGTGTTGTTTTAATTTGCAACTCTTGAATGACTGATGATATTGAACATTTTTTCATATATTTATTTGTCATTCGTATCTCTTTATCTGTGAAGTGAATATTGATCTCAGATGCCCATTTTTGGACTGAATCTTTGAATTATGGAGTCCTGATTTTTTCAGTTCTTTGTACTTTCTAGATAGGAGTCCTTTGTCTCAAGGACAGTCTGTTATAATTGTTTCCCACTTCATGGGTTTTCTTTTCACTACATTGGTGACTTCTTTTGAACTGCAGACACTTTTTAAAAAGATGACATCCCAATTGTTGATCTTTGAAGTATTTTCCATGCAGTTTGGTTTTGTTCATGAATTATCTACCTAACTCTATGTCTTTAAGATTTCTACTTACTCTTTCCTCTAGGAGATTTAGTGTTTCAGATTTGATATTTAAATCTTTAATCTATTTTGACTGTCGTTTAGTGCATGGTGATAGACATGAGTCTAATGTTAGCCTTTAGTATGTGGAAAGCCAGTTTTTGCAGGACCATTTACTAAAGAAGCTTTGTTTCTTCCAGTGAATATGTTTGGCCACTTTATCAAAGATAATGCGGCTATGTGTGTTTGTAGTTGTGTCTGCATCTTCTAATTTGTTCCATTGATCCTCAGATCTTGTCTTTGTATCAGTACCATGCTGATTTTATCACAATGGCTTTGTAGTATAATTTCAGGTCAAGGATTGCAGTGCCTCCTGTTTTTCTTTTGTTGCCTAGGATTTCTTTTGATATTCTGGGTTTCCTCTGGTTCCAGATGAATTTTAGGAATGTTTTCTCTAGCTCTGTGAGGTATACTAGTGGTATTTTAATTGGGATTGGATTACATACAGAAAAAGAGCTAAAACAAAAATAGTCAAAGGAAAGCAGCATGAAGTTTCCTTTTATATTTTATAATGTTTCTAGCCAGAGGAAAAGGAGCAAGGAGATAAAATAGGAATGCTGTATAATTCTAGAATACTGCTGCTAAATAAAGAAGAAATAGTCATGTGAATAATCTATTGAAAATAATGTAAGATGAAAAATCAAATCCACAGACATACAGATTGCTTTTAAAAAGAATAGAGATTTGTCTTCATTACTTTTCTTATTGTTTAGACAAAACACCTGATGCCCAAGCTTAAGGGAGAAAAGGTTTATTTAGCTCACAGTTTGTAGATGTTTCAGTCCATAATCAGCTGGGTCCAAGGCAGGGTGGCACATGGCAGATGGTCATCCCAGGGAAGAAACAGTCCTGAGCAGGTAAAAGACAGAAAATCAACAACTGAACTTCACAGCATCTTTCTGCCCCTTTTATATTCTACCTCAGCTTTTGGGATCAAGGCTGTGCCAAACCAGTCAGTGAACTGATCTCATGCCCTTCATCCTGGCATCATACTCTCTAGTTCTCCCATCTCTCAAAAAGCTCCATAACTATATAAGGCTTTGGGGGGGGGACATTCTATTATGGACACAAACTATAACAGAATTATTTAGGGGAAAGAAGGAAGGAGAGAGAAAAGGTAGACAGTTTTGGAATTAATCAAGGTACTAGTAAGCTCACTTCAAAGAGCTTCAGTGATTTGCATTTTCACTAAATGCTACATTATTGCAGCTCCACAGATTATTGGAAGCAGGAAGGAGTTCATTCTAGCATTGGGGTAAAAGGTGCCCACTCATTTCTCCTCTCCACAATTATTAAGCATAAAATACATATGTTGAGAGATAGCTCAGAGGCATAAATGTCTGTCTGTCAAACACAAGGGTCTGGATTCAATCCCTGGTACCAAAAAAATATATAAACTGCATGTATTCTATATAAAGGATCATGTCATGTGCAAATGAAATCTGAGTTCTTCCTTTTGTATACATATCTCTTTTATTTCTTTCTTATATGATTGTCTTGGTTAATGTTTTGAGTGCTGTATTGAATAGCAATGGTCATAGTGGATATCCTTGTCTTGTTTTCAGCTTTAAAGGGAAAGCTTTCATATTTCCACTTAATATGATGTTGGCAATAGGTTTATCATGAATGACTTTCATCACAGTAAGACACTACACTTTTATGCGTATTTTCTTCAGGATCTTTATCATGAATGGATGTTGGATTTTGTCAAGGGATTTTTTCTTCTGTATTTATTGAGATGACCATACAATTCTTACTCTTGCTTCTGTTTATGTGATACATTACATTTATTGATTTGCCTATGTTGAACCATCCTCACATCCCTGGAATGAAGTCCGTTTGGTTATGATGTGTGATCTTGATGTCATGTCCAATCCTGTCTGCCAGTATCTTGTTGAATTTCTTGGGTTGCGTTTGTGTTTGTTAAAAAAGACTGGTTTGAGGTCCAGTGAGTATGCAGAGCTTCCTGCTATCCTGCGCCGGCGGGACCAGTCCCAGCCCAGGCGAAGCGTGGGCCAGACCCTCTCCCACCCCCTTGGGCCACCGCCCACCACTCCGCAGTACCTCCCCCACCCCGCCCGCCGCGTAGGAATTTCTGCCGAGTTCCGGGAACCCCCAGACCCAGTCCTAGCCCAGGTCCGGTGAGTGTGCGGAGAGCTTACTGCTACCCTGTGCCAGGGGGACCAGTCCCAGCCCAGGCGCAGAGTGGGCCAGACTCTCTCCCACCCATTTGGGCCGCCCCCCACCACTCCGCAGT
>NW_004524717.1:2244813-2249666 GCF_000260255.1 Octodon degus | reverse complement strand
GTGAAATGCCCTCAGGATTTGTCCTGAGATCCTGTACCTCAGATTGTAGAACCTTTATCAGTGCAGCCATGTGGATGAGTCACGGCCAGTGCTTGGAAACCAGTCTTTTAAGCATTAAAATTCAAGTATCTTAAGGTTACAAATAAACCTTTCATAATTTGACCTCTGCCTTTCCATCCTTAGTCCTTTTCTATTTGTGCCCTTTCTCCAGGCCTGTTGGCGATGTTCTTCTCACTAATCAATCCCCGTGTGTGGGGACGAGCATGGGTAGCCCTGCCATACTTCTCCCACATGGCTTTCTGTGCGCTCATGGGCCTGCTCTTTGCCGCCCTCCATCCCACTAGCCTCCCTCTTTTAAGGTTAGCTCCAGTCTTGCCTGGCACCCTTGATTGACACTTAAAACTTGCCTAGCACTAAGAGGAAGTCAGTGATGATTGAATAAAACAAAGACTACATCTGCAAAGATGATTTAAAAGATTGTCTCTTCTACTGCAGGAGAAAGAGACATGTACAGAAATACTTTATAATGCAAATGCTAAAGATGCAGGAGAAAAGTCAAAGTACTAAGGTAGGGTCCTGAGGAAAGACTCATGTTTATCTAAAGAAAGAAAGCCCTAATCAAGGAAGACTTCACATAGCTAAGTCTTAAAACAAAATCAAATCTGTTAGATAGCAAAAACATTTCAGATATAAAGAATGGGGTATTCAGTGGTAAAAGTGTGGAAAGAGACAGTGATTTTGAGAAGCACTAAAGATGAACAATAGGCTAAGCAGGTGAATTTGCTTTCTGTTTCTCTTCTCTTCCTCTTGCTGGATAGGCTCCAAGTGCCAGCTCCTCTTGCATCTCTGGGAATTCTCTCAGCTTGGATGGCAAATGCCTGCAACAGCTCTCACCTCAGAGGAGTCCAGTTCAAGCCTAATGAGAAGTAGCAACCCTCCTTCTCAGAGCACCAGTAGTCTCTCCCTGGCACACCCATGGACCAGGCCCCAAACCAGGAGAATGTGGTGTGCTCCTCCTGGCTTGGGCCCGAGCCATGGGGTACCCTGCTGGAGGGATGTTTGGGTCCACTAAGAACCCAATGGGGGCTAATATGAGAAAGGGTATGGTTAGAAGATTGCACTGCAGAAAAACCTTAAGATAGCCCCAAGCCTAGCAATACCATAAATAGATAAGTTTTAAAAAGGGATGACAGGAAACTAGAAGAAGCGGGAGGGAATCAGAGAGAGGAGGAGGAAAGGGAAAGGAAGGTAATGGGGTTGAAAATAATCACTTCTGTATTCCTTGTGTGCACTGCAAAGGAGAGCCAGATTCAGAGGGCCTCTCTCAGCTTCTGAAAGTATAATCTCTTTAAGTATTTTTAAAAGCTTTGGAAAATAATAATCAGATTAACAATCTTAATTTATTTGCAACCTTGATTTCACTATTCATGGGTTCCAGGGATAAGAATCTGGGCACAGGGCCTGGCGAGATAGCTCAGCAGACTAAAATGCCTGCTTAGGCAAGCTTAGGCAAGCTCAAGGACCAAAGTTCTATCCCCAGCACCACATGCTGCGCCAGCCCCACCCCCACGGCAGGCTGAGCCAGTCAGAGTCCAGGCATGTTGGCGCATGCCTATAAGCCCAGCACTGGGGAGGGTGAAAACAGAAGGATCACCAGGAGTCCAAGCTGCGTAGTGAGACCCTGCAACAACCAAATACATAAGAAGCAGATGAAGGAGAAGGAGAAACAAGAGGAGGAGGAGGAGGAGGAGGAGGAGGAGGAGGAGGAGCAGGAGGAGGAGGAGGAGGAGCAAGAGGAAGAAGAGAAGCAGGAGGAAGAAGATGAAGGAGGAGGAGGAGGAGGAGGAGGAGGAGGAGGAGGAGGAGGAGGAGGAGGAGGAGGAGGAGGAGAAGGAGGAGGAGGAGGAGCAGGAGGAGGAGGAGGAGGAGCAAGAGGAAGAAGAGGAGGAGGAGAAGAAGGAGAAGGAGGAAGAAAAAGGAGGAGGAGGAGGAGGAGGAGGAGGCGACAAGGAGGAGGAGGAAGAAGAAGAAGTGGAAGCGGAAGCAGAAGAATGGGCACCTTTGGGGAACAATTATCCTGCATATCACACCCTTGTGGTCTTTGTATTACCATGGCTACTTTTAGACTTATTTTGATATTTATTGGATAGCTACTTGAATACTTGTTATATGAATATAAATAAGAAATGGTCACAACACTGAATAAGAAGTAGATAATTTAGTAATATCTTTTGTATAAAATGGCACAGTTTGTGGCATTCAATTTATTGCATTGTACATGGATGCAACTTGCAAACAATGTTAGGGAAGTAAGTCAGACACAAGCTCAGATACCATGTGTTTTTATATGAGGAAAAAAAATACAGCGATGAGAAAATAGAAGAGAGGTAAATAGGAAGCAGGACATAGGGAGAAGGTCAAATTCTTTCCCAAATAATATGTTCTGTTATTTTAGAAATATTTCAATGTCTGTTATTTTGCTTTATTTATGTGATTATACTAATAGTTTATCTTAGTTCACTGAAAAGAGACTTTGTGTTATTATATGTTAATTTTCTGTAAGAATCTTATTGACTTACATCTTGTACTGAGTAAATACTTTGAAGCTAAGGATGCACCATATAATAACTATTGTTATTCTCTCATTATTTGGTTATGAAAAGTTGTTTTATTTTTCATAAAATAATAAAATTATAAAGGAAAAATATTAACTGTATTTTACCTGGTAGAGTATATATTATTCTAGATAGCCTTATTCTATTCCATTTGAGAAATGCTGGGTGCAATTCTGCATTTCGCTTCTAAAGATCCAAAATTGCAGCAAAACGCAGACCCTGAGAGGAGGTGGCAGAACAGCCAGGGAATAGAGGGATCCCCAGTGGGGGGAAGACATTTGAGAAATATGCAGTTACAGCAACCACACGAAGCTTGCACAATTGCACGTGTATATGTGTGTGTGCGTGTGTGTGTGTTGCACATTTTATTTTATAGAAGGGTAACCTGGAAGGTTCAGAACACTCCGCCCTTTACCTTCAGCTCATTTCTCTGCCCACCCTGATGTCCTTACGCTTCAGGTTTCAGCAGCCATTAGGGGGTCGGGGGCAGAAGACCCGTGGTATCCACGTGACCCGTGGCCCAGGACTGCGCAGCCGCGCCAACTGCCGGGACCCAGCCCGAGCTTCCGAGTTGCGAAGGACGCTGGAAGTGGCCTTGCCAGAGCGAGGAGGTGAGGAGCCAGCACGAAAGATGTCTTGTAAGCCAGTGCTTTCCAAATAGGTGTGCCACAGAATTTGTTTGTATTGAAGATGGTGAAAAGAAAAACCTGGTATTTTCCTTTTCAGTCATGAAAGTAACACTGTGTTTTCCCTTTTTCTTTGTTAGGAAGTGAATTAGATTGAAATTTCTTTGTTACAGTATTAATAATATAGGTAAATTCTCCTGGTAGAATATTGTTAGGTTTCAAATACCCTGTAAATATAATGAACAGGAAAATAAATTGCAAATGTAGAGATTCTATGTAAAAAGAAAATACTTTTGGACATATCATATATTTTACGTATTTAAAATTTGCCTGAAAAGATTTTATCAGAGATTTTTAGGCCTGTGAAGAAGACATCTTCTAAAAAATAAAGGTATAAAAAATAATCCAAAGCAGTATTTCTTTGAAAAGGTACATTAAGAAGACAATGTGATACGTTATAAAAATTACAAATCAAAATACAGTAATAAAAGCAAAGAAATATTGAGACCCCAAGCATTGTTACGATAGACAAATATTGGTTGTTTGGAAAGGGCTTGTGCTTTTGCTTCTATAAAAAGGTAGATAATTACCTTCAGTTTATTTGTGTGTGGTACTATTTGGGGACATTTTGAAATAATTCTATTTATTTTATAGGTAAAAATCAAAGCTATGGATGACCTTGATGACCTCTCTCAGTCGTGTGAAACAGCCTCCGAAGGTCCGGAGCTGCCTTGCCCTAATTACCAGGATGTGTTGCTCCTCATAGCGCAACTTCGAGCCGAATGTAAAGGTAGGACCCTGCGTGGGTGCGCAGCCCTTGCGTCGCGGAGATCTGCGCACGTCGCTTACTAGGGCTCCCCATTGCACACGAGTGTTGCGGTGTCGTTTGTGTTGGAAACATGCTTCCTATTAGACTAGAAATGGAGTTCTCGCCCACTCGGCCAGAAAGCTGTGGCATCCCCAACTGCACTGTCCCCAGTGTGCCGGCAGCTAAACCAACCTTACTCCCACATCTTGTAGCTGTTATGTATTGTGTCTCAGCAATGAGGGAAAAGCAACTAAGACATGGCCCTTATAGGTTCTCTATTTCAATGTTTTGTGTATGGTTTGTTGTTGTTCTTTATGAGTGTGTGTGTGTCCGTATATACACGTGTGTGGCTAAGAATTGAACCCAGGGTGGAGTGCTCTGGCCAGCTGGGAAGATAGCTCAGTATAATAAGCACTTTCCTGGCAAGCACAAGGGCCTGAGTTCAATCCCTGGTTCTGCCAAAAATAAATAAATAAATAAATAAAAACACTGGCACACTGGAGATTAGGTTGAGAAAATTAACATCTAACATGCTTTGGACTCTTGAACAAATTATCTCTAACAAGTTTCATTTAATTTTATGAATAATGTTATTGTTTTTAATATATCGCTCTATATTTTATCAGATTTATCTATATATTAGATATTTTCATAAACTTGTAAATAGATTTTCCCCCTTTTTAGGATAGCCAGGTTTTTTTCCCCACAATTTTATTGATAAACAAATAGCAATGAGACAGTTTCAAATCAAATTGGTAGGACAGTTTCAATAATTAACACATTGCATACATTCTTCCTAGTGGT
>NW_004524717.1:2226049-2244138 GCF_000260255.1 Octodon degus | reverse complement strand
TATATATTTATGTGGTATACTATGGCATTTCAATAATTATTTACAATGTATAAAGTACACATTGATCAGATCAGGGTAATTGGCATATCCGTCATCGCAAACATTTATCATTTCTTTACTTTGGAATCATTCAAAGTCTTTCTTCTTAGATATTTTGCCATATTAAATTGTTGACCAAAGGCAGCCCACTATGCTATGAAACATTGGAAGCGATTCCTATCCAGCCGCACCCTCTACTGGATAACCATTTTCTCTCCTGTGGTCTTCCAGGGCCCTGCTAGTCTCTAGTAACCACTGTTCTCTGCATCTGGAAAATAAGCTTTTTGTATAGACGAGAGGCTTACATTTTTCCTCATCCCCATGAAATGTTTGTTTTAGTGGATTTTTTAAATTTGTTTTTCTGTTTAGTGTTTCACAGGTTTTACCTTTGATATTGTTGTAGAACATGGGTTGGTATACCAAAACAGCATAGATGAGATAGTTAATGAATACAGAAATGTACTTTCAAAATATGTAGAAGCAGAAAATTACAAAATCAGAGTGCTAACAGTTGTGGTGTCCGGTGAAGGACTGCTTCCTGGTCCGCAGGTGCCCTGAGTCCTCTCCTGCACAGGAGAATAAATGAGCTCGCTGGAATCTCTGGTGTTAAGAGCACTGATCCTATTCAGGAGGGTGCTGCTGTGCTCCCTGTGGTAGTCAGCTTCCAAAGACCTTCTTTTTTCTTTTTTTGAGACAAGGTCTTTCTGTGTAGTCATGCTGGCCTTGAACTCACTATGTAGTCCAGGCTCACCTCACACTCTAGCTGATCCTCCCGCCCCAGCCTCCTGAGTGAAAGGACTACAGACACATGCTATTATACCCAGCTTAAAGGCTTAATTTCCTAATCCATTTCTAAGACTGGATTTCAGCATAAGAAGTTTAAGGGAACACAGATCTTTAGACTGTCGTACATTTTATCATTTTCTTTTTTCTTCTTGATTTAATTTGCTGTTTTTTAGTTTCTTAAAGTGGAAATCCAGGTCGCTCATCTGAGACTGTGCTACCAGCAGCACTCCATGCTAAAATGTTTTCATTTAAGTACTGCTAGCTAGAGCTATAATTCTGGCAGCTGGAATTTTAATTTTTGCTCAATTGAAGATGCTTCCTACTTTGTTTTCTTTGCTTCTTTGACTCACAGGTATTTGGATATGTAGCACATAGTTAGCAAATATTGGTGTGTTTTCTAGAGACATTTTAGGCACTCATTCCTAATTTTGTTGCTTTGTCATCAGGGAAAATATTTTCTCTGGCTTCAGTTATTTTGATTTAGTCCTCCTTTTAAGCTTGATTTAGAATACATTACATTAATTCCATTTTTATAACAATGGTGATGTTCAAATCTACATAGTATTGCTGATTTTCTATTATGTTTCTCTATCATTTATTAAGGAAGGATTACTGAACTCACAAGTAAAATGGGTATTTGTCTATGTCTTGGGATTCTATGAATTTTTGCCTTATATTTTGAAGCTGCTGTTTGGTACATAAACATTAAGGATTGTGTATCTTCTTCATTAATTGAAACTTTTATCATGATGAGATGATTGTGTTCATTGCTGCAGTGGTTTTGATATGAAATCTACTTCTTTGTTTTTAATAAAGCCTTTCCTCATCTTTCTTTTGTGCAAGTGTCAAAGTGGTATATATTTTTCCAATTTGTTAACCAACTTGTGCCTTTACATTGAAAATATATTTCTTAAGATGGCACATATCTCAATCTTACTTTTTATCCAGTCTGATAATCTGCCTTTTTTTTTTTTTTTTTTTTTTAGGGAAGGGTCTACAGGGTGTTCAGTGTCTCACTACTGGATTGGACTCGTAGCGATCCCCCTGTTTATAGCCTCGCAAGAGCTGGGATTACAGGTGTGCACCATCACGCCCAGTCTCAGTTGCCATCTCAGCGCACCCCAGGGGAGGGGGGCAGGCACAGCAGGCCCAGAGATTGAAACTCTAGCCCCTGCACCTGCTTGCAGGCGCTTTAATCTACTGAGCTATTTAGCCAGCCCTAATCTGCCTTTTACCACTGAAATTTTTAACAACATTTTCATTTCACAGGATTATTCAGGTACAGCTGATCCCCTTGATTAATGTTAGAAAAAGCAATGACCTGTGTGGTTGAGAAAAACTTAAGTACTAATACCTGCTATTTGTGGCAACTCATTTGTCTCTTGGTGTACCCTGAGAAGAAACAGAAGCAGGAATGAGGAAAAGGTAGACAAGAGACAAGACCTGCGTGGTCAGGTGGAGACCTGTTTGCCTAATTAGAAAAGGACCCAAAGAACAACAGTAGGCCTGTTTATTTATATCTTTGCAAAGAGACATGAGACATGAGGTTGCTGAGCAAACTAATAGTCAAAATTATCCTGACAGGATTCTTTCTTGTCAAGACTGAGGTAGCTTGACCACTTTAGACACTGTGGCCCTGTCCTACCCTCACACATATGACCAATTTCCAGTTTCAGTGAATCCCAACAGCTGTTAACTGGGAGGCAGATTTGCTAATAATATAGTTAATTAACACAAATGTGTATGCTAAATGTATTATATGTGGAGAAAATACAAAAATTGTGAGATTCCTTTTTAGTGTGATAGGTTATTTACTGGAGAGAGGATCTGCTGTCCTGGAGGTGACTGGAATTCCATGGCCTCTTAAGGAGGTGCTTGACACAGGGGGGGCTCACCACAGGAGCAGCAGGAGGTAAGTGACGTGATCCCAGGAGTGCAGCTGGGTAATACCGTATCTTTGTGTCTGTTTATATTTCTCTCTTTTTTTTGTGTCTTTAGTACAGAGTCTACAGGATCTCGTTACACAGATCAGACACGTAGTGATCCTCCCGTTTGCAGCCTCCCAAGCACTGGGATTACAGGTGCCACCACACCCAGTCTCAGTCACCGGCTCAGTGCTCCCAGGAGGCAGGGCCAGCAAAACATGCTGGGGATCAAACCCCAGTCTGTGCCCCTGCCTAAGCAGGTGCTTTAGTCCGCTGAGCTGTCTGGGCAGCCCTATATTTTTCTTGATTTCAAATGGTAC
Source organism: Octodon degus (assembly GCF_000260255.1). Classification (NCBI taxonomy): domain Eukaryota; kingdom Metazoa; phylum Chordata; class Mammalia; order Rodentia; family Octodontidae; genus Octodon; species Octodon degus. The sequence goes on along the minus strand of NW_004524717.1, from coordinate 2,241,068 downwards.
CAAGTACAGCCTGTTTCTATGCAGAAATTTTATAAATTTTAGTTTTAAATTATAGACTTGTGCACATTTTATGGTTTTAAAAGATAAGATGGATAATTATCTACATACATTTTTAAAATATTTCTAGGCTATGTGGCTCATCTGGCAGTTTTTCAAATTGTGTCAATAAAAACATGCATGTAAGTGGATCTGCATAATTCTGGCCTTTGTTGCTCAAGGATCAGCTATAATTAGATTGGTTTTTATTAGTACATGTTTGTAGTGCACAATGATTGCATTCGTCATAGAAAGTTGGTGTGTATACAATGCACATGTCAGGTTTTCTTTTAATCCCCATCTTCTCCCCTCTTCCCACCTCCATTTCTTAGATCCTTCCCCTGTTTTTGTTTTTGTTTTGTTTTTTGGGGTTTTTTTTGGCAGAACCAGGGATTGAACTCAGACCCTTGCGCTTGCCAGGGAAGCGCTTATTCCACTGAGCCATCTCCCCAGCTCCCCTTCTCCTGTATTTTTTGATACATGTTTATGGTACATAATGACCAAATGCCGTGGAAGGACATGCATAGTACATGTACACAGCACACCATAATATCTTTATGAAAAAAAAACTCATTTCTTTTCCTTTCTCTGACCCATCTTTGGTTCCCTTCCTCTATGCTAAAGATCTCACTATTTTCTATTGCTTAACTTTTATTTTGCTGTTTATTTATGTCTTGGATTTCTTCCATAAGAGAAACTCTATGATATTTAAGCTTGTGAGCCTTATCTATTTCACTTGACCTTATAATCTCATGGTGCTTCCGTTTTCCTACAAATGATTCAAGTTTTTCCTTCCTTATGGAAGAGCAGTACACTACAGTGTGTAAATACCACATTTTCTTTATCCATCCATTCACTGATGGCCATATAGGCTGCTTCTAAGATTTAGCTATGGTTAATAGTGCTGCTATACTCATGGGCATGTGCATAACACTGTAATATACCTTTAATTCTTTGGGGAAGATATCTAGAAGAATAACTGAGTCAAATGGCATTTCTTTTTTCACATTTGTGAATCTTCATACGTATTTCCACAGTGTGTGTACCACTATACATTCCCACCACAATAAAGCCTCGCCAGCCTTACCACAACTTTGCCAGCCTTTGTTATTATTTGATTTCTTGATAAGAACCATTCTTTCTGAAATGAGATGTAATCTCAGGGTTGTTTTAATTTGCATTTCTTGAATTGTCAGCAATGTTGAATATTTTTTCATGTACTTATTGGCCATTTCTACTTGTTCTGAGAAATTTATGTTCATTTCAGTTGCCTGTTTTTGTATGGGTCTTCTCATTTGAGGCGATATAACTCTTTCGAGTTCTTTATATGTCTTAGATACAAGTCCTTTCTTTGAAGAATAGCTGAAAAAAAATTTTCCCTATTCTATAGGTTGTCACTTCACTGTCTTGGCTGTTTCCTTTGCTGTGCAGAAGTTTAACTTGACATGATCACATGAGTTGATTTTTTGGCATTATTTCTTATGTAATTGGTGTTTTTTTCAGAAGGTCTTTAACCTATCCCTAGGTCTTCAAGATTATCTACTAGGCTTATAGCAGGTTGTTTTTGTTTTAATATTTAGACCTTTGATCCACTTTTATTTTAGTTTAGCACACAGTAAGAGATAGGGGTCTAGGTTCAGTCTTTGCATGTTCACAACACCATTTGTTTAAAAGATGATCTTTCCTCAAGCAAAAGCTTTGACCCCCTTTGTCCAAGATCAGGTAGCTGAGTGTACCTAGTGTAGTTACTGAATCTTCAATTCTACTCTACTGAGCTACAAGACTTTTTTCCCCAAATATGATACTTTTTTAAAAGTCATTTTTGCTTTGTAGTGTAACTTGAAAGCTGTAGTTGTGATGCTTCCTGCTTTACTATTTTTGTTAAGGACTGCTTTTGCTATTCTAGGACCTGTCTGGTTTCATATATTTTAGGGTTGTTTTCTCTCATTTTGTGAACAATGCTATTGGTATTTAGATTGATGTTACTTTAAATGTGAACATTGGTTTTGGAAATATTGGCATTTTGTCTGTAGTAACCCTACCTATGCATGTACAGGATATCATTCCATTTTGAGATGTATCATTTAATCTCCTTTTTCAGAATATTGTAGTTTTTATTGTAGAGGTCTTCTAAATGCCTGATTAATTCCTACGTATTTAATTTTTCTTGATGTTATTATAAAACCTATTTATGTCATTTTATTTTCAGTGAATTCTTTATTGTCATACAGGAATGCTGCTTTAATTTGCATTTCACGGATAGCTAGTAATATGGAGCACTTTTTCATATATTTATTCATTTCTTTAATTTCATCCTCTGAGAAGTGTGTGTTCATCTGGGATGCCCATTTCTGGATTGGATCTTTAAATTTTGGAGCCATAATGTTTTTTAGTTCTTTATAAATTCTAGAGAGCAGACCTTTGTCTGAGTGCTTATCAGTCAAGATTTTTTTCCAAATTTGTGTGTTGTCTTTTCACTTTGTTGGTAATTTCTTTTGATGTGAAAAAACTTCTCAATAAGAGGAGGTCCCCGTTGTTAATTCTTTCAACCTGTGCAGTTTGATTTTTGTTCATGAACTCTTTGCCTACCCCTATGTCTTCAAGAGTTCCTCCTATTCTCTCTTCCAGGAGATTTAGTGTTTCTGTTTTAATGTTTAAATCTTTAATCCATTCTGACTTTAGCTTGGTGCATGGTGATAGACCTGGGTCAAGTTTTAGTTTTCAACATATAGAGAGCCAGTTTTTCCAGCACCACTTGTTAAAGAGGCTATCTTTCTTCCAATAAGCATGTTTGGCCCCTTTGTCGAAGATCAGGTGGCTGAGTGTGTTCATAGAGGCCTTTGCATCTTCTAATCTATCTCATTGATCCTCAGGAACTAATGCTACTGCAGACTTGGTGGGGTGACACAGCTCAAATTATGGCTTTGATTTGGACACTACCACACAACTAATGATGTCGAAGGATTTTTATTGTTTGTTTTGATTTCCTTTCCAGTCTATATTTTTGGTTGTTTAGGTTTTAACTTTACTGTTCATCTTGTTTCATTCTTTTTTCTCCTTAAGAGTCTTTCTTGATTTTTTTGGTATTTTCATGTAAGTGAACATTGTTTGTAATATTTCTGGATAGTTTCAGCGTTCTTTTCCTTTTGCCATCATGCTTTCTCTCCAATCCTCTTCTTCATTTCCCAAAACTTGGATGATCATTATTTGTCCATGAGCCTTGCTTCTACTAAATTTCTCTTATCTTTTGATTTTTTCACTGATCCCTCTGAAACTACCTCACCAAACACAGGGTAAAATCACTCTGCTAAGGGGAAGCTGCATACAAGTTCCTGGTTTGTGTTGGATTATAACTGTTGATTTTGCCCCTAAGGGTATAGGCATAAAAATTTATAGTACCACAGTTTCTCAGTTTCTGCGCTAGGCTTCATACTATTATTATTGATAATTGCACTGCTTTAGCCACTGTGTCTTACCTGTTGTAATCAGTTTTTCTCCTATACATGGCAACTCTCCAATTAGCTGGGGTATTAGTCATTATCATAGTCTGGTATCCAAGTAGTAGGTGGTAGGCCAAATAAATAACTTTTCATCCAAAATATATTGAGAAGATAGGACCATGGCACAAACGCAAGGGCCAAGAGCCAGCTGTGCCTAGAAGTTGTCTCTGAGGAAGAGACATTTCCTAGGGAAGCCCTGACACTAGTGACAAAACCACAAATTATAAGCATTTTACAAGCATCAACACAGATGTGTACAGAGTGTTCTGCCCCATAACATCAGAATACACATTTTGGGGCCAGGGAGATGGCTCAGTAGAATAAGTGCTTCCCTGGCAAGCACATGGGCCTGAATTCAATCCTCGGTTCCACCAAAAACAAAACAAAAACAAAAACAAAAACAAAAAAACCCACATTTTTCTCAGCTGTTCATGGGATGGTCTGCAAAATTGACAACCTGCTAATGCATAGAATATGCTTAACTAAATATGGAGGAATTAAAATTATCACATTCGTATTATTAGACCACAGTGCAGTGAAATTGGAAACTAATAGCGAAAGAAGCCACAAAAGCTCCATAAACACATGGGAATTAAGTAACACCCTACTGAATAACAAGTGGGTCACAGATAAAATTACAGAAGAAATTAATAATGGTAATACAAGATATTGGAATTTATGGGACCAAATAAATGCAAACATACAAATGACATTTATACTGATGAATTCTCACATCAGGAAAAGAGAGAAAATTAAAATAAACAGCCTAATGCTGAATTCAAACTTCTATAAGAAGAAAAAAAAGGTCAAGCCCAAAGCTCATATGAGGATGGAAAAAAATATTCCATGCAACAGGAACCCAGAAAAAAAGCAGGGGTAGCTCTTCTGGTTGCTGACAATGTCAACTTCAAGCAAAAAGTGATTAAAAGAGATAAAGAAGGTGACTATATACTTACTAGGGGAAAACTGTAGGAGGAAAAGATAACAATTATAAATATATATGCACCCAATGTAAGAGCACCCAGCTAAGTTTTAACATAAATGAAAAAACTAATGAGCAATAAGATAGCAATAATGTATTAGGGGACTTTAACACCCAATATAATTATCCATTCACACAAAGTGCCAGATCAACCATGTAAAATTGAGCAAAGAACTAAATTGAACTCGTGAAGAAATGGACTTAGTAGACCTTTACAGAGTGTTCCACACAACAGCAGGAGAATATACATTTTTCTCAGCTGCACATGGTACATTCTCAAGAATAGGTCATGTGCAAGCACATAGGACATGCTTAAATTAATGCAAAGGAATTGAAATTCTCCCATGCACACTATCCCATGCACACTATTCTCCCGATCTTAGTGCAATGAAACAGAAAACTATTGACAAAAGAAACAGCAAAAACTCTATCAACACGTGGAAACTAAATCATATACTCCTCAACATCCAATGGGTCACAGATGAAATTAAAGAAGAAATTAAGCAATATTTACAATCTAAAGAAAATGCAGATACAACTTACTGGAACCTATGAGATGTAATAAAAGCTGTCTTAAGAGGAAAATTCAAAGTAATAAATTATCATACCAGAAAAACAGAACAAGCCCAAATAAATGGTCCTGTGCTGTACCTCATCTAGAAAAAGAAGAGCAAGTCAAGTCCAAAGCCCAAAGAAGCAGGAAATTATAAAGATCAGAGCATGAGCAAATATCAGCCAATGACATTGAAAATATACTTTAAAAAAAAACTGCCAACAAAGAAAACACTAGGTCCAGATGGACTCATAGTTGAAGTCTACAAGAAATTTAGGGAGGACCTAACGCCAACTCTTCTCAAATTCTTCAGTGAAATTCGAAGGGAAACAATTCTCCCAAATTCATTCAGAGAGGCAAATATTACTCAGATACCAAAACCAGAGAAGGACTCAACCAAAAGGAAAACCACAGGCCAGTCTCCCTCATGAATGTAGATGCAAAAACCCTCAATAAAATGCTAGCAAGCAGAATGCATTAAATCATCAAGAACATTACACATCATGACCAAATGTGATTCATCCCAGGAATGTAGGGATGTTTTTGTTTGTCTGTTTGTTTTGTGTTGTATTTAGGACCAGGTCTACAAGGTCTCACTACATAGACTGGACTTGTAGTGATCTTTCTGTTTACAGCCTCCCAAGTGCTGAGATTATAGGCCCACACTACCATGCCCAGGCTCAATCACCATCTCAGAACGCCCTGGGGGTGGAGCTGGAATGGCAAGCCTGGGGAAGGGATGGTTTAATATACACAAAACTATTAATATAATACAGTATCAATGACAAAAATCACATGATCATCTCATTAAATGCAGAAAAAACTTTTGACAAAGTTCAACATTCATTCATAATGAAAGCCCTACAGAAAACTGACATATATGGTCTTTATCTCAATCTGTTAAAAGCCATCCATGACAAAGCAATAGCCAACATCATACTCAATCGACAAAATTTGAAACCCTTCACTTTAAAATCAGGAACAAGACAAGGATGTCTACTGTCTCTAGTGTAGACAATATTAATATAATTATTAATATAATTCTAGAAATATTAGAGCAATTAGACAAGAGAGAGAAATAAAACCAATAAGAAAAGAAGAAGTGAAAATATTACTCACAGACAACACAATCATCTACATGGGAGACCCAAAAGACTTCACCAAGAGAATTAATAAATAGGACCAGGGAGATAGCTCAGTAGAATGAGCACTTGCCTGGCAAGTGCAAGGTGCTGAGTCCAATCCCTGGTATCACAAAAAAAGAATTAATAAATAAATTCATATTTATTTATTTACTGGATACTTTGTATCCAGTAGCATAGCTGGATACAAAGTCAACACTCAAAACTTAATAGCATTCCTGTACACAAACAATGAGCACACTGAGAGAGAAATTAAAACAACCATACCCTTCACAATAGCATCTAAACAATGAAATACTTAGGAATCAATCTAACAAAGAAAATAAAACATTTATACAGTGAAGATTATAGTACTGTAAAAAAAAAAAAGACATTGAAAAGTATTTCGGAAAATGAAAAGATATTACTTGCTCAAGGATAGAAAGAAACAACATTTTGAAAATAGCCATACTCATAAAATTGTTATAATGATTTAATGCAATCCTGAGAAAAATACCATTAGTATATCTCACAGAGATAGAGAAAACATTCCTAAATGCATTTGGAACCAGAAAAGACCTAGAATAGCAAAATCAATCCTGGGCAATAAAGGCAAGGCGTGAGAGACATCACAATCCCTGACTTAAAATTATGCTACAAAGCTACTGTGTTAAAATCAGCATGGAGGGGGCCTGCCCCTTAACTCACTTCTTTATCAATAAAATTATGGGGAAAAAAATCAGCATGGAACTGGTAAAAAGAAAAAAAAAGACCTGAAGATCAATGAAACTGATTAGAAGAAGCAGACACAACTACAAATGCACTTAGCCACCTTATCTTTGACAAAGGGGCCAAACATATTCACTGGAATAAAGAAATACTCTTTAATACATGGTGCTGGTGAAACTGGCTTTCCACAGCCCAAAGACTAAAAGTAGATCCATGTCTATCACCATGCAGAAAACTACAGTCAAAATGGATCAAATATTTAAATGCTAGAACTGAAACACCGTATCTTCTGGAGAAGAAAATAGATAGAAACCTTAAAGACATGGGGTAGGCATAGAGTTTATGAACAAAAACCAAATTGTAATGGAAATACTTAAAAGAAACAGCAACTGTGTCTCATCTCATTGAAAAGTTTTTGCATATTAAAAAGTTTTTACATATTAAAAGAAATCACCATGGCTCAGGGGAATAAGCACTTCCCTGGCAAGCGCAAGGGCCTGAGTTCAATCCCTGGTTCTGAAAAAAAAGAAAGAAAGAAATCACCAATACAATAAAAAGACATGGAAAATATTTTATACAAGTGATTCTCAGACAAAGGACTTCTAAATAGAATCTATACACAAATTTTTAAGATCTGCCCCCCAAAATTAAAACACCCAATCCCAAAATGAGCATTTGTAAAGAATACACACTTCTCAGGTAAAAAAAAATGGGAAATAAATACATGAAAATACGTTCAACATCATTGATCATTCGAGAAATGCAAATTAAATCAACACTCAGATTCCATCTCACCCCAGAATGGCTATCTTCAAAAAATCGACCAATAGCAAATGCTGGAGTGTTGGTGGGAGTGTACACTGGTGTAACCACTGTAGAAAATAGTGTAAAAATTCATCAAATCCTAGGATTAGAGGTTCCATTCAACTTAGCTGTTCCCCTCATGGGCATTTTTTAGAAGAACTGAAAACATCATACCATATTGATATATGTGCACCCATGTTTGTAGCAGCACAATTTTCATAGCTAAATATGAAACCAACCCAAATTCCCATCAACTGAAGAATGGATTTTAAAAGATGTGGTATATTTATACAATGGAGTATTACTCAGCTACAAAGAAAGATAACCCCAGGTTTTTATACCTAAATGAATGTAGAGACCATACTCATAAGTGAAATAAATCAGACTTGCATGTGTAAACATCATATTGTCTCCCCAGTGTAAGAACCTAATCAAAAGGTACAATATATTGTGAAAGAAAGATATTGCTTAAAAGGAAAGAACAGCTTGGATGAGGGAAAGGAGAAGAAAGAAAGAAACAGAGAGAGAAGTAGAAATATATATAATAGCTAAGATAATTGTACTACTAATTCCTGTTGGTTTATTGAATGAAATCATTAATGCTTAAATTTTAACAATTTTATATGCTTATATCTGATAATCTAAACAACTACTTTGAAGACAATACACAATATAACAACCAATGCTGAATTCCTATCTTGTTTTTTTCAAATTCCATATCATTTCTAGGTCTTCAAATTTTTATTCTCTTTAAAATAAAAAATTAAAATAGTAAATAATAATAAAGAAGGGAAGAGAGGTGAAATGAAGGAAAAAAGAGTCAAGATATATAGCCAATTGTAGTTTTGCACTTTGGAGGCTGAGGCAGAGGAATCGCCATGAGTTTGAGGCTAGCTTCAAACCTACATGGTAAGACTGTCTCAAAAGTGAAAAAGTCGTGCCAGGCTGGTGGCACATGCGTATAATCCTAGCACTAGGTAGGCTGAGGTGGGAAGATTACCACAAGTTCAAAGCCAGCCAGGACTACATAGGGAATTCAAGGCTAGCTTTGACTACAGAGTAAGACCCTAGAAAAAAGGACAAATAAACATTTCTCAAATACCCAAATACCAGGAAAAGAAAGCGAAAAAAAGACAGCATCCAAAAAATTTTCTACATGTTTTTGAATGAGTGTTTTCCTTCTAGGATCTTCAATTCTGAGACTAGTAATTCTCCATCTAGCCTTAAGGCCTGTTTTTCAAGGTAACTCCCTCCCCCATTTCAAAGGCTCATTGGCTTACCCAAGCTGTGGCAATGTCCAAACCAAGACAGACCCATTCCTGTTCAGTGTAGTAGATAAAGAAAGCAGTCAGACCCCAGATCCATGCTGGATGCAAGCAGTAGAGAAAAGACTAGAGTACTCAAACTGAAATGTTTAAATCTGGTGGGACCCAAACAGGGCCTGGGCTCTGGCTCTGCCAGTGTTTCTCCTGGCCAACCTCAAACCCTCAGTGGGTCTCTTTCTAGTTAGCATCCTGGATATAACTGTGTCTGGTGGCTGCTGTAAGCCAGTCACTGTGAGAAGGTAACACTAGGAACCCTGAGGTAAAGCCATCCCACAGAGGTTCTGAGTCTCTGGTTCAAATACTCAACCCTTTCCTAGAGTGGTGCCAAGCCCTGCACTCTCTCCAGGGGATGACTGCACAGGATTCCTCTCCAGCTGTTACCTATCATGTGGAAAGGCTCCTGTTGGAGGAAAACTCCTCACTGACTCTGAGGCATGTCCCCTAGTAGCACATTCCACCACCACTGTTTCTCTCTGAGGCTGCATAGAACCCCCAGTGTTCACACTTCTTTGGCAGTGTCAGGCCAGAAAGAAAATCCAGACTTTGGTTCCTTTCTCTCCACTGTGGTCTATCTCTGCAACTCTTCTGTAGCTTTCAATTTCCCAGTAAGTTGCTTCTACTTTTCTTTTTCTTTTCTTTCTTTTTTTTTTTTTTTTTTTGTGTATCATTTTGCTCATTCATTTCTATTAGCTTATGCCTCTGCAAGTGTAGTTTAGTGGGATTTTTACAATACTTCCTATGTCTCTTCTTAAATTTCTTTGGGGTCAAGTAATATAAAAGCTTTCTCCTTTCTGTTCATATTCTGATGTGTTAAGGTATAGTAAGTAGAACAGGGCCTTGCTGAAGGTTAATTCCTCGGGCTGAAGCAGGTCTTTCCGATCACTCTACCCAGCCTACCTGGTAGGAGCAGACATACTTCCTAGCACTGTGTAAGCATTTGGCAGCTTTCTTCCCTCTTTTCCGATATCTTTTCTTCAATCTGAGGTAGTTGCCTGGCACATTGTGCTGTTCCTCACTCTCCTTATTATTCAAGTTGGGCCATCTGCAGATGCCCAGCGTTCTTTATACTGCTCTGCTCTCTGTCCTGTGATCTTCATCTGCTTTGGTTTTCCCAGATTCAGCTTAGTGCTTCTGGGAGACTCAACTTGAGCACCTTCTCCTGTGTCATGGTCTGGGAAGTCTGTAGGGCAGAGAGCTGCGACATCAGGAAGGCTTACCTCCTTTGTTCCCTGCTGCCCAGGGATCATTATATTCATTATTTGAGGGTTGCTGTCTTGGAAGTGGATGTTTAATGTATGGTATCAGTTGAGATTATTGACTAGAAGCAGATTACCACAGAGCCTCAGCAACTGGTATGGAATGAATAGCATATTCTTCCCACTCTGCCTAACTTCCCCCTGCTCCTGCCCATTTCTCAATGCCACCATCTCTTCCCCCCAGGAAATCCTCCAGGATTCATTGTACATTACATACTCATCTGTGGTCACAGAACTTTGTTCACACAACCTGTGTGAATTTATAATATTCAGTTTTTGTTTTTTCAAGTAGACTTTCAAGTAAACAAGAACAGTGGGCTCATGTGTTTTATTTGTTTGTAAGGTTGTGTATAATGTGTTCCACATTGTGGGCCCTCACTGGACGCTCATGCAGCACATGAATGAGTGAATGTGAAAACAGAAAGTCCTTCATATGCAAAAGATGATCATGTACTTTGTTTCTGTCTTGTTTTCTCCATGATACAGATTCTGTTAGCCTACTGAAAATTCAGAATGCAGTTCAGTCATATAAAAGATTAACAGAATTTAAAATAAGTCACTGTGAACTACTTAGAGGACAAATGGAAAAAATGGAGAATAAAGTCACTGGACTACAAAGAGAGCTATCAGAAATAAAAGAAGTAAAATCGCAGTTAGAACAAGAAAAAATAGAACAGGAACAAGAACTCTGCAACATGAGGTACAATATCCAAGTTTTTAGAAAGTACTTAGACTGTCCGCTTTTTCCCTGCAGATAGAGGAATGTTTGTAATTGCTGACTTATCTTCTGAGGATGTCCAAGGAAGAGTTCTTCTTACTCCACCCAAGCCTGAAATTTTTGGAAATAAGAAAACAGGTTGTTCACCCCAACTACATATCATTATTAAATGAACATTCTTTCAAATTACAATTTTAATGACTATTTAGAAGCCCACCATATAAAAATCCTACTATTTAGTTAATCAAATTTTGGAGTTTTAAAAAATTTTGCCTTTATGTTACATTCGGTCGTGCAAGGCACATCCTCTATATAAATCATTTTTCTATCTTACTGATATTTTACTTTTAATTAATTCTTCCATTTGGAATTATTTGGTAAGTATAGGAAATTTTTTGAAGTTTTTTTGATTAGTATGTCTAAATTGTTCTCAAGAAAGTTAACAGTAATTTAAAGTTTCACCAAAAAAGTAAACATGGCCATTTCTCTCAACTTAGAGAAAATGTTTAAATATATGGTTTTAGTCTTTCTGTGTTGTGTGCACTTTTTTGATCTCTCAAAAATCTAAACATAGAAATTCAGAAAAAAAGAAAAGACATCCCAGGGCCAGCAAGATAGCTCAACAGTCTAAAGTGCCTGCTGAGATAAGCTTAGACAAGTGCGCAGGGACCGCAGTTCAACCCTGGCACCACATGCTGTGCCAGCCCATTCCCCAGAATGGGCTGAGCTGGCCACAATAAATAAATAAATAAATAAATTCCATTTGATCCATTCTGGAAGAGTTAAAGTTATCATATTACAATGATACATGCAGACCTGTGTTTATCGCTGTGCAATTGATAACAGGGTATATGTCCATCAACAGATGAATAGAAAAAGAAACATATATATATATATATATATATATATATATAATGGAGTATTACTCAACAACAAAAATTAAACTGAAATTATTTGTAGGGAAATGGATATACTTTATGATCACAAATTTATTGGCATTTGCCCGTAATCCCACCACTCAGGAAGCTGAAGCAAGAGGATCACTGAGTTTTAAGGCCAACCTGGGCTACATAAATGAGTTCAAGGCCAGATTGCACTATATAGTGAGACTCTGTTTCAAGAAAAAAATCACAACGTTAAGTGAAACAAATCAGATATGAAAGATTAAATATTTCAGTTTCTTTTATATGAGAAACACAACGTAGAAATAATTTGTAGAACAAAATGAAAGATAATAGGAAACAGAGACAGAATCTTTGTAAATGGGAAGGATTTCTGGAGATGTAGGGAAAGAGAAGTGGGGGAGGGAATGGGAAAAGAACTAAGATATGTGATGTACATGAGCCAACTTCCTATGATGAATGTGATCATTATGTACAGCAAGCATGCAGTAAAAACCATGTTCTAATTGAAGAATAATCAACTCTGTTTAAAAAGGGGATAAGTTTGAATTTATAACTTCACTGAGTGATTTCAAAATTCCTCTTCCATATTTATCAGTTACTATTACCAGAAGTTTTTCAAGAGCATGTTCATTAACTTTCAAGTATATATGCTCTTTGGAAGACATTGGGTAAGAAATTAGAAACATGAGAACTGGACAAGAAAAACATTTGAGAATGTAGAAATTTCACTAGAGTAACAAATCACTGTATGAAAAGGTATATCACAAAATGAATTTTTTATTTTTTAATAAAATATATTTTTAAATGAAAATATTTAAATGCAGATTTGCCTTAAAACAAGAAGAGGAAAAGAGGGAAACAGCTGATTTGCTCTGTGAAAAGAATAAAGAACGGTTAAGCAGAAAAGAAGAACAATATAATAGAGAAGTTCAAGTAAACCAGCAACTTAAAAACTCCCTTAGAGTACTAGATATGGAATTGAAGACCATGAGAGATAGCTTGGACCAGGTAAAATAACTTCAGTAATAATTTCATGATTCTAACTTCTTGTGATCAATATTACTTACACTGATATGTATAGCTGTGTGCCCCTTGATGATGGGAGTTCGAGCTGATAAATGTGCTGTTTAACAGCTGTATCATTGTGCAGACATCAGAAAGGTGAACTCATGAATTTAAAACATCTGCTGCACCATGAGGCAACAGACTGTTACAGGACCACTGTTGCAAGTGCACGCTGTTGTCAACACAAATGTTATGTGGCACATTACTGTATTAATTAGGTTTACAACTAAATGTTATCTCACTCTAAAAATAAATTCTGGGGGCTGGTGAGATGGTTCAGTGGTCTAAAGCACCTACTTAGAACAAGCTTAGCAAAGCACAAGGACCACAGTTCAATCCCCCACCACCACATGCCAGCCAGCCCCGCCCCCTGGTGGGCTGAGCTGGCCACACACACACACACACACACACAAATAAATAAATTTAAAAATAAAAAAAATAAAAATAAAAATAAATTCTGATGTTTATGGTTAAAATTATTTACTGTAAATCTTGGCGTCTAATATAGATGCTGATTATGTTTTCTCAATGAAGGAATGGAAGATATGTTGAGATTAATCAACAACATAAACGTTGAGGAAGGACCTCCAGGAAGATGGTAGAGGAGCAAACAGCAAAAAATCACCCTCTCCAAGATTCAGAATCCAGATGATTGAAAATAACAAGTTGGGGAAGAAAAGGAGGAGGGCAAGGGTCCCCAGGGCACAGGAAGGTCCTGAAGGAAAAATTGGAGCCCATAGAGAATGTGAAGAGACAGACCTCAATACAGAAAAAGAAAAGGGCAATCTGCATATTGTCTTTGACTCCTGGCTCAAGGACTGAGAAAGGAAATCAAATCTTCAGAGACAGAGTGAAAGTGGTGACTAAACACAATAGTGGAATGTAGCCGTGTATGCTGTGTACTACAATAGCTGGTGAGTTACTCCTTTGTAACTGACTGCAGTGTCCTCAGGAGTCACTGCTTGATTAGACACCATTTTTGAAAGGGATCAGCTAAAACCAGGACTCAGTAGATGTGGAATGGCTTCATCTCAGGGCTCCCCATCATACAGAGCCCTTTCTGGTCTTTGTCTCAGTCCAGGAAGTTTATATTTGCAATCACATGGATAAGTTATTGTAATCTCATACATTAATTCCAATCTACCACTTTTAATGTAACCCACAGCAAGAATAAAAACACTAAAGCATATTTATAGTTTTGAGGAGCCAAGGGGTCCTAAGTCCAGCCATGGTGATGGCTATCTGGAACAAAGGCCTTGACCCAGGTCTGAACACGAGTTTTATTCAGTCAGGAAGGAAGAGTGGCTTGAGGATGAGTGACGAAGAATGGCAGGAAGTAGGTGAGTTCCATGAGCTGGGCTGAGTAGGAGGCATGATTTACCTTTGCAATATGCAGAGAGAAGGGCCATGGAGATGGCTTAGTGGAATAAGTGCTTCCTTGGCAAGCACAAAGGCCTGACTTCAATCCCCAGTTCCGCAGGGGGGAAAAATATGCAGAGAGTAATCTGCATTACACAATTGAGATAGTATCTAAAGCTTCAGCTCTGATGTGTAATCTTTCAAGCCTCAGAAAGTCATAGCCTCTATCTCAAGGCTCTATGCCAGCTGATATGCATTGCTTAATTGAAAGGCTAAAGTCCTAGCCATCTCTGTACATATCAATACATGGAAATAAGGTCAAGCACAGCCAAAATGGAGACAATTGCTCTTCTTTTAAGGAAGACCCAGGTGGTCCTCCACACCAGTGTTAAAACCCACAGTGACTGTGTGTGGGACAGCCATGGAAGACACATGGGGTCAGGGAGCCATGGTCAGGCTGACATGAAACATCCATGGAATTAAAAGCTAAGTGTCTCAGGCCCCCATCACACAACCAGAAGCCAGGGTCAGTTTGAACCTCTGTGCATTTTGAAAGTACCAGAACCAGCATTCTATCCTAATTCTACCGTAGGCTTGCTGAGCTTATGTAGCATGGATTTGGGTCTGACTGCCTCCTTAGTCTACTTTTCATTATCAAATGGAAAA
>NW_004524717.1:2222060-2225949 GCF_000260255.1 Octodon degus | reverse complement strand
CTCAAAGGACCAAGAAATATTGGTTCAGTAGCTACTAGATGGTGCAAAGAAGACTAACATACTACTAATTGGAATCAATGAGGAATCAGAGGATAGTACACATGGCATAAGAAACTTGTTCACAGAAGTAGTGGCAGAAAACTTTCCAAGCATGGAAAAAGAATTTGACATATAGTTAAGTGAGGCATTTAAAACTAAAATTAGCCATAAAAAAAATCCTACAAGGCATACAAAGGTCAGGATCAGAGAAATTCAACACAAAACCAGAATTCTCCAAGCTGATAGAAGGCCCAGGGAGACAGCTCGGCAGTCTAGCACCTGTCTGGCAAGTGCAAGGACCAGGATTTGATCCCTGCTACTGCAGGTCATGCTGACCCGACCCTCAGCCAGCTGTGGAGACTGGGTGTGGTGGCACACACCTATAATCCCAGTCTGAGACAGGAGGATCACCAAGCTGCAAGTCCAAGCTGCATAGTGAGACCCTGTACCAAATTTAAAAAGGTAAAATAAAATAAAAGCTGATAGAGAAACAAATCACATATAAAGGAAAGCCAAGAAGAATCACAGCAAACTTTTCAACTCAGACACTTAAGTCAAGGACAGTTTGAAGTAAAGTATTTCAAGTACTAAAAGAGAACAATTTCGAATACAGATTGATATACCCTGCAAAACGATATTTCAAAATCAAAGAAGAAATAAAATACTTCCATGACAAAGAACAACTAATGAAATTTCATGACCACCATATCAGCTCTACAAAATGTTCTGAAGGATATTTGAGAAAAAGACATGACAACAATTTGAAGAATCTCAATAGAATGAATCCACATATATGGCAAGCAGTTAAGCAGAAAGAAAACCTACAACACAAAAATAATGAGAATAAATTAATACAAATAAGTTATAACCATCAATGTAAATTGTTTCAATTCACCAGTCAAAAGAAACAAAAGGAAATATGGATCAAGAAACAAGATCTAATAATATGCTGCACAAAGAAACACATTTAAGAGTTGGGGATATACCTTTTGTTTTTTCATGTATTTTTAGAACAGGGTCTACAGGGTCTCACTACATAGATCAGACTCATAGTGATCCTTCTGTTTTCAGCCTCCCAAGCTCTGGGATTACATGCATGAACCACCATGCCCAGTCTCAATTGCCATCTCTGTGCCCGTGGGTGGGTCTGGCATGACACACCAAGGATTGAACCCTGTCCCTGCGTCTTCCTAGAAGGTACTTTAATCCCCTGAGCTATCTGGCAGCCACTGGGGATGTATCTTAGTGGCACAGCACCTGCTTGAAATGCATGAGGTCATGAGTTCTGTTCCTGCTACAAAAAAAAAATCATCCTTGGGACCCACCAACATGGGCTGCATTTGTACCAAGACAGTGAAGAAGGCAGCCCACATCATCATGGAGAAGTACTATACGCACCTGGGAAACGACTTCCACACCAACAAGCGCGTGTGTGAGGAAATCGCCATCATCCCCAGCAAGAGGCTCTGCAATGAGATTGCAGGGTATATCACACATCTGATGAAGCAGATACAGAGGGGCCCTGTGCAGGGTATTTCCATCAAGGAGGAAGAGAGAGAAAGGAGAGATAATTACGTCCCTGAGGTCTCAGGCTTGGATCAGGAAATCATTGACGTAGATCCTGACACTAAGGAAATGCTGAAGCTTTTGGACTTCGGCAGCCTCTCCAACCTGCAGGTCACACAGCCTACAGTTGGGATGAATTTCAAAACACCACGTGAAGCTGTTTGAATCTTTTTGCTATGCTGTAATGTCAATAAATTTGGGACAATGAAAAAAATCACATTTAAGTAAAAAAGAACTTGATAGGCTGAAAGTCAAAAGATGGAAAACAATATTCTATGTGACAGGAACCTGGAAAAAAAGCAAGGGTAGCTATTCCATTTGTAGATAAAGTAGAATTTTTTTCCAATAAGTCATAACTTTATTATTAGTGAAACAGTACAAATTTCAAACCAAGCTGCAGTGACCTTTTTGAAACACAAAAAAAATGTCCTTCTTTCCAGTGATTACATTGTTAGTTCCATAACAGCATTTACAGCATCATTACTGTTCTTAAATGCTCGGACTGCCTTTGCCCTCGACACATTCCCTTGTGACATAACCAACTCTATGTCCTTAATTTCCATGCCTGTGTCATCAACATCTTCCTCTTCACTCTCCTCTTGTACAATTGGAGTCTGTGTATTTTCTTGAATGTTTGAGACAGCTTCACCTTGAACTTTGAATTGCTCAGCAGCTGCTAACTGTGCTTGCTGAGATAAATCCTCAATCTTGGCTTCCCCAAAAACTATGTAGGTATCTGAAGCTGGACTCTTATAGACATCTGGTTTTGTGGAGACAAAGAGGATATTCTTAGACTTCCGAATAGTGACTCTAGTAACTCCTGTAAGCTGCCAAAGACCCAGTTTGGACATAGCCTTCCATGCCTTCTTCTCGCTCTGACTCTGTTTTGTTTTACTGACTGGTTCTTCATCAATTTCAGCTGCTGCTGCCAGCTGAGCTTGTTGTGTGGTTGCTTGTGTGGAATTTTGCTCTTCGAGCTCTGGTACTGATTCATCACTGTCAGATTCTATTCCAGACCCTGTCTCAGCCTGGGGCTGTGACACCTCCTGTTCTATAGCAGGGACGGTTTCTGAGGCTTCACCAGGCATTTTGCGCAGAGAACGCAGAATCAAGATGGTGGCAGAAAGGGCAATAAAGTAGAATTTAAGACAAGACTGATTACAAGAGTCAAAGCCACTGCATACTGAAGAGAAAAAATCCAAGAGAAAGAGATAACAACTGTACATATACACCAAATACCAGCACGCCCGTCACCATAGAAAACATGTCCTGATGGATCTGAAAACTCAGATAAGTACTAGCACAATTGTAATGAAAGATCCTAATATCCCACTGAAGCAAACATACTAGTTCATGGAATATGATTAAGTGACTGCAAAGAAATTAAATCATACTGTAAATATTGTCAGATCATAGTGCAATGATACTGGAAATCAGTGGCGTGAGAGACAAAAAATTACATAAGAAACAACCCACTGGATTGGAAGAACTTTTTATTAGGTTACTTCTCAAATGATTGACATTTAAAATATATAAAGAACTCAAAAAAAAAACCTCAAGCTCCCTAAATGCAAGGAATCCAAAACCTGGTATCTGAAATGAATACATATTTTTCAGATGAAAAAGTACAAACAAAATAAAGATATGAATAATGCTCGTTTGGTTGGTAATTTGAAAAATGAAAATTAAAATAACACTGAGATTTTATCTGACTCCAGAAGGAATGGCTACAACAAAGAAACCAAAAACAACTGCTGGTGAGGCTGTGTGGATAAAGGAACCCTCCTATACTGCTTATGGGTGTGCAAACTGGTACAACCACTATGGAAATCAATATGGAGATTCCTCAAAAAGTAAAATGAGAGGTTCCATTTGAACCAGCTGTTCCCCTTAGGTGTCTTCTAGAAGAGTGAAAAGTACTACACCATAGTGATATATGCGGCCCATGTTTATTGCAGCACAATTTATAATAGGAAGACTTGGAAACAGCCCCGATGCCTATGAACAGATGAATGGATTTTAAAATGTATTTATATATACAATGGAGTATTACTCTGCCATGAAGGAGGACAAACTGGAGTCATTTGGAGAAAAATAGATACACCTTGATATCATCATAATCTTTATGAAATAATTCAAATACATGAGTTTAAATATTATATTGTTTCTCTTGTGGGAAAAACCCAAAGGGTCAAAAAAGAAAATAATGGAGAATAAATATTGGAAAGTGAAAGAACATGTTAAAATGGGAAGGGAAACAAATGAGGAGGTAAGGGACAAGGAG
>NW_004524717.1:2219865-2221685 GCF_000260255.1 Octodon degus | reverse complement strand
TATCACTGTGCGTCCAATCTGTGTAGTGAGAGCCTGTAGACCTTGTGCTAAGTACGTAAAAAACACTATTTTTGCTAAATTGACAAATTCACGTGTCACTTATGCAGTTAAAACTTTAAGTACTTCACATCACATAGGTTCTTGTACTTCAATAGTCCCCTTCCTTGTAATACTTTGTTTCTGTCACTTTCCTTCTTAGTTACACTTTTAGCTATTTTTGCCTCAGTGACATGAGACTAAAAGCTCAGAGGTACCCTGGATGGTAGAGGAACAGTGAGACATTCAGGTACTTCTCTCTAAAATGTAGTGCCCATTCAACCCAGCTTTTTCCCCTCCTCAGTATTTTTCCAGAAGAACTGAGAACATCATATCACAGGAATTTATTTGCACCCATGTTTATAGTAATAGAATTTGTCATAGCTAAATCTTAGAAGCAACCCAAATACCCAACAAGTGAGGATGGATAGAAAAGATGTGATATTTTTACACAATGGAGCATTATTCAGTTATAAGAAGGATAAATTTGAAGCTTTTATTAGTAAATGGATGCAACTAGAAACCATACTCTTAAGTGAAATAAATCAGACTTGTGTGTGTAAAAAATAAATAAATAAAAATAAAAACAAAAACAAAATACAGTGTCGTAACATTATAAGAGAAGAATTTGGAAAATCATCTTTGTAAACAAAAATAGATATAAAAAAGCAAAAAAGAAATGAGTTCTGCAGCATTTTCTTTAGTTACTTTTAGATATGTGTGTGTTATATATCTGTATGTGCATGCATTTTTAAAAGCAACAAATGTACATACTTTGGGCATGCCATTTTTTGCTCATGCAGTAATGTTCTTAATTTAGGCCCCTTTATCTTTAACAGTAAAAGTAACAACATTTATAATGGCATCAAAAGAAAAGGTCTTGAGGGCCAGCCAGATAGCTCAGAGGATTAAAGCGCCTGCTTAGGAAACACAGCAGCAGGGGTTCAAGTGGATCACTGTGAGTCCTATCTGTGTAGTGAGACCCTGTAGACCCTGTACTAAAAAAAAAAAAAGAAAAAAAGAAGAGGCTTTTAACATCTTCATGGTAATTGCTAATTTTTCCATGATTTCAAAACTACTGTTACCATAGAATTTCTAGTTTGGAACAGTGATTTCACCTCTTGATATGTTAATGTGGAGGTGTATTTATTACTTCCTCTATGAGGTAGGGAGAAAAGGAAAGCCAGCAGCAACCACATTTTGATGGCATATTCTCACTTTTGAAGAAAATAATAGTTGGCCCAATAGATTCCACTGTTCCCATGATGCGAATTGTTGGTAACAGTGATGTTGCAGGATATATGCTTAGGCATTTTCTTTCCCACTGGGCTGAATCCTCATCCCAAAAGCTTTGGATTGTTTTGATTTTTGGGTACTGGGGATGAAACTCAGGTCTTTACCAAGCCACATTTTCAATCCTGAATCTGTGTCTATTTATTTCAACATAGCTTATGCACAAAAGCCATCATACTTTTCTCAACAATGCAGATGTCCCCCGTGATCCTAGGGATAGGGGAACATACACAGCCTGGACTAGCCCAGATGGGGACCCCCAGCACCTCCTCAGGGCCCAAGTGGGGGCACACACACCAGCAATTGGCTCTTTGGATAGACACAAAGACCATGAACCACCTACATCTAGAAGACATCCCTGAAGAACAGGCACTTCCTAGGGAAAGCCTAAATACTAGGGACAAAGCTATGTACCATACGAAATCTACAAGCATTAACACAAAAAACAAAATAAAAATAGGAAACAGAAAATGACAAGACACAAACCAAAA
>NW_004524717.1:2218587-2219765 GCF_000260255.1 Octodon degus | reverse complement strand
TAAAAATGTAATTAAAACATTACTAACAAAGAAAAGTCCTGGTCAATATGGATTCATTGTTGAATTCTCTGAAAAATTTAGAGAACTAATGCCACTAATGTTGAAACTGTTCACTGAAATTGAAATGGAGTACTTCCAAAATCATTTCTGGAAGCAAGTATTACCCTGCTGCCAAAACCAAGGAAGGACCCAACCAAAAAGGAAAACTACAGGCCAGTCTCTTTAACAAATATAGCTGCAAAGATCCTCAATAAGATACTGGCAAACAGAATTCAACAAATCATCAAAAAGATTATACATCATGACCAAATGGGATTCATTCCATGGATGCAGGGATGGTTCACCATATGCAAATAAATCAGTGTAATGCACCATATCAATAGAGTCAAACAATCACATGATCATCTCAAAATAGGCAGTAAAAGCATTTGACAAAGTCTAGTACTCACTTATGATTAATACAAACTACAGAACAAATAGAACAGATGTTCGTTATCTCAGTCTGATAACAGCCATCTATGACCAAACCAACAGCCAACATCATACTAAATGGACAAAAACTGAAAGCTTTGGCTCTCAAATCAGGAAAAAGACACGATGTTCACTACCACCACCTCTATTCAATATAGTTCTGCAAACAACCATAGAAATTACACAAGTGAAGGAAATGGAATAAGGATAGGAAAGGGAGAAGTCAAATTATCATTATTTGCAGATGACACTGTACATAGAAGACCCCAGATATTCTGCCAAAAACTTGTATATTTAATAACCAAGTTTAGTAGTGTAGCTGAATAAAGTCAACACTCAAAAATTCATTAACATTCCTGTACACAAGTTCACTGAGTGGGAAATTAGGGAAACCACACATTTCACAGTAGCATCTCATGCAAGAGAAATATTTAGGAATCAATGTAGCAAAGGAAGTAAAATATCTATACTTTGCAAATTACAGTACTCTGAAAAAGGAATAAAAGAGGATATCAGAAAATAGAAGATATCCCTTGCTCATGGATAAGAAAAATGAACATTGTGAAAATGGCCATAGCCCCAAAATTGTTATACGGATTTAATGTAAAAACAATCAAAATACCATTAGCATACCTCACAGAATTACAGAAAATAAGGATAAAATTCATTTGGAACCAGAAGCGACAGAATAGCAAAAGCAATTCTGG
>NW_004524717.1:2216644-2217889 GCF_000260255.1 Octodon degus | reverse complement strand
GTCATTAAAATGCTTTTGCACATCAAAGAAATCACTAATGGTAAAGAGGCAACCCACAGAGAGAAAAAAGAATTTAACTTGTTGTTTGTCAGACAAAGGACTTCTACCTGGAAAATATAAGGAACTGAGAGTCAATCAGGTAGCTCAGCAGAGTAAAGCATCTGCTTAGGCAGATGCCAGGAGCAGGGTTCGATCCCAAGTAAGCTGTGCCAGCCTTGCCCCTGGGGCACACTGAGACAGCTATTGAGACTGGGTGTAGTGGTGTGTGTCTGTTATCCCAGAGCTTGGGAGGCTGAAAACAAGAGAATCACTACAAGTCTGATCTGTGTAATGAGACCCTGTAGACCCTGTACTAACTACATTTAAAAAAAAAAAAAAAGAATTGAAAGGACTCAGGCCCTTCAAATTCAAAGGCCCAATCAAAAATGGGTATATCTGGGCTGAAGTACTTGCTTGGCAAACTCAGCCCAAGGTCCTGAGTTTGATCCCCATACCAAAAGGGGGGGTCTGAGATGAACACACACTTCTCAGATGAAGCAATATGAGTGGCAAATAAATATATGAGAAATTCAACGTAACTCGTCATTCAAGAAACAAATTGAAACAACACTGAGATTCCACCTCACCTCAGAAAGAATGCATATCTTCAAGAAATCAATCAATAACAAATGCTGGAGGAGCTGTGGGGGAAAAGGAACCCTTTGCCACTGTTGAGAGTGTAGACTGGTGCAGTGGCTGTAGAAATCAGTGTGGAGATTCTTCAAAAAACTAGGATGAGAGGTGTCCGGTTCAATGCAACTATTCCACTTCTGGGTATCTTCCTTGAAGATTATATTTGGGTATAATCAAAACATTATACCACATTAATATGTGTGCATCTATGCTTATAGGAGCACAATGTGTGATAGATAGATCTTGGAAACAATCCAAATGCCCATCAACTGATGAATGATTTTTTAAAAGTTGTGTTTTAATACAATGGAGTACTACACAGCCATAAAGAAATATAAACTTGAGAATTTTATATGTAAATAGATGCATCGTGAGACTATACTTATAAGGAAAATAAATCGGATTCACATCTGTAGACACTGTGTTGTCTGCCTGGTGTGAGAAACTGAAAATGTAAAGAGCATCTAAAATGTATAATACATATTACGAAATGGGAAGAAATCATTCAAAAGGAAAAAGAAACTAAGATGGGCAAATGAAGTCAAGAAAGAAGGGGAAAGGAAAATGTGTGAG
>NW_004524717.1:2212797-2216105 GCF_000260255.1 Octodon degus | reverse complement strand
AGCCCCGCCCCCTGGTGGGCTGAGCTGGCCACACACACAAAATAAATAAATAAATAAATAAATAAATATTTTTAAAAAAAGATATAGTGGCCAGTGCTAGACGTGCAGTGTGTGAAGCTCAGCATCTCGCAGTGCACGCCTCGCGCTTCGTGGCCATTGTCATAGCCCATTGCGGAGCACCTTCATTACCTTCAAAAGAAACTCCTGACTGCTGAGCTCTTGGTCCCTCTTTCCAATTCTAGAAAGTTTAATTGTTTTTGGTCTTTATAACTGCCCTATTCTACACATTTTGTATAATCAGATTCATACAGTAGTTAGTTATTTTGTATTGAATTATTTCACTTTGCATAATGTTTTCAGGGTTTGTGTGTGTTGTAGCAAGTACCAGCGCATCATTTCTTTCTACCATTAGGAAATATCTTACTGTACGGTCATGCCATTTATCAGCTCATTCATTGATGAACCTTAGGTCACCACCATTTGTGGCTATTAGTGATAATTTTTCTATAAACATTCATTTACAAGTTCCTGTGTGCTACACAGACTTTCATTTCCTGCCACTAGATTTTATCCCCCGAGTTAACTGGCTCATTATACCATCTCTCTGCCACTCCTCATCCTGTCTTGCCCTTTCAGTTTTCATTCATTTGACCTCCTTTATTTAGTACTGCTTCACAATTTAATCTTTTTATGAGGATTTCTCTGACTGCTCTCTAACTTCCTATCTGCAGTAATTCTCTATTCAGGATAATTTCTCCATTCATTTTATTTTCATCTTTGTATGATCTTTTCTAAATATAATGTTCTAAAAGAATAACATTTGCATGCATGTCACTTATTTTTGAACACAAAGAGAATGTTTTTGCTTAATAGCTCTGTATAAAAGTACTTTTTCCCATACTTTGTGGAGACATTGATATAATAAAGATTTTAATCTAAATACGTTTTAAACATTTACAGATAAAATTGAAAGCACTTATTCTAATAGAAAATGGTTCCATCTTCTTTCATTGTCAATAGAAAGTGGGACTTACAGATCTCAGCATTTCGCCAACCCAAGGCTGGGACTGTAACTCTTCTGGTGGGCCACACCCCAGGATCTGAGTACTCATCAGTGTGCTTGCGAAAGCGACCCAGCAAAAACAGTTGCTAGGAATGTGCTGATTCCAGACTTTTATTTCATAATAAAAATCCAACCTGAAAATGGCCTGATTAAATTATGCTAGGCATTGTGGGAATAAGGGTGCAGTTAAAGCCATCTACTTAACTTTACGATTGCAGCAGAAAACTACCACAAGCAGCAAGCCATGAGTGGGGATGATCACATTCCAATAAAATGTTTTCCAAAAATAGATGGCATAATGTACTATATAATTAATAAACTTTTTTCTCATTTTAGTTGCAAGAAGCACAGGATCGCCACAAAGAAGCTGTACAGCGTGCTGAGAAGATGGAAGATCATCTACAAAAGTATAATTTAAATCATCGTATACAACAATTTATGTATTTATAAAGTTAAAAGGAAACTTAGTATAAGCATTCTATTAGTTGTGATCATCCATAAATGTGAGTGAAGCCAGGAGAAAATTTCATGCTGACTTCAAATGCACATTTTTGGCTCGGGGAATGTAGCCCCGAGACTGAGTGCAAGCCTGGCACGCAAAGGATCCCGGGTTCACTCCCACCATTACAAGAGATAACAAGGAAGAGGAGAAATGCGGAGTGTGTGTATGTTGTCCCTAAATAATACACATTATTCACAAAATAATGCTAGAAAATGAAACAGTCACCAAGTCTTACATTTTCTTCTTAAATTTAAGAATCTATGCAATACCTTTTCAGATGTTTGCTCAGAAATTAAGTGATGTTTTTAAAATTGGTCTGTAAACATAGCTTTTCAAATATACATTTTAGGCTTAAACTTCAAAATTACAAGTTGAAAGCTACAATAAAAAAGCAAAAAGAAGAAAATGAACAGCTTCAGAAAAACCTGACAATTGCAAATTTGGTAAGTTGGTCTTTTAGTAATTTCTGTCAGATTAAATGGGATTTTTTTTATTTTTCTAGTGGTGGTGGTGGTAGTTCACAGGAATATTTTAGGCAATTGATTGACTAAAATAATTGTTGTATTTATATGAGCATTACTTTCTATTAGTAGTGCAAGTCCTTTTAATACAAGGTGACCAAATTCAAATGAATGTCTTTGATTATAAGATTTTGAAGATTGTGACAGCATAAAATGAGTATTTTATTCTTGCAACATTTTATTTATCTATTATCTACTGAAAGTCATGTGTTCATTTTCACCTTTTGTCTCCTATAATATTGTTTTGGACATTGAGGTACAGCTATATACATTAGAAAAATTTCTGAAATCCCAAAAAGTTTAAATGATTATTTAATTCAGAATTCTGAATTTCTCTTGTAATCTAAGTACTTAAGTATGGTTTTAGAAATAAGTTGTTTGTAATTTGTATTTCTCATCAAGAATGGATGGTAAAATTACAACAACAACAAAAAAGAATGAATTATAGAAGAGCCAGCCATATAGCTCAGTGGACTTAGCACCTGCTTAGGTAAGCGCAGGGACCAGGGTTCGATCCCTGGCACTGTATGCCCCACCAGCCCTGCCCTCCTGGCCCACTGATCTGGTGATGGAGTGCGGGTGTGATGGCACATGGCTGCAATCCCAGCACTAGTGAGGCACAAATCAAGAGGATCACTATGAGTCTGAGCTGTGTAGTGAGACCCTGCACACACACAGGCAAAAAAAAAAAAAAAAGGATAATAGGGCCTACAAGATAGCTCAGCAGATTGAACGCCTGCTTAGGCAAGCGCAGGGACTGAGGTTTGATCCCCAGCACCATGCCACTGGCCCCAACCCTGGGCACACTGAGCCAGCCATAGAGACAGGGACAGGACATGATTGTGCATGCCTGTAATCCCAGTGTGGGGAGGATGAAAACAGGAGACTCACTATGAATCTGAGCTGCATAGTGAGACCCTGTACCAAATGCATTTATTTTAAAAAAAATGGATGATAGATTCTTAGACAGTCTTCCCCCACCAAGGAGTGTGTTTTCTGTTTGGAATTTTTAAAAAGAGAAAAAATTCCAGTGAAAATAGCTACTTGATCTACTAGCACTTCCCAGAATATCCTAATGGTCTTATCACTGCAGGTTCAGAAATGAACTACTTTCCATTCATCTTGTGTTCTCTGGCTTTTCAAAGAGTTAACAGTTCAATCTCAGAGACGGTGGATGTTTAATTTTGGGTACTTTACTAATCTATAAGCAAAATGATGTAAC
>NW_004524717.1:2204524-2212542 GCF_000260255.1 Octodon degus | reverse complement strand
AAAAAAAATTTTTTAAAGACTACATAGTAAAGACAACATTGGCTCCCACTACCAGGTGTCTTTAAGTCCTAGTAGCTAGGTTAATGTTCATTTCACACATACACCTTTCAGGACCCCCAAATGCTTATGTTGACCAGTCTTACTCATGGCCAGAGAAATACTTAAAAGTACTTTCTTCTGAATTTCATGTAAGTCTCATGTTTCATCATACTTTTTATACACATCATGTGACCATATATTGATAGAGTCTTCTATGAATGAGAGGAGATTCCAGGAGACATCTGCTTATATAGTGTTATGCAGAAATATATTAAGGCATCAAACACTGAGCAATTGGTAGAACCCAGAACCTAATAGTCTTCTTCAAAAAATGACAGGGGATTTTCTGTGCATTCACAGGGAAGTGATTGGGAATACGGCATAAAGTTATTAGCCATACTGAAGTCTCTGTGAATGAGAAATTTAATGAAAAACTTTTCAGATCTTCTCAGTAGCCCTAACTTCTCTAGTATGATGTCTTATCATGATCCCTACCCCTCAGATTACCTGGGTTAAGATTTTTGATATATACAATTTTGTCTGGATTTGGATTCGATAATTGTATCTGTCTCAAACCTCCAAACAGAATTGAGTGTACCTCTGAAAGAAACCTCAGAACAATAATTCAGCAAGTCTGTACAGAAAGAAATTATTTAAAAGACAGCAGAGTGTGCTGCAGCCTCTGCTGCAGGTCCCTAGCAAGCAGAGTACTGCTACCACTAGCACTGCAGGCCGTGGGACACTGTATCCTGAGAGATCCAACAAAACCAGCAATTGCTATGTGAGGTAAACAGGTGCTGGTCTTCAACATGCAGAAAGGGGAACAGAAGTAGGCAGGAGGCCACCATTTTACTCCAAAGGGAAAAGAATGAACCCCAGAAGAAGAACAGGCCTGGATCTCTTTACGCTAAGTCCCTGGAGTGGAATAAGTGAAGAGTCATCCAGTCACAGTACAGTGCTAGCAATTGTGAAGCAGGCTGGGGAAATCTGCTGAGTACTAGGATCTGGGACGACTCAGGCTTGACTCAGATGGTTGACACCATGGCACAAACAGGAAAGACCTTTCTTCTACTCCAGGACAAGGGCATTCCTCCTGCCCCATGCCTAGCAGATAAGAGCTAGTGGTGTGGAGTAGAGGAAGCTGTGCAAGATGTAGAAGTAATCCCTGGTTCCACCAAAAAAAAAAAAAAAAAAAAAAAAAAGATGGAGGAGGAGGCAACTGTGAATGGTTCTGGGATCAACCAAGGGCTTCCCTATATAGCAACTGAGATAGAACCATAGAGGCAAACACAGTAAGGGTGAGTGGACACCTAAAGCGTTGTCAGCTGAAGGCCATTCCTAGTTCCCACAAAGTCTGGAGGACATTATAGGCCTCATTCAGCATGAAGTCTACCTCAAATTTGGAGGGGTTATAGAGTATATCTCTTGGTTCTGACTTGGACACTACCACAGAATTATAGATAGCAAAGGGATTTTATTATCTTTTTTCTTTGATTGGCTTTTTCAGGCTGCTTAGGGCAGGGTTTCTTTTGTGTTTTGCTATGGTTTTGTTTGGTGGTTGCTGTTCTGGATTTTTTTTTTTTTTTTTTTTTTTTTTTTTTTGGCGGAACCAGGGATTGAACTCAGATTCTTGCATTTGCCAGTCAAGCGCTTATCCTACTGAGCCATCTCCCCGGTCCCGGTTTCTTTTTATTGGTTTTTCTTTTGACTAGATTTCTTACCTGTATTTTTCCTTTGTTCTATTCACCTTTCTCTCTTCCCTCAACTATCTCTCTTGATTTTACAATACTATCATGTGAATAAATATCTTCTTTTACTGGTTTGTTTCAATATTTGTTTGATTTCTTTTTAATTATTTTCTGCACTATTCTCCAGCCTTCCAAAAATTGGGTGATTATCTTTAGCCTTACATCCTTGCTTCTACTACATTTATCTCTCTGTTTTGTCCCCAACCCTTTTAAATACCACTCAGAGTAAAATCAATTCACTAAGAGGAATCTCATTACAAGTTCTTAGCATATGTTAGATTTTATTATATAACTGTAGATCCTGCTTCTAAGGTTAAAGACACCAAATCCATAGTTACCACAGTCCTTCAGTTGCTGGATTATGCTTGGTGATACTGCTATTGTTAACAGTACTGTTTTAGCAGAATATCATACATGTTGTAGTCAGTTTTTCTCACTCATATGATAGTATTGTGATTGTCTGGGGTAATAACCCATAACTGTAGTCCAGTAACAAAGGGTGGGTTGCTTAGCCAAATAAATATCAACTTCTCATCCTTTACAAATTGGGAAGGTAGGTTCTTGGGATAGACACAAGGATGAGAACCATCTACACCTAGAAGGTAGCTCTGAAAAACAACAGGTATTTCCTAGGGAAGTGTCAGTGCTAGGGGTTAAGCAACTTACCATAAGAAATATATGCACAACACAAAAAATATAGCATAGAAAATGATGTGAGGCACGAGAAAAATGAAACTCCAGGCCACCCAGCACATCCAAAGCAAGTGCAGAGCACAGTGAAATAGAGAAAAACAGGAGCCACACATTGGATCTTTCTAAAATTATAGGAACAGAAGTGAAAAAATTATGGCTATAGAAAAAAATCTCTCAGGTAAAAAAAAAAAGAAATGATGATCAAAAGGAAAGACATGCCCAATGAATCTAAAGTAGACACAGATTGTTTTTTATTTATCAATTTTATTTTTTTACATAATTTTATTGAGGAATGAATAGCAATGAGACAGTTTCAAACCAAATTGGTAGGACAGTTTCAATAATTAACATATTGCATACATTCTTCCTAGTGGTTAATTGCTGTACAAGATGCGGACTTGATATCCTATTTACAAACACCATTAGAACAAATCCCTCTATTCATTAAGAGAATGCAACTATATATCTATCCTAACCACTTTGAATATACAGATACAAAATGGACATTCATCTGTATCCCTTTTTGTTAAGTTCCATCATTTAAATATTATAGGTGTGTAAACTCAGCTAAATATTCCAAAAGAGTTCAGGGGTCCATAATAGTATTGGGTCTTCAGCTTTACTGGCAATGTCAGAAATCGTTGACCTGAGTACCCTAAATAGACACAGATTTTTAAAAATACAAGTACTGTGGAAAACAATGGAAACCATGAATTGCAAATATAGGAAAGAAATGGAAGCTAAGAAACATCAAAATAGATATCCAGGAGATTAAAAATTCCATTAAAACTGTGTGCAGTTGGTGGAATGAAGGAAAAAATAAATATTAGATCTAGAATACAGGATTTCAATTAGTTGCCATGAGAAAAATGATATCTTAAAAATATCAAGAGACCATGAAAAATCAATGCAATAGTTGCAAGATGAATCAAAAAAATAAATACCACATTCGAGTTACCAGGAAATTGGAAAATAACTCAAATGCCATTAAACATTTCTTCACAGAAGTAATGACAGAAAGCTTTCCAAATGTGGATAAAGAATATGACATATAAATAAGAGTCACAAGTAAATCCAATAAGCCACGACCAACATAAATCTACACCAAAGCATATAATAAGAGCCTACAAACTCAGCACAAAACAGAATATTAAAATCTGTCAGAGAAAACATACAGATCATGCATAAAGGAAAGTTGATCAGAATCAGAGCCAAACTTACAAAACAAAGCTTCAAGTCAAGAAGAGCTTAGACTGATGTATTTTAAGTCATGAAAGAAAAAAACTTCTAACCTAGATTGATGTGCCCTGCTAAACTATCTTTCAAAATTAATGTAGAAATAAGATACTTAATGATAAAGAACAACTGAAGAAATATATGAAACCAGCTCTCCAAAATGCTCTCAAGGATATTTTAGAGAAAGATAAAGAAGGCCAAAATTCCAAGAACAAAAGAAAGAAGGAAGCAGCAGCGAAAGCAATAAAACAGAAGGGAGATAGGGTATAAACAACAGAAAAGGGGCTGGAGAGATGGTTCAGTGGTCTAAAGCACTTACTTGGAACAAGCTTGGCAAAGCACAGGGACCATGGTTCGATCCCCCAGCACCACATGCCGGCCAGCCCAGCCCCCAGGTGGGCTGAGCTGGCCACACACACACACACACACACACACACTAAATAAATAAATAATAAATTGTTTTTAAAAAAACAGGAAAATAATATCAGAAGATAAGCTAATACATAACAGCTACAACCATCAATGTAAGTGATTGATTCACCATTCAAAAGAAAGAGACTGCAGGATGAATGAAGAAGCCAGATCCAACAGTATGCTGCACTCAAGAAACATATTTAACTCAAAAAGAATTTTGTACACTGAAAGGTGAAGGGTGTGTATCAATACTATATGCCATATGAATTCAGAAAGAAAGAAAGCTATTCTATTTGCAGTCAGTGTGAACTTTCAGCAAAGACTGATTAGAAGAGTCCAAGAAGGTCACTATATAATTGACAATGGGAAACTCTAAGAAGAAGAGAAAACAAATATAAGTACATATGCACCAAATAATGGTGCACTCAGTTGCATAAAACATATTAACAGACATGAAAAATCAAATACCAACACAATTCTAATTGGGGACCTTAATGCCCCCATTTCACAAATGTATCAACTAGACAAAAAGTCAACAAAGAAATATCAGAACTAAATTAAACCTATGGGCACAGTAGATGTCTACAGTGTTTGACCTTACAAATCAGAATATGTATTCTAGGGGCTATGGAGATGGCTCAGTAGAATAAGCGCTTGCCTGGCAAGAGCAAGGGTCTGAGTTCAATCCCCAGTTCCACCAAAAAAGAGAAAAATAAGAAAGAAAATGTGAAAGAAAATTGGGTGCCTGAGATAACTTGCCACTGTCCAGAATACATATTTTCAGTGCACATGGGACAATTTACTAATAGACCACATACTATCTCATAGAACATGCTAAGGTAAATGAAGAGGAACTTAAATCATCTCATGCATATTATCAGACCATAGTGAAATGAAATTGGAAATCAATAGTAAAACCAATCACAGAATTACAGAGAAACTAAACAATACCCCCTTGAACAACCAGTGGGTGACAGATTAAATTAAATAAGAAATTAGCTTCTGGGGTTGGGGATTTAGCTCAGTGGTAGAAAGCTCAACCAGCAAGCTGGAAGCCCTGGGTCTGGTCCTCAGTACCAAAAACTAAACCTAAACTAAAAAACAAAAAATCAAAAAAAGAGACAGAAAAGAAAGAAGGAAGGAAGGAAGGAAAAGAAAAGAGACAAAAGAAACCCACAGAAACTGCATAAATTAGACAACTTCTGCAATTAAATGATAATGCTGATAAAACATATAGGAACTTATGCAGCACAATGAAAGCATTCTTAAAAGGGAAATTTATAGCACTGAAACACAGCAAATAGCACAGGAAAACAGCAAACTCAAATAAATAACCAAATGTTGACCCTCAGGCTCCTAGAAAAAGAAAAACCCTAAGCCTGGATGAAGGCATAAATTACAAGGGCAGAAATTAATGCAATTGAAACTAAGAAGGCAATACAACCAATCAGCAAATCAAAGAGTTGATTCTTTGAAAGATTAAATAAATTGATGAATCATTTTAGGCAACTTCATCAAACAGAAGAAAGAAAAGACTCAAATCCAAGCAAGAAGGAAAAAGAAGAAATCCCAGTGGATCCTGAAGAAATCCAGAACATCATTAATACCTACTTCTTTTAAAAAAATGTATCAGTTATTTAATTATATTCTTAGTAAGAAATTTAGAACACTAACTTATGAAGATAAATTTGTCAGAGCAAAAACGGATTGCTGGTAGCCTCGGAGCTGAGACAGTTTTGATTTTTGCTAAAATCTGTTGAGTCCACCACTTTCTGATCCACCTTGTGCTTCTCTGGAATCTGGTAACTCTCTTTCTCAGTGTCTTAAGATCTTGCCCTCCTGATGCCTGGGTTTCTGCAGCTTCTTCTTATTGAAGTAAGCATCAGTGAGGTGTTTGGAGATTTTCACATTGCTGATATTAATTTTTGTAGAGGTGGCAATGACAAATTTCTGGTGTGTTCTTCGTAGAGGAACACGATTAAGGCTAAGAGTTCCAGTCACAAGTAGCAAGCCACTGGCCAACTGCTTCAGGAAGACTCTCTTGCCTCTGTGACACCCAGTGAGGATGATCAAGATGATGCTGGGGGTGATGCTGGCTCGAAGTTCCCTCACATGCTGACATTTCTTGCTGTGGCTCAAGAGCTTTCAGGGCACATCTTCAGTAGGGTAGTATCTAGGCATTTTTCAAAGCTTAACCACCTGGGTACTTCCATTCTTTTCCCCACCAGCTGGTTTTGTGATCATAACAAGAACTTTCTCCTTTTTCTTCTCAACCTTTGATTTAGCAACTGTGTACTTTCTCTTGTACAAAGCCTTTCTGGAATACACAGCAAATCAGGAGTATCTACCAGTTCCTCTAATCAGGAAAGAATTTCAGCTGCAGTGGAGCTGCCTCTTCTTGTACTTTTTTTGCCTTCACTTTACCCTCTTTACCAGTATCACTGGCAGCAGCCTTCTTGGCTTCAGGTTTCTGTAGTGTCTGGCTTCTCAGTTTTCTTACCCACTGTCTTGCAAGATGGGAAAGAGAGCTAAGTTTCCCAAAACCTACTTTGAGAAGCAGTACTATAGTAAGATGGAAAACACAAAATTAATAGACAGATTCCTCAACACATATGAACTGCTAAAACTGAATTAAGAAGATATAAAAATTCTAAATAACATATCAATCAATAAGATTGAAAATGTAATTAAAAACTTACTGACAAAAAAAAGTCCTGGTCAAATGGATTTGCTACTGATTTCTATGAGAAATTTAGAGAAGTTTTCATGCGACTACTGATGAAACTATTTACTGAAATTGAAAGAGAAGCAATACTCCCAAAGTCATTCCTACAGGCAAGTATTACCATGCTAGCAAAGCCAGAGAAGGAGCTACCTAAAAAAGAGAAGTAAAGGCCAAAAGTCCTCAATAAGACACTGGAAGCAGATTGCAGCAAATCATCAAAAAGATTATACACCATGACCAGGTAGGATTCATCTCATGCAGAGAGAGTTCAATATACACAATTCAATAAATGTAATATACAACAGACCATATCAATGGAGGAAAAAGACCAAAAAAAGTGATCATTTTAATAGATACAGAAAAGGCATTTGACAAAGTCCAACACCCATGAGTGTAAAAACCCACAGAAAATTAAAATAGATGGTACTTATCTCAATCTGATAGAGGCCATTTATGACAATCCAAGAGGTAACATCATACTATATGGTCAAAACCTGAAACTATTCATCCTAAAATCAGGAACAATGCAAGATGTTTACTATCACCCTCCTTTTCAATATAGCTCTGCAAACATTAAGTAGAGATATTAGATGAAAAAATAAGTAATCAAAAGAGGATAGAAAAGGAAAACGTTAAATTATCATAATGATCCCCAGTCCTAGCCCAGGTCCAGTGAGTGTGCGGAGAGCTTCCTGCTACCCTGCACCGGCGGGTTCAGTCCCAGCCCAGGCGCAGCGTGGGCCGGACCCTCTCCCACCCCCTCGGGCCACCCCACCACTCCGCCCTACCTCCCCACCCCTCGCACGGAGTAGGAATTTCTGCCGATGTCCGGGAACCCCCAGGCCCAGTCCTAGCCCAGGTCCGGTGAGTGTGTGGAGAGCTTCCTGCTAACCTGCACCAGCGGGACCAGTCCCAGCCCAGACACAGCGTGGGCCGGACCCTCTCCCACCCCATTGGGCCGCCCCCCACCACTCCACCATACCTCCCCCACCACTCCCACCGAGTACGAATTTCTGCCAAGTTCCTGGAACCCCCAGACCCAGTCCTAGCCCTGGTCCGCAGCGGGAAGGAGCTGAGCACAGCAGCCAGACCTAAGCCAGGCACAGCTGGATAAGTCCAAACTCTGTAGAGCTCCACCTGACCTTCAGTACGTGTGAAGGTTA
>NW_004524717.1:2189070-2197973 GCF_000260255.1 Octodon degus | reverse complement strand
TATAGTTGCATTCTCTTAATGAATAGAATGATTTTTTCTAATGGTGTTTGTATGTAGGATCACAAGTCTGCATCTTGTACAGCAATTAAACACTAAGAAGAATATATGCAGTGTATTATTTGTTGAAACTGTACTCTCGATTTGATTTGAAACTGTCTCATTGCTATATGTTTATCAATAAAACTTTGAAAAGAAAAAAAATAAAGTACATTATGACCACTAAAAAATAAATAAATAAATAAATAAATTATCATGATGTGCAGATGATATGATAGTCTACACAAAAGACCCCATACTCCACTGAAGACTTACAGAGTTAATTCTGCAGCATTGGGTACAAAGTCAACACTCAAAAATCAATAGTATTTCTGTACTCCCACAACAAATGAGGTGAGAGAAAAATTAGGGAAATAACACCTTTCATAATACATCCAAAGAAATGAAATATTTAAGAATCAATCTAAGAAAGAAAATGATCTATTCATTGAAAAATAAATTAATTTGAAAAAGGAGATCAAAGAGGATACCAGAAAATGCAAAGATATCCTTGCTAATAGATATAAAGAACCAACATAGTGAAAATTGACATATTCCCAAAGTTATCACACAGATTTAAAGCCATCCCAATCAAAATACTATTAGTACACCTCACCAAAGTAGAGAAAACAATGCCAGAATTCATTTGGAACCAGAAGAGACCTAGAATAACAAAAACAACCTTAGGCAACAAAGACAAGGCAGTGGGCATCACAACCCCAGACTTACAATTGTACAACAAAGCTACTGTGGTGCAAGAGGCATGGGACTGGCAATAGAACAGATCTGAGGATCAATGGAACAGATTAGAAATTGCATAAAGAACCCCAAACACACACAGCCAACTCATCTTTGAAAAATGTGCCAAACACATTCACTGGAAAAAAAATTCTCCTTAATATAAATGGTGCAGGAAAGCCTGGCTTTCCTCATATAAACAACTAAAACTAGACCCACTAAACTAAAGTCAAAAGTGGATCAAAGATCTAAATATTAAAACATAAAGACTAAATCTTCTAGAAGGGGAAATAAGTAGAATTATTGACGACAAACATTTCATGAATAAAACTCCAGTTACAGAAGAAATATTGTAAGGGATCAATAACTGGGATCTCATTCTATTAAGCTTTTGCCGAGCAGAAGAAATTACCAATAGAGTAAAAGTACACCCCACAGTATAATCATATATCTAGAACACACAAAGAATTGAAAAAAACAGATGCCCCAAATTTAGAGCCCCAATAAAAAAGGGCATTTGAGATGAATATTCACTTCTCAGAAGAAATGCCAATAGCCAATAAATATATAAGAAAATGTTCAGCATCATTGGTCATTTGAGATATGCAAATTAAGAAAATGTCATTGCCCCAGAAAGCATGTCTATTATCAAGAAATCATGGGCCAGAGAGAGAGCTCTGGGTCAGGGAGATAGCTCAGTAGAAGGGCCGGGGAGACAGCTCAGTAGAATAAGTGCCTGCATGGCAAGCACAGAGGCCTAAGTTCAATCCCTAGTACCACAAAAAAAAAAAAAAAAAAAATCAGCCAATAACAAATGATTATTGGTGGGCTGTGGGAGAAAAGCACTATTGGTGAGAGCATAAACTGGTGAAAACACTGTGGAAATCAGTGTGGAGAAATTTGGCAGAAGACAGCAAAAGCAGAAAAGGGGGAAGGAGCAAACCTTTTTCTTTCCCTTGTAAGCAGGCTACCAACCTGGGAGTGGGTGTAACACACCATCTCTGTACCCTTCTGTTGCGCAGAATGAGAATGTTTACAAAGTGAGGACCCTGGGCCCCTGTTGAGTTGCTTAAAATTCTAAACTTTTCAAGTTGATGCAGTGCATCAACCATTACATTCTACCCCACGACAACTTGACAGGCAGACACATTTTTTTTAACTTGTCCCAAATACACAAATGTGGGTCAGGGAAATAACTCAGTAAAATAAGTGCTTGCCTGGCAAGTACAAGGTGATGAGTTCAATCCCCAGTACCACAAAAAAAAATGCCAAATACAAAAACATGCTTATTTTTCTCATTTCACAACTTAGACATTATAACATAGGTTTAACAATCCTTAAGAATCAGTAGTAAGTCTAACAACATCATATCACATTAGAACCATAATATTACAGACCTCAATCCCCAAAGGCTCATGCACACCCCTTTATGCAAGAGGCATTTAGTCCATCTCTAAGAGTTGCCAAAGTCCTAATAGCCTCTGCATTGCTGAAAAGTCCAAGTCCCAAGTCTTTTTTAAGATGAAAGGCAAACTCTTACTTGCCAGCCCTTGTACAAATGAAAAGTTAGACACTTCCAACATTCCATGCCACAAAATAAACATTTCCATTGCAAAGTTACATACAGGAATAATATATGGATCCTGTTGCTATCATACTTGGAAATGCCATTGCTCCTTACAGACAATTATGACTTTCAGAAATGCAATTTAAATTAACATAAAATATTTGCTGTTCAGAAAAAGACTTGACAACACAATCAGCATTTCCTTTCTTTCTTTCTTTCTTTCTTTCTTTCTTTCTTTCTTTCTGTCTGTCTGTCTGTCTGTCTTTCTTCTTTCTTTCTTCCTTATTTTCTTTTTTAAAATGTATTTGGTACAGGGTCTCACTACACAGCTCAGACTCCTCCTGTTTTCAGCCTCCCCAGTGCTGGAATTACAGGTGTGTGTCACCGCTCCCTGACTTGGTGTGCACCCAGGGGTGGGGCTGGCACAGTATGTCATCCGGGGATTGAATTCCAGTCCCTCTGCTTGCCTAAACAGGAGCTTAGTCAGCCGAGTTGTCTCACCAGCCCACAATTGACATTTTCAAGATCTATGTATTACAGTCTTCTTTCAAAGTCTTTCGTAGGGGCCGAGGAGATGGCTCAATGGAATAAGTGCTTCCCTGGCAAGTGCAAGGGTCTGAGTTCAATCCCAGGTTTAGCCAAAAAAAATAAAAAAATTTCTGCTCAAAGTCTTTCTGGGCCATCAGAATTCTATAAAACTACTCAGTTAAGTCCACTTGTAGCACAGAAATTGCCATAAACAACATGCAGATAAAGAGTGTTATTTTCCAGGATAATTTATCACTAAAAATCCTGTAGAGGTTTATATTAACTTATTAGTATTTTTTTTATTCTTTGTTTCAGTTGCAAGAAGCACATGATCAACATAAAGGGGATGTACGAAGCACTGAGTAAGAGTGAATTATAGAAAGCAGTACATTATACATAAATGTATAATTTAAAGCAACATATAAAATAACTTGAGCATAAAGAAAATGAGCTGTGTAGCATGAGGATAATATCAGTTATGATGCAAGTACATGTGGGTTAAGCTATAGAAAAATTTCATCTAGAAGTTACTTGAAATACATACTATAGGGCTGGGGCTGAAGTTCAGCGGGCAAAGTATGAGCTTTGTATGCTTGAGACTTTGGGTTCATTTCCAGGGCCATAAAAATAAATAAATAAAATGCAACACATAGTTTTTAAACATAACCCCTAACTCTTGCATATTATTCACAAAATGCGTCAGAAAAGTAATAGTTACCAAATCATCTTTTTAAGAATGTATACAACTTTTAAGAATGTATTTAATTATTCTTTCAGATGTTTGCTCATAAATTAAGTGGCATTTTTAATTGATGTGTCCAAGTAATTTTTCTAATACATTTTAGGCTTGAACTTGAAAATTCCAAGTTAAAAGTTATAATAGAAAAACAAACAGAGCAAAATCAACAGCTTCAGCAAAACCTGTTAAGTGCAAATATGGTAAGTCAGTCTGTAAGTAATTTTTATTGTTGTAAAAAGGAATTTATATTTCTCTAGTAGTAGCATATAAGGATCTTAGGCAAAATGAAGGTCTTATTAAAAGATTTGTTATATACAGACTGATACTACTTTCC
The DNA here is from genome assembly GCF_000260255.1 of Octodon degus. Taxonomy (NCBI): domain Eukaryota; kingdom Metazoa; phylum Chordata; class Mammalia; order Rodentia; family Octodontidae; genus Octodon; species Octodon degus. The sequence continues at coordinate 2,194,031 of NW_004524717.1, read as the reverse complement.
ACTAGTAGTACAAGTCATCTTAGTAGAAGTAACTGAATTCACAAAATTAATGTTTTTGATAGTAGAATTTTAGTATGAAAGGTTGTGGTAGTCTGAAACCAAGGTTTTACTCTAACCACTTTTTATGTATCCGTCATCCATTGATGGTCATGTGGGTCATTTCCACCTTTTGGCTCCTGTGAATAATGTTCCTTTGGTCTTGGATGTCTAACTATGTGTTTGCATCACTTCTAATGTATTGAAATACTTTTTAACATCCCAAGAAATTTCTGTAATCATTTGATCCATGATTTTGAATTTTTCTCGCAATGTGACTTACAGTACAGTTAGGGAATGAGTTATGTGTAAACTGTGGTCTTTATCAAGAATGAATACTAAGTTCTTATGCAGACAGTGTCTACCAGAGAAGTACACATTCTGTTTGAATTTTAAAAAGGAAAAGAGGCCCAGGGAGATAGCTCAGTGGCATACACGCCTGCCTGGCAAGTGTAAGGTCCCGAGTTTGATACCAGGTACTGCAAATAAATAAATGGATAGTGAAAAAGGTCAGTATCTTGATTTACAAGGACAGTTTCTTCTGCAGGAGTTATTTTCTCTAAAAACTATAGAAAAGAAATGTTTAAAACTACAAAAAAATAAAAAGAAGATGGAACAAGAATTAGTAACCCTAAAATGTCACATAGAAAAAAGTGTGGTAGAACATGACCAATTACAACAATATAAATGGGAGATTGAAGACAGAGCAAGACAAGACGTGGAAGAAAAGTTAAAACAAGTCAATCAGTTTTTACAGGTGGGTTTTTATGTATAATGTGCTTTACTTTATTTAACTTAAAAGTGTATTTGGATGAGTACATTGTATGTGGTTCTCTACTTGAATCATGGCAATTTGTTTGCAGATTTCTAGAGGAAAGATAAACATCTTTTTTTCCCTTTAAATATTTCAATTTTCACACATCAATTCATAATAATTACTTTCATTAGAGAATCATTTGACTTTGAAGACCTCTTGGCATAAAACAATACTCAGGAAAAAAAGAAATAAATGTGCCATTCTGTTGACTTGTCCTTAGGTTGTATTCTTCAACTTTTAAAACTTAGAAATGATTCTGTTACTCTTTGACTAACCAGAGCACATGAAGACTAACCTGTGGGGGTATCAGGGCTGAGGACACAGCTCAGGGGTATGGCAGCCACCTGCCAGGCAGGAGACCGGGTTGGATCCTCATCATTCCTGGCTGGGGGGAGGGGATATATATGATTTCAATTTTTTCAAAGTCAGATTTAACAATTTATGAGACTGGGCATGGTAGCATGTGCCTGTAATCCCAGCTCTTGGGAGGCTGTGAAACAAGCAGATCACTACAAGTCTGATCTAGTAGTGACACCCTGAACACCCTGTAGGCCCTTCCCCTAAAATCCAAAAAAAAAAAAAAAGATTTAACAGTTTATATTAATTACAGGTAATTTTAACCCTGGCATCTTTTTTCCATATCTTTAAAACTGTTCTCTGAATCGCTAACTCAAAACAAAGTGAAACACCGGAGCTGGACACGTAGCTCTGTGGTAGACTACTCACCAGCTTGTGCCAGGCCCTGAGTTCAACTTTTAAAAAATCCTAAAGGAAAGAAACAACACAATAATTAGTTGAATTTTAATTATTTTTAAAAATATATCCTTTAAATTTGCTTAGACACAAGCAGAAATAAAAAGTCGAATGGAAGTAAAAATTAAATGTCTGGAAACTGAGCTATCTGAAATGAAGTCTCAAGAAGAGTCACACAAGATACAGCTGGACATGTACCAGGAAACCTGCTTAAACGGCTTTGAAATCACAAGATCTTTGTCAAATCAACTAAGGACGTAAGTCAAAAATAGACTCACAGAACACAAATTGAGTGTGTTGATGCGTCTTTAAAGCATAATCATGAGTGAGACAGGTTCATAAAACTAGGTGTGAAAGAAAGCTAACCAGATGATAGAATTTTATGAAGTAATGACATGAAAGAATCTGCCTTTAGAATGTTAATTCAGGATACATTTCTTCTGTGTTTGCATTTTGCTATGGTGTCTTATCCTTAATATTTTCATACCTTTGATTTATTAGACTTTGAGCTACATGTTTTAGCAGTTTTATGACTAAGACATATTGTTATAAAATTGCTTGTGAGCCTTCTTTTAAATAGAAATGCTGAGAAGTTTAAGTACTTTTTTCCAAGATTTCAACCTAAGGCCAAAGGGCCAAGCACTACTAACACGGTAGCTCTGGGCACGTGCTGGATTAAATTTCCTCAACCGCATGTCACCTTTCATGTGGTCACTAGAAGGTACCTAGAGACCCTGTCCCTTCAGGTCTTTCTTCTCTCACAAGGGCACACTTGTGATGTAGAGAAAGGTTAACATGGCAACCCAGGCAAGGAAGCTTCACACCAGTCCCGGGTCAGTGCAGGGGACGTGTGGAAAGTAGGAAACCAGGTGCCCTGGGGAGGGAGGATGTGCCCAGCTGACGGCCTCGGAGCTGCCTTGGTTTCTTAGGTCATCATCTGTCCTGCCTTCTGCCTCCTTCTCCATGCCGGTGCTCTTTCTCCCTGGTCATGAGGAACATGCATGGGACAGCAAAGTCCTGCAAATGGCTTCCAGGGATGATTTCTGAATTCCCTGTGCAGGCTTATTAAGTACTTCTAGTTTTTCTTTTCTCCATTTTATTTTTTCAGTTGTGGATGTTTATGATGTCTTAATGTATCTATGCATAAGGAAAGGGCTGTTACTGTGCAGCAAGCTTCCACGCCCAGCATCTCACCCCAGTGGGCTACTGGCCCCCTGGGAGTGCTCCAGAGGCTGGCTTTCCAGCTGAGCCAGGGTCGGGCATAGGAGCTGTTTTCACTCCCTCCTGCTCTGCATGATCCCTTGTTTGTTAGGGAACACCTTAGTCTGTTTCCACCGTGCACCCTTCTTTGGGGGTACTTCTTAACATGTACTTGAACATACGAGGAGCCTGACACATTTTTAAGGTTAAGACACTGATTAAAGGGAAATTCTCTTTACACTCAATAGCAATTTTTCTAAAATGCAAGTCACTTAGTAATACAGGGGAAATGAGTACCAAGTCTATGCCTTTTCCATTCTCCACAGGGCCAATGAGAAGCTGGAGGAAACTGGTAGAGAACTTCTCATGGAGAAACGGCGGAACAGATCTTTGCCAGGCCTTTGCAGTGCAAGGCCTCTCCTTGAGTCCCCTTATATTGGAATTCATAACAGTAGCTTGGTTCTCAACCAGAGATTTATTCCCAGCGAAAACTTGGGGGCTCCCGCTTCAAATTCTTGGCCTTCAAATGAGAGTATGCAGAACCTTGAGACCAGGGTTAGTTATATTTTTCCCTTATGTTTCGGATTTCGGATATCATTGTTGTCAAATATGTGAAAACCTGAGTTTTTAGTCGATTAGTTCTTGTTAAAGACAAATAATTTGTTGGTAAAGAACTAAAACATAAATGCTACAATTTTTTTTGAAAATTCTGGAGGGCTCTGCCTGGTGACACATGTCTGATATCCCAGCACTCAGGAGACTGAGACAGGAGGATCACCAAGAGATCAAAGCCAGCCTGAACTACATAGTGAGACACTGTCTCAATAAATGAATGAATAAATAAATATCTTTGGAAAATATCCTTGGAGTTCTCACTCCTAAGAAATTCTCATTTCTTAACTTGATTCGATAACTATAACTAAACTCATATATTTTAATTTTCTTTAAAATCTCCATTTATATTAGATTTTAGAAAGTGAACATGACAGCTTCTAGCTAGCAGCTTAGGTTGAGAGGCAGTTTTTAAAATGTTTGTGAATTTTAGAAAACCTAAAATATATTCTTTCTTTAAGTTTTTTTCTTCATGTTCAAGTGTTGGTTAGTCCTTGCGTGTTGACACAATGTGTGATGCACAGTACTCACTCACTAAATATTGTCAGTGGGAGGGGTCAGTCCTCACCATGCTAGCTAAGGGCTGAATCTGGGCTTTGTGCATCTAAGCAGGTAGTTTGCTACTAAGTCCCAAACCAAGGCTAATTTTTACATTGTTGTTTTCAATTTTTTTGCTGCATTTCTGACATTCTTTTTTTTTCTAATAATTTACTTAATTTTTAGAAATTTGTAATCAGGGCCAGCCAAATAGCTCAGCGGATTAAAGTGCCTGCTTAGGCAGATGCAGCAGCTATAGTTCTATCCCGATATTTAATTATTCAATTCAGAGTGCCCCTGGGGCACTCTGAGCAGCAATGGAGACTGGGCATGGTGGTATGTGCCTGTAATCTCAGCTCTTTGGGAGGCTGAACACAGGCAGATCACTATGAGTCAGATCTACATAGTGAGACCCTGTAGACCCTGTAGACCCTTACTAAAAAATAAAAAAAAAAAATTGCAAATGTCCAGTCAGCTTAGTAACTTTTATTCTAGATGATGGTGTCCAAATCCATCAGAGCCATGGCAGGATTCCTAAAACTTTTAGTTTTTGGAGTGATGGAGTATTGTGTATTGGTGAATTATCAAGTTGTACTTCTTCCCAACTGATAAAAACTTTACTTGGCTCACCAAGAGTGAGTATTCACTCTGAATTTTAAGTTTAATCACACTACCTTAATAGTTATGTTTAATAGTCAGCAGGCAGAGACAGTTAATCTTGTTTATCATACCAGTGAAGTGTTGTAATTCTTCGTCTTTACTTCATTTTCTCATCTAAACTATATGACCAGTAGTCATTTTGTCCTGTGAAAGTTTCAGGTAAACTTTTAACCTCTACCAATTGCTTTTCCTTTCCTTCATTTTATTTTTCCACAGGTGTTTTTATTTTTTTACTTTTGGTGGTACCAGGGATCAAACTCAGGATCTTCTGCATGCCAAGCAAGCACGTATTCCACTGAGTTATCTCCCCAACCCTTCCACAGATGTTTTTGTTGTTGTTGTTGTT
>NW_004524717.1:2187037-2188046 GCF_000260255.1 Octodon degus | reverse complement strand
ATTTTTCATCAAGTATTGATATGTTGAACTTTAAGTCCCTACAGAATATGATGAAAAAAACATTTAAAAATTAGAATATATTTTAAAAATAGTCATAAAGAATTACATAATTATTATGTTTACACATAAGTCAAAAAATCTAACCATATACAACCTTGAAGCAGGACAGACCCACAAAATTCCTTTTCCTGTCTCCTGCCTTCATTCACCACCCCCATCTTTTTGAACAATCATCTACCCAAGAGACAGCACAGCAGCAACTGGCATGTCATAACAAGCAGCCTGTATTCAGAAGACCAGAATGACAGGCACTCCAAGCATGAACCTACTATTACAAATTGCCACTTTCAATACAGTTGCTTAGTTCACCGGTGTCAGTACATATAGTTAGTCAGGGTGAGAATCTTTCCAATTAACTTCTAGATTAAAAAATCTTCTGGAGATTCTCAGTATCATTGCCTTGCCCATCTTCTCCATATAACTGTATGGCTTGTCACTGTCATGTTTTCTAGCTCTTCTCCTTTCCCTCTCTTAATTAATTAGTCCTCAAGTTCTTGCATTCCTTTTACTTGTATTATACCTTTCTAGTTGTATTTCTTCCTTTGAGTTCTTATACTAAGGAAACTATATGATATTTACACATGTGTGTCTGGTTTATTTCACTTATGAGTATATGTTCAAGTGGCATCCACTTATATATAAAGGCTTCAAGTTTATCATTCTTTATAGCTGAGTAATACTCCATTGTGTAAAAATGCCACATCTTTTTCATCCATTCCTCAGGTGATGGGCATCTCCTTGGTTGTTTCCAAGATTTGGCTATCACAAATTGTGCTGCTATAAACATAGGCACACCTATACCCCTATGATATGATGCTTTCAGATCCTCTGGGAAAATTCCCAGTAGAGGAATAGCTGGTTTAAATGGGATTTCCAGTCCAAGTTTTCTTAGGGGTCTCCACATTGATTTCCAAAATGGTTGTACCAGTCTACATTCCCACCAGCAGTG
>NW_004524717.1:2166779-2186937 GCF_000260255.1 Octodon degus | reverse complement strand
CTGCGCCTGGGCTGGGACCAGTAATATGTCCCGCTGGCGCAGGATAGCCGGATGCTCTCTCACACACTCACCAGACCTGGGCTAGGACTGGGTGTGGGGGTTCCCGGAACACAGCAGAAATTTCTACTCAGTGGTCAGGGTGGGGGAGGTGCTGCAGAGTGGTGGGGGGCATCCCAAGGGAGTGGAAGAGGGTCTCACCCATGCTGTGCCTCGGCTGGGACTGTTAGTTTTGTTTTGTATTTTTTTCTTTTTTGAGTCTGGGTCTCATTATTTAATCCAAGCTGGCCTTGAACTCACTGTGTACCCCTGACTGGCCTTGATCTCATGGCAATCCTACTGCCTCAGCCTCCCAAGTGCTGGGATTTACAGGTGTGCCCCACCACACCTGGCTTTCTACAAGATCTTAAACTTCCATCTTTCTCAATCAGCAAACTGTTCCTCAGTTCTTGTTGGAGCAACCAAAATATGTATACTTAATGTTTATATACTAACAAAGATAATTTCCTTCATACATTGTCCAATTTACAACTTGATATCAAAAGCTATACTTTCAGGGATCATTTCTATAGTATGTTATTAGAGAAGTTTTTCTGATTGGGTAGGGTACAAGTTGATACTGAATTATAGTGGATGAAGAAGTAAACCTAATCGATTTTAATAATTTGAATGGATATGTATTCTTATAACCATGAGTGCTCCTTAAGAGCAAAATGACATCAAATTTAAACTTAAAAAATCAGTAGTTACTAAAAATACATTCCTGTAGAAAGTGTGTGTGTGGTATTTATTATTTATCAAACTGTTCTCAACATTGCATGTGCCATTATTTTCCAACCCTTTATCTCAAATGTAAGTTAGCAGTAGCCGTCTTTACTTTGCTTTGTTATTAATGATTTCATTGTTTCTCTTTCTAAAATATATTCCACTTTCACTCTTTCAAATGGGTTCTGGTTTTCCGCCATCTTGGAGTCTGGGTAGGCCTGCTGGGAACAGGACTTCTAAAAGGCAAATATGTCTGGAAGACTGTGGTGTGAGACCATTTTTGCTGGCTATAAGCAGGGGTTCCAGAATCAGAGGGAACACACAGCTCTTCTTAAAATTGAAGGTGTTTATGCCCAGGATGAAACTGAATTCTACTTGAGCAAGAGATGTGCTTATGTGTATAAAGCAAAGAAACAACACACTGACTCCAGGTGGCAAACCAAACAAAACCAGAGTGATCTGGGGAAAAGTAACTCGGGCCCATGGAAACAGTGGTGTAGCTTGTGCCAAGTTCCAAAGCAACCTTCCTGCTAAGGCCATGGACACCAAATGTGTGTGATGCTGTGCTGCTCAAGAATGTAAACTAATGGAAAATAAAAGTGCTTTTGTGCTCTTGTATTTAAAAAAATGCGTTCTGTTTTGAAGAATATACAGTGAGCTTATAGAGTGAAGAAGAACATCACAGTTTTATATATGCCACAGAAGCAACTGCCCCTGAAGTTGTGGCAGGGAAGGCAGCCAAAACCCCACTCTCCTTTCTGAGTTCAGGACATAGGAATCAGACAGACGGAGCCCAGTGTGCAGCACTAGCTTTATCAACATGTAGTGACCAAGGGGTGTGGCTGAGATGTGCAACGACCGTGGGCATCCAGGCACTTCACTGAAGATTGGACATGCACACTCCTAAATGCAAGAGGCAAATGCCTGACACCTGGCCCTGGAGCAGGAGGCTCACTGCAGAGATGACAGCAGATCTGAACACCTGCACAAAATGTGTCTTCATCCTTCACCCATGTGGTTAACCTCCCATGAGGAAGGCAGCATATGATCCTCCCAGAGACATTTGCAGGCAGGGGAATGATGGGTCTTCTGTCATTGGTGCTTGGAGTGAAAATGGAAAGTAAACCCAGGTCATTGTATACCAAATTAATGCTGTTAAAATGTCCCAGAAGTTCGCCAGATGATAAAAGGAACTCTGCTAAGTGTTTTAATGTTTCAATGAATGACCCACAGCATGGATAATTCATTGGTTGACTGATATAACTTAAACTACTTCTTACTCAGATAAAATAAATAGTTCTTGTACAGAAGAATATCCTAAATTGCAGCTTGCTTGGTTCAACTAAAAACCTTCTCCTCCATTTCCTGTCTGTGGTTTAAAAAAATTTCTACTTTATAAATTGAGTTGTTACTGTACTAAGTTGTATTCCTTTACTTTCATGCTTAACTTTACCAATTAGCTACTCCTTCATGCCTCGTGCTTCAACAGCGATGAGCTCCATGACACTTTCTCATATAATTTTCTCTGAGTTATATTTTTCCTGAATAAAGAAGTCTTAGAGTCCATTCCTGGCCTGAAGTAACTGTCTTTGTGACTTCAGCAGAGCTCTAATCTCTCAGAGAGGTGTGTGTTGCCTCGAACATCAGAGACATTGTGACCTTTATGCCTTTCAAATTTTTTTTTGAATAATTGGACTTCTTAGAAGACTTTTGTGTGTGTGCAACTATTATATTCATGTCAACTTCTTGTTTCATTTTGGCACTGGGAATTGAACTTGGGACCCACTACTTACCAGGCTGGTACTTGTGCCACTGAGCTATATTCCTGTCTCTTCAACTGTCATATTCAGTAGACAGAAACAGAGTCATCTGGTGCTCAAAGTGGGGGGCTCTGAAAGTGTGACTCCTGCATCTCTTTGTCCTGTCAGATACTCTGTGGAAAGCAAAAAAACAACACACTTTGTTGTCTGTGGGTGTGGTAAGAACACTAGCACTAGGGTGGAATTCTTCTCATAAGCTAACACGCTGCTATGTTGCCTCATCATATATGATTTCCCGGCTTCACGTTTTTGAAAAATGAAAGTATTAGTGAAGTTACACATGTGCTCCCTCATTAAGACTGGATTTTAAGCATCCACCACTGTCTGAAACACAGCACCCACCCAGAAGCAATCATAAGGGCTGCAGGAGAGTCATGTTTCTATTGAAAATACGTATTTTACTCAAGAACTAGTATAGCTTTTTATTTTATCCTTAAGTGAAGGTTTATAATTTATTGAGTCTTTTGTCTCCTTTGGCAGCATTCAGTTTCTCTGAATCAGATCATTTTGTCTTCACTCAAGATTTGTAAAGATGGGGCCAGCCAAATAGCTCAGCACATTAAAATGCCTGCTTAGGCAGACACAGAGACGGGTTTAATCCCTGGCATGCCTTGCTGAACCCACCCCCAGGGCACGCTGAGCTGGAGACTGAGGCTGGGTGTGGTGGGGTGTGCCTGTAAAGCCAGGTTTTGGGAGGCTGAGCACAGGTGGATCACTATGAGTCCAATCTACATAGTGAGACCCTGTAGACCCTTACTGAAATACAAAAAAATAAATAAATAAAAGAGATTTGTGAAGATGTGGTAACTACATAATCCATCACTACCACCTACAGTGTATATTATATGCAGTAAGTACTATTTTTAGACCTTGTTAAGTATATCAGAAAGAAAATAAGCTTTTTTGTACAAAAGATTTAAGCAAGGACACTTGGGAACCTTTGCAATACAGGTTGAAATATTCCTGTGAATCTCATAATTAAGTGGATAACTATAGTTAATTACAACTTTCAAAACAGTCCTAGCTTCTGACAGAAAATCAAAATTACAATTAAAACTCCTCATGTCCTTGTCCTTTCTTCCACTTGTAGAAAAAAATGACACAAACACAGTCAAGTTTGAAAATTGGCTTTAACTTCTCATGCATTTCTTGTATTGTGTAAATTTCCTAAAATCTTTGTGTGCATATTAATTAAGACTTAGTCAAAATCCAGGTAGTTATCTTATAAATCTCACATAGCACTATAACAGCTTCACTTTCTTTGTTGATGTATTCTTTGTTGATGCTCCACTAAAAGATTAGTATCATAGAGTATATGCCAAATATCTAATTTTCCAACAACAGAGACTGGAAAGTTCCTCTTAAAGAAAAATATTCGGGGCTGGGGAGATGGCTCAGTGGAATAAGCGCTTCCCTGGCAAGCGCAAGGGCCTGAGTTCAATCCCCAGTTCTGAAAAAAAAAAAAAAAAAAAATATATATATATATATATATATACATATATTAATTAAATTGAAAAACAATATTAAGGCAACAGTCAGATGTAGTCTCTAAAAATCTTATTCACAAGACTCATTTTTTAAAATACTGCATCATTCTCATGGTGCTGTCTCTTAAATATCACAAGTAATATTTGACCTATTTCTGATGTAGCAAGAGTGGCAATAAAATAGAGCTAGATAACTAAAGTTATGTTGCCAAATTTATGAATTAAATGTAGAATAGATTTTAAAATAAACTGTAAAATGCAAGTGGCATCCCTTTCCTTTGCTTGGTTAATGTATTCTGTGTTCAGTATTTGTCTTTACAAATAAAATATGTGAAAACATCCCCAATAAGAACATATATTTGCGGGGCTGGCGAGATGGCTCAGTAGAATAAGCACTTTCCTGGCAAGCGCGAGGGCCTGAGTTCAATCCCCAGTTCCGAAAAAAAAAAAAAAAAGAATATATATTTGCAATTTATTCATGTTTTGAAGATCTGAAAAAGCCTGTGTATCTCTCTTTTGGGGGCCCGTCACTCTATTTCTGCCTCTCTGTGAAAGTGCCAGCTTGCACATTCAAACTCTTCTTGAAAAACACAACTGTCATCAACTTCTCAGATGTGTGGCATGAAAACCAGGATGGTCCAGTAATACTCAATCTAGCTCATAAACTATAATTTGACAACTGTCATCTTAAATATCCACTTACATATGTTGTCACTGATTTATCTTTTGCCCTCAGGAAAAGTCCCAAACTCCGTAGCGTGGAATACAAGTGCGCAAGTCATTTTGATCTGGTCCAGTTCTCCAGCCTTGTCTCTTGGCACGTAGCCTGTCCTGACCCTTGGCTTCAGCTTCTGGACAACTCCAGCTGCTAACAAGTGCCAAGTGCGCTCCCCTGCTTGCTTGCTCCCTCCTCTTTCTGGTGTACTCTCTCCTCATCCTTCGGGTGTCAGTGTACATAGTGTACCACCTCTACCAAAAGGCCTACAGTATTTTTGCATAAAATTGGGCTATAAGTACATCAGTGTATTACAGTAGTCTCATTTTTCTGTCATGGTATCTGTGACTGGGGAGAAATTGCCTGTTCGTCTTTAGGGGAGATACAAATGATCGTGTACGATTGTTGAGGAGTAAACTGTATTGTCTTTCTCTTGTCAGCCTGAAGCTTGTCCTAGTAATTTTGCACATGATGGTTGAATAAATGAAGACTAGGGAAGCCAGAGGCTCTGACAACCACAACAGTTAATTTAGTGTGCTGCTACGAGCAAATTATACTGAATAAGAATGTTGTATTTTCATGGAACATACCTGTTTTAATTCTTCTGAACACTCACTGATAAAGTTCTCAACAGTTTTTACTGGTTTGTGCTAAGTTAACTATGAAATTTTGACAGACAATACAATTCTTTGTCTTTTTAGATGCTGCTGAATTTGAACTTGAATTCTTTTGAGCCAAAATAAGACAAAATAAAAATGTCCTCGAGATCTACTTTTGGAAGAATATGCAGCTATTTTAAAGAAAAATATGATCTAAGAGATAATATTTTATTACCCTCTTCATATAAAATTTTGTTTTCCATTATATGCTGTGAAAACTTTGAAGAAAAATATTTTATATCACATATAATAAATATTCTTATAATATTTGAAATGTTTCTTGGTATCTATAACTTCTGAACATATTTTATAAGTAGAAACCAGTATTATGGGCTGGTAAGACAGCTCAGCAGCCTAAAGTACCTGCTTAGGCAAGCTTAGACAAGCACAGGGAGTGTGGTTCGATCCCCAGCACCACATGCTGCATCAGCCCCACCCCCAGGGCAGGCTGAGCCAGCCACATACAAACACACACACACACACACACACACACACACACACACGAAACCAGTATTGTTTTCCATATTCATATTGCCTAAATGCTATTTAGTGCTAAGCAACCAAGTTGTAATTAAAAGTTTGGTGGAGTTGAATATCAGTATAGTGTGGACTTATTGATGTTTTCTAATTTTTATCACTACAGATTTAGACAGAAATCATTTGGTGTGCTGGTAACAATTATATGAGCAGGTTTTCAGAAGCATGGAGACCACTTTTGTGCATTCAGAGTGGGAACCCCTGAACTTGCACTTGGGCCTGTGCAGTAGGCCAGTGGATGGGTGACCATTTGGTATGAGAGGTCACAGGACTATGAAGGAAAATATGTTCCCATAACTAGATAATTACTGAAAAATTTGACTATTAGGATTTGAGGAAAAATAGAGCTGTACTTCTCCCTGCTTCATAGTTATCTTATCCTTCAATAAAGATCCTATCTTTCCTGAATTTATTTTTCTTTTCTTCTTCTTCTTCTTCTTCTTCTCCTTCTCCTTCTTCTTCTCCTTCTCCTCTTTCTTCTTCTTCTGCATTAAGCTATTCTCCAACAGTAAATCCTTCTGAGGAAAGCTCTGCCATGTAATTTTTGCCTTCCATAAGTATTAGGTAAAAGTTGTGAGTTCATTTTCCTATTGAAAATTCTCACTTTAAAAAAAAAATTCTTTACTTCAGTTGCAAATGGAACTGTATGAGGACAGAATCAAATTTCCACATAAGGTCAACATTAAACCTGACTATTGAATTTAATTCAGTTCTCATCCAATTCGATTTGCAATCAGAAATGTGGGAAGTGTTATGAACTGAGGCACCACTGTATTTTATAAAGAAGTTAGAAGAGTGCTGGCTCAAGCAACAGACTCTTCAATGAAACAGGACAAAAATTCAGAAACAAAAATTATACTTAAGAATTTTAATGTAAGGGCTGGAGCTATAGCTCAGTGGCATAAGTACCTGCCTGGCAAGCACAAGGACCCAGGATCAATCCCAGGTACCGCATTCTGTGCAGGCTTCAGAACCCCAGATGTACCATGCCAGTCACCAAAACGAGGTGTGGTGGCGCATGCCTGGAATGCTAGTGCTGGGGAGGCTGTGACAGAAGGATCACTATAAGTCCAAGCTGCATAGTGAGACTCTGTACCAAATAAATAAATTTAACAAATTTTAATGTAAGATAAAGTGGCATTTTATGTTTTTCATGTTCTTTTTTGGCACCTGTAATAAGCAGTTCTTTTAAATGACAAAGGAAAATTACTCTGAAACCATTTCTAAAATATACTAGGCATAAAGTAGCTGTACTTTCTTCAGTGGCAAGTCTAGGGGCCTCCTCAAGGGCCAAGTGATGCTGAGGGTATAGGCAGAACCAGGAATAGCACACCTAAAGACCCCAGCTGATATCTGCCTTTCTTGCTGTTCACGGTAAGGAACAGCCCTTTGCCTTGGCCTTGTTTTGTGATGATCTTTGATAATTTCTTGATGGGTTTCTTTCTAATGAAAAATAATGAGATGAAACCCCAAAACTTTTTTTTTTTTTTTTTGCAGAACCAGGGATTGAGCTCAGGCCTTTGCACTTGCCAGGAAAGTGCTTATTTCACTGAGCCATCTCCCCAGCCCGAAACCCCAAAACTAACCATATAGACTCATGGAAGCATTGAGGTTTTCGTTATGAGATGAGAGTATCAAGATTGTGATCCTGTCTCATCAGAGCAGCAGTTTTTGTCAACTGATATAATTTTATGCATGCTTTTTGGGTCAAGGGAAGGGAGCAGTTGGGCTGTCACAGATTCTGGAAATGTGTCCCTTTACAACACAAGGCTGACCCTTCGGCTTGAAGAAGACATGAAGCAAGCTGTACAGTACTCTTTGCATGTGTCACTGGTTACCTGCCCTCCTCCTGTGGACACAGCAGGTGATCTCCCAGCAAGCACTCAGGATTCCAGAGCATGTGACACTCTGGCACAGTGCTGCCAAAACACTGGGAATACCAGCTCATTTTGGCCAGTGTTTTATAAGCCGCTTGTGACACATGCATGACCACTGCAGCCAATTGGATTGGATACAGCCCATCTCTCTTGAAGCAAGGGGGCCGCCAAGTCATAGTGTCCCTCAGCAGTGAATCCTGAACTGCATTTCCAATTTTGCAAAAGAGGCCTTAACTCTTGACTGTACTCATCAGATGGATGCTAGCTGGGTCTAGAGCAGTGCCTAGGTTCTTGTGCATGACAGACAATTGGACATGGCCTAGGATGGTAAGGGAAAAGTAGTAAAGTTTATTAAGGTGATAATATGCACAGAGTGAGTAGACTCATGCCTCTGAAAGAGAAATGGCACAGGTACCAGGGGCTTCAGATGTAGGTGTTCTAAATGTTGTGCCAGTTCTGGGGCACCTCCCACTGGGATCTCAGTTATGTCAACAGCATCTTACACGCGTGTCCATTCTCACAATTCATCCTGCTGTAACCATATGAGATGCAGTTCATGTGCGTGAACCTTCACTGAGCTCCACATAAAGAACAGGTCTGTGGATCATAGAGACTCATGCATCCATCCTGCCAGTTTGGAATTTTGAAATTTTCCAAGGTAGTCTCGAGGGCCTTTGCTTTTCTTATCTCTGCCTCTGTGCAAGAAGCCTTACAACATGGATTAGAGGGTTGGCCCCGGGGCTTTGCTCAGGATCAGATGAGTGGAGAAGAATATCCCTACTTCCCCAGATGTACTAGCTATATTAAGCTGACACCATGGGCTGACACTATGAGCCAAATAAACATCTCCTCCTTTAGGTAGTAGATGCCAGGATTGTGTCCAGTCATAGGAGATTGAGTGAGACAATATATTTTCTGGATATATTAGTATGCTAAATTGATAATTATTTCAAGATGCACCTCCTGAGTGTCTATTCTGAACAGAAGGCTACAGTGAACAAATACATTTGCCCAGGGATAATGAGGCGGAGTTTCTGTGGGGTTAGAATGTCTGCTGTGAGACACAGATAATAAGACTGCAGATCAACTATCTAGACCACACCACCTTCTGTTGAGTAGAAGCGATGGCTTCCTCAGTGGAATCGCCCCTCCTATTTCTAGTTCTCCCTGGCATCTGATCCCCCGATGTTGGCACTGATCCTGTTCCCACACTGTCTCACCCGTGGCTCTTCCCTACTCCAACCTGTGCTTGAATGTCCTCCATGCTGCTATGGGGGCTCCTGAGTCCATGGCATCACAGAGGCAAGAGAGTGGTCTTCCTGAAGCAGTTGGCCAATGGCTTGCTACTTGTGACTGGGCCTCTTAGCCTTAATCGTGTTCCCCTATGAAGAACACACCAGAAATCAGTCATTATCACCTCTACAAAAATTGGTATCAGAAAAGTGAAAATCCCCAAGCACCTCACTGATGCTTACTTCAAGAAGAAGCTGTGGAAACCCAGACACCAGGAGGGTGAGATCTTTGAGAAAGAAAGATACCAGTTTCCAGAGCAGTGTAAGGTGGATCAGAAAGCAGTGGACTCACAGATTTTAGCAAAAATCAAAGCTGTCCCTCAGCTCCGGGGCTACCTGCGATCTGTTTTTGCTTTGACAAATGGAATTTATCCTCATAAATTAGTGTTCTAAATTTCTTACTAAGAACCTAATTAACTGATACATTTTAAAATTTTCAGCTTGTATTTAATGCTATAATCAATGCTGATTTTATTACTGTATCTATGATATAGCTGTTAGTATTAATTTTTTTTATATTGCCTTGAGGTCAACAACATACTGAGGCCCATTCCAGGAGAACTGGGTACTGGGTACTGGACCAAATATGCTACAATCTTTCATCTTAAGGTAAACAGAAGTGGCTAGATCTTGGAACACACACAAATACTGGTAGTTAGCCATGTCCAGAGAGCTCCACTAAAAAGTGAACATCAATTACAGAGGTCTCCATACTAGAAACAAAACTTTCCATGATAATCAACTCATAATCCTCAACACAAAACAAACACAAGATAGAAGCAATAGAAGACAAGCCAACAAAAATTCCAAAAATTCCCAACTCCCCCAAAGCTATAGGACATCAAAGAAGAGGAAACCAAAAACTTCACACCCAAATTATTCAAAATGTTATCACAGAGATAACAAAACAGTTCAATAAGGCATTTGGCAACCTCACAAGAAGATGCAAGTAGCAAAATATTAGGCTTGACTAAAAATCATCAGTACATCTTAAAAGATGCTAATAAAAGCATAGAATGCTGGAACAAAAAGAGGCTAAACATGCATGACCAGTATAAGAAGGAAATAGAGTCCAGGAAAGCGTTCCAAATAGAAATTCAGGGTATTAAACTTTCTATTAAATGCATGGGTAGCAGGAGTAACAAAAATGAGGAGAATGTCCAAACTAGAAGACAGGGTTGTTGTTAGTGACTAAGCAATGAGAGATGTCTTACAAGCAAGGGAACATCAAAAGAGACAGAAGACAGCTCTAAGATGACACGAGGAAGATGAATCTAAGATTAAATTGGAATTAGTGAAAAATCGGAAGATGGCACAAATGGCATAAACCTGTTTACTGAAATAATAGCTGACAAGTTTCCAAATAATGTAAAAAAAAAAAAATACCATGCAGATAAATGACGCATATAGAACCCCAAATAGTCACAATCAGAAAATAAATTTCTCCATGACATGTAATATTCAACATCTTGGAGGAACAACACAAGAACAGAGTCTTAAAAGTGATTAGATAAAAGCAGCATATCACGTATAAAAGAAAATCCATTAGAATTAGTGCAGATTTCTCAACACAAACCTCAAAGGCAGGAGCTTGGAGTGAAAGTGCTTCAAGCTCTAAAGAAGATAATTTTCAAACACAGCCTGACATATCCTGCAAAACTGTCTTTTAAAATTGATGGAAATATAAAATACTTTCATAATAAAGTGGACTCCAAAAAAAAATTCATGATCATCAAACCAGTCCTCAAAAAATTTCCCAAGGATACCTAGAAAGGGCCAATGAAAACAGCAATGACAAAGATCCAACAGAATGAATGTACCACATACGAGGAAGAGTTAAGTAAGAGAAAGAGAATCAGCAGTAAGTAAATAAAGCAATGACAGAAAAAGTTAATATGTATCAGTAATAATTCTCAGTGTAGATGGTCTCATTCTCCAAGATATGGACTGGATATCTGGGAAAATGGCAGAGCGGTAAGAAATAACAACTCAGCCTCTCTAAGAGCTGGAATCCACAGCTTGGAAAAGAAAGGAAGGAAGGAGGTGGATCTCTGGAAACCAGGAAGGGTTTGATGGTAAAATTGGAGCCTATAGACAGATGGAAGGGACAGAAGACAGCACAAAAAAAAGAAAGGGACAATCCACACTTTCTGTCCAGCTCCTGGCTCCTGGCTCCTTACTTGTAAGAAAGGAAGATCAACTCTACAGAGCCACAGTGAAAGTGGGGCCTTCAAGGAGAAATGTAGCATTGGGAAGGACTGGAGGTACTCTCTGCAGGTAAGGGCCTCCAGACCAACTGCCTGCCATAGCCCCTGGGGACAGGGCTCATAAAGTGGGAGACCAGGACATGGCAATGTGACTAGAACAATTGTGCACACTCACAAATTGAACAACTTTGTTAACTGTGGTGCAGACCAGCAGGTCCTGAGCTTGCCATGAGATTAACGAAGCCCTTCACCCAGTGCTATCTTGTTTTTAGCATGAGATCAGGTGAGGACATCTGAACCAATGATCAGAGTAGACATAAAAAGCAGCAACTGAATTTGCCACCACTGCCCCTCTTATTATTGTAGCGAGTGGTCCATTCTGCTTGCAGGATGTATCTTCTTTTTGTTTCAAAGCACCTTATCTCCTTGAGCTCTTCTTTGATGCTTCTTTTTCCTTTTCTTCTTCTTACTTTTGCCTTAAACAGACAACTTTCACATTCACTAATTTCTTGACAAATTCATTAAATGGGACAAGAAGAACCTAGAAAACAGTGCTAGTGCCCACTCCACCCAATAACATGTTTGGCAAAGCCCTCAGCAGGCAGCAAGGAAATAACAGGAGGGCCAGGAGGTAAGGTCATTAGGCACAGTGTGTTTCTCTCCCTCTCTGAAATCTATGACAAGCACTGACTTAAGGACTGGTTTGCTTTCTCTATCTTCCCCTAAGAAAGCCCCAATTCTCTCTCATGCCCCTTCTTATTGCTTCTCTTCCAAAACACATAGGTGGGGGCCGGGGAGATGGCTCAGTGGAATATGCACTTCCCTGGCAAGCGCAAGGGCCTGAGTTCAATCCCCGGTTCCGAAAAAAAAAAAAAGAACTGAGCAAAACACATAGGTATACTCAAAAAGCTAGAGGGTGGTAAAAAGTTAGTGGAAGCTGGGGACCCCTCAGTCTTGCCAGCTGCATGAGAGGAGAGCTGGTGGAGTGCAGAGCAGAAAGCCAGCAGCTGCTGGCTCACCTTGGGCCTCGGTATCACAGAGCCAGCCTAAGTGGGTGCAGCCAGCCTTTAAATCCTGGGCACTGTGTAGAGCTAGCACTCTCAGGCAAGGTGGAGCTGCAGAGGCTCCAAGTCACCTGAGAGCAGAATCAAGAGCCTTTCAGAAGACACTAGGAGAAAAGGTGGGGAGCATAATCAGCCCTCCTGCTTCCTTTGGTAAATGGATGGAGCTGCTACCTGACACGAGAGACCAGGGTCCCCAGCACACCAGAGCTACTGCAGCTGGGCTCGCGGTGGAAAGCAGAGTGAGAGGCCCCTGTCCCCATCTGTTTTCTGGCCCCAGAACCATGGCCATTGTCAGTAGCTATTCCTGGAGACATTTAATTTTCAGAGCGGCTCCCATGTGTGTAAAAGTGGAGCAGCCTATTTAAAGCTGTAGGTAGCATCCTGCTCTGTAGTTTTTGTACCTGCACTTTTAAATAGGCTGATGAAATAAAATGCGCATCTGTGCTGTATAGAGCACGAGTGTGAGATATCCCATTTTTCTGTCAGAGGAAAATAGACGCTTTTATTCTTAGTCTAAGTGAACATGAGCTGACTTACTCATCAAAATGCATTGAAAGCTATTTTAAGTGTGTTTTTATTTATAAGATATTGTGTTTGCCAATGCCAATCTGGTGGTAAATATATTCTTTAAGAAATAGCAAGTGCTCTAGATTGCCAAGACTAAATGAGAAAAATTGTATAATCAACTGTTTTAAGTATGCTTGTGCTTTAATTAGGCAAGGTAATTAAAATTATGAATGTGTCTGTGAAAGGCTTATTTCAAGAACATCTTGGGATGGTTGTCCCATTTGGTAGTGGAAGAGATTTCCTAGCAATTGTGATGAGTTACAAAGTCAAGTTACATGTAAATAACCTACTGTGCTTACCTCTCTGTAACCGTACTTCCCTGGGAAACCACAAGGAGGCACCATGTACCTTAAAAAAGCCAACAATAGGTTTTAAAAACCGTGCTCACACAAGTCAAAATTAAGGTCAGCTCCTTCCAGGTTGTAAAGAGAATGACAAGTTTGTTTGCCAAACAAGATGCGGATTTTAGCTTTAAAAATACTTCTAAGGTTCGTTGCTGTTTTGTCCTTTCCTGCGTAAGTATGGTCAAGCAGTCCTGGGCCTGGTAATAAAGGCTCATACTTAAATTTAAAAATTTAAATTTAAAGATTTGGGGTTTTTTGTTTTGTTTTGTTTTTGTTTGTTTGTTTTGTATTTCGGACAGGGTGTACAGTGTGTATAGGACCTCACTGCATAGATCAGACTCATATCAGTCCTCCTGTTTACAGCCTCCTAAGTGCTGGGATTACAGGCCTGCACCACTTCACCCAGTCTCAATCACCATCATGGGGCCGGCATGGCAGGCCTGGGGATCGAACTCCCGGTCCCTGCATCTGCCTAAGCAGGTGCTTTGATCCGCTGAGCTATTTGGTGAGTCCAGGTTTTTTAATTTGGACTCTGGTGTAATATTTGGGCTGAGGAACATGTAGGAACTTGGTCATCCTTAAAATCTCATCATTCAGTTGTAATCCTTCTAATAGCATCAAAAGCCACTGTCTACTTTCCTTTCCTGTCACAAATACAGTACCTTTAATCTGTTTTTAATTTAATTTGTTCTGTTTGGACCATTTATATTTATTGATTTCTTTTAATTTGAAAAGGTGACATTTTATTTTTGTAAGTTGTATGAGTGGACATAAAGTATGGTTTGTGCATCCATATCATGAGTCAAAGCCTTTCCTTACAGGCAGCGAATAAGACTAAGGTTGTAAAATTCAGGTAATTACTTTAGATTTACACCTTTGCATACTTAAAATAGAGATTTGTTTCCCGGGCAGTCTGGAGAGTCCTGACAGAGTCCTGACCTACCAGTTCTCAAGTGGCTAAGGGTGCTCCTAAGGGTTCCATCATTATACCTAAGGAGTTACTGGGGCACAGTATGGAAAATTCTAAGGCTAATGATTACTAGAAGCCAAGACACTAGTGTCACTATCAGAACTTCAAGCAGAAGTGTCTGATTCTAAGGAACTACTATGTGGGTTTCACAAGGGGCACTTTGCAAACCCGCAGTCTGACTCCTCCAATAGGGATGCTCTCTGAAGGAGAGTCCAGACCTAGTTCTCTCTCTCTCCCACACTTCAACATGTCCTATGGGATACATCCTGAACAGAACCCAGCAACCTCATCATTAGGTCACTGTCTTAGTAATTTTTCTCATCACAAAGACAATACATGATACCCTTAAGTCAAAGAAAGAAAGACTTACTTCAGCTCACAACTTGTAGAGGTTTTAGCCCATAGTAGTCTAGTCCCAAGGCAAGATAACATGGCAGAGGGAGATTGTAGAGGGGAAACATTCCATGGTAGAGCAGACAGAAGGCACAGGCAGCATGCCTTTCTTTCCTTTTATCTTATACAAGCTAAAAGTCTTTTAAATGGTGCCATCCATACCCAACGTAAGCCTTCACATTATCCATACCTAGAACTATTCTACACTAGTCAATGGACTAATCTAATACCACATACCCTTAATCCCAATATCATACACCCTAGAACCAGCCACCTTAAAAAATCCCCACCTATACCTACAAGAGGCTTTGCTGGGACCTCTAGATACAAGACATATTAGTCTTATAAAACTAAAGAATTGCAAGAGATGGGCAAATTGCAACACTATTTTTAAGGTAGAATATTTCTGAAAAAATCGTGGAAAGTGAAGCCCTCTGTGTTCAGGCTTTTGTAATTCCATTGCTGGGAAAGTCCGTAGACGTTAGTAATTAGAGTACCCCTTGTGGAAGACGAAGTTGATATCACTGATGATCCCCACCTGACTCTCGAGAGGATATGAATCTGTCCCGCATTTGATGACCAGTAACCATACTGCTAAGTCTCTTCAACCTTCTCCTTATAATCCCGAGACCAGCAAAAGAGTTGCCTTCCCTTCAAGTGACTCAGAATTCCACTAGAATGTAGCACCACAGAGAGACCCAGTATTCCTCAGCCCCTTAAGAGCTTCACAAACAACTTTAAGTCCTGCAAGACATACTCACAGTGGAGCTTCCTACTCTCTAACTCATACCTCATCCTGCCCTGAGAGAGGCCCTAGACACAAAAGGAATTATACGTATCCAGGTCTCCTTTCCAATGGTAGATAGACAACAATAGAAAGAGGCCAACCGTTAGAAGATCCAAGCAGGTTTGCAGTTGGATTTCAAACTTTTACTCTTGCTTTTGACTTATTGTGATGAGATGTCTAATTCATCCTGACCACTTACTGTACCCCAGACAAAAAACAGAATCCTAGAAAAGACTGGAAATTATGTAGATAAACAATATATTACAAGAAAGGGAAGAAAACCAACCCAGAGAGTTTGTTTCAACAGAACAAAACTGGGACTTTAAAACTAGCAATGGACTGAAAAAAAAAGTCTGGCATGATAGTGGCTCTTATTATAGGAATAAAAATATGCACTAAGAAATTTGTAAATTATGATAAAGTAAGAGGAGTAATACAAGATTACGGGAAAAAATTGAGCTGTCTTCCAGAGTCAATCACTAGAAGCTTTTCATAAATATATAAACTTATATCCATCTTCCAGAGATGGATAGGCACTGATAGGACATCATTTCATTTGTCAGTCAATCCCAGATATTCAGCACAAATTCCAAAAACTTCAGATGGGCCCTCATATGCCTCTGGCCCAGTTTCTGGATACAATCTTTTCTGTGTTCAACAACAATCAATGCTTTAAATAGCCCCTAGTGGTCAAAAGGAAACATTAGGCATGCAACTGCACCATGCCACTGCCTATCCTTTTACGTGTGTCAGGCAGCCCATGTGCGTAACGTATAGCACTAGAGGACTGGCTGTCCCTACTCTCAGAGAAAACTAGGCCAGCCATACTCTCATCTCCTGCTCTGACAAAGACTGAAGGGTAAATGTATAAAAAAATGCCCAACATTTAATTTGTCAAATTTAATTTTAATACAAATTAAAACAACATTGAAATTTCATCTTGCCCCAGAAAAAAATGGCTATCATCATGAAATCAACCAACAGCAAATTCGGGAGAGGCTGTGGGAAAAAGGAATCCCTCTCCACTGTAAGTGGGAGTGTAGACTGGTACAACCACTGTGGAAATCAGTGTGAACATTCCTCAAGAAACTAGGATTGGAAGTTCCATTCAGTTCAGCTATTTCCCTCCTGGGTACTTTTTCCAAAAGAACTGAAAACATACCTCAGCAATATATGTGCACCCATGTTTATAGCAGCACACTTTGTCATAGCTAAAACTTGGAAACAACCAAAATGCCCATCAGTTGAGCAGTGGATAAAAAAGATGTGGTATTTTTATACAACAGAGTGTTACTCAATTATAAGAATGATAAGCAACAGGCTTTTATAGGTAAATGGAAGCAAATAGAGACCATACTCATACGTGAAATAGATTAAACCTGTGTGGAAACATAAATTGTCTTACTAGTGTATGAACCTGAAAGAGTAAATAAAATCTCGAAGGCACAATCAATATTGTGATAGGGAAAAAAGCTGTTCAAAGGGAAGGAACAACTTGGTTAAGGAAAAGGACAAAAGAAAGAAAGACAAAAGGGAAAAGATACATTTATGTATATATGCAGGATAGCTTGGATAACTACTGCTGATTTCCGCTGGTCTACTGAAAGGAGCACGTAATGTTTATGCTTAAATGTTTTCTTCTTTTAAATCTCTTATGGTCTTTTATTCTACCGACTTTGCATCCTTATATCTGGTAATCTAAACAACTAATTTGAAGACAACATTCTGCAATATTACAACCACTGTTGCTTTCTTATTATTTTGTTTAGTGAAATTCTATATAGTTTCTAATCATTTTAAAAATATTTTTATTCTCTTTTTTAAAAACTATCAACATGAAATCCCTTTAACTAGACAGATTAAGAAAAAGAGAAGACTCAAAAATAGTAACAGAAGTGCTAGAGGGGGGTCATTCCTAGAAATGCATTTAAAGGAAATAAGAGAAAACACTAAGCGCTACTATACACCAACAATTTAGATAACTTAAATGAAATGGGAAAGTCCTAAAAGCAAACAAGTAAAATTGACTGAAAAGTGATAAAAAAAAAAAGATAGAAATCAAGGCATAATAAGTAAAGAAGGTACACTGAATCAATGATCCAAACTGAATACAAACTGAAGCCCAGGACTAGACTGCAACAATGAATTAAACTAAGAATTGAACAAGTACTTACACCAATCACTTCCAACTCCACCAACAAAAAGAAGAGAATACTCCCTAGCTCATTCTGCTAAGCACAAAATTTCTCTAGCACCAAAGCCAGAGACGCCACAAGAAAATTACTGTGTCCAGAAACAACAAATTGAAATTCCATCAGCTGTCGATGGAGCAACTGATACAGCCACATTCTGAGGTCATCTCAGCTTTCTTGAGTTCATTTGTTATTGTTTCTTAGTTATTCTGAGAATAACACCAGGTCGCATAATCATTTCACAGTGGGCTTTATGGTCACCATCTAGATTCCATTTATTGAGTTTTGAAGTAAAATACAGAAGTCTCATTTTTCAGTTCTTTCTAGAGTTAATTTCATGTTTGCTGCTTATTGAATTGAGTATGCATTGAGTGAGACTTTCTGACATTCTCAGATATGTTTTCCATAAATTTGTAGTATTTTCTTTTTTTTTTTTTTTTTTTTTGCGGAACCAAGGATTGAACTCAGACCCTTTTTCTTGCCAGGCAAGCACTTATTCTACTGAGCCATCTCCCTGGCCCATCTACCATGCTTTTCTTTATAGATTTTACTTCTCAACCTCATTTGCTCTACTTTCACCCATTCCAATGGTACAGAAACTAAAATTTCTAGTGCTGTTTTACATATCTCTGAGATTCTTAATTTTTTTCTTTTCTTTTTTCTTTTTCTGTATTTTAGGGAAGGGTCTACAGGATGTTCAGTGTCTCACTACTAGATCGGACTCACAGTGATTCGCCTCCCAAGAGCTGGGATTATAGGCGTGCACCAGCATGCCCTGTCTCAATTGCCATCTCAGCATGCCTGGGAGGGGTGGTGGCCCTGAAACCCCGGGGATCAACCCCTGGCACCTGCGCCTGCTTGCAGGCATTTTAATCCGCTATTTGGCTGGCCCAATTTTTTCTTTATTCTTCTGATTGTCACTTTATTGACCTCAGAAGTTCTTAGACTCCTGTTATTTCTCTGAAGAGAAATTATTTCTTTCCATTAATTTCAAGAATATTTGTCCTTTTTGAAAATGGTTATAACAAATTCTTTCCATGAGTCTTCCATTGTGTGGGTTATTTTGGTGATGAATATTGTTTGTGCCTTCCCTTGAAAATTGGCCAAATTTTCATAATTTTCAGTATATGTTGTTGTTTCATTTTTAGGATTTTCTTGGGCATTTTGCTGGTTGTTTGTGAGACAGTTTCCTATTATCATCCTCAGGAGAGAGTTCATTCTTTTTTGTTGTTGTTGTTGTTTGTTTGTTTGTTTGTCCTGGAGCCAGGGATTGAACTCAGGCCCTTGCGCTTGCCAAGGAAGTACTTGTTCAACTGAGCTATCTCCCCAGCCCCTCTTTTTTCTCTTGCTTGCTACAGTCAGCAGAGCAGGAGCAGACTACTCACTGTCTTACCCTCACTGTTATAAAACAGTGTCCAAATGGCTCTCCCACATGTCAGTTCTGCCAAATGACTGGAAGTTTACATTAGTGTTGTAATGGCAAATTTATTTTAAAATTTTTTATACCAGAAATTAGAAATCAATCAATAGCCTACGACTATGCTCATGCTGCTTGCCACATAATTACACTGTTAAGCTCAGTCAGCCTTGACTGTCTGCATCCAGCTGCTTTTTCTAAAAAGCCAGCCAGTTCAACTATAGTGTCTGTATTTTTCAACTTAAAGTATGTACATGTGGGGGATAACAAGATGACAATGGAGACGGTGGAGGTTCATAAACTGAAGCTTGCTGAACTAATACAAGAATATCTTGCACGTGGTTTGGAGACCAAAGGAATGAAACAAGATCTCATCAACAGGCTCCAGGCATATCTTTAAGAGTGTGCGGAAGAGGAGGCAAATGAAGAAGATGTACTGGGAGATGAAACAGGAAGAACCAAAGCCCATAGAACTGCCTGTCAAGGAAGAAGAACCTCCTGAAAAAAACTGTTGATGTTGCATCAGAGAAAAAAGTGGTAAAAATTACATCTGAGGTGCCACAGACTGAGAGAATGCAAAAGAGGGGAGAACAATTCAATGTCCCTGGGAGCTTGGAAAGCAAGAAAGCTGCTCGGGCAGCCAGGCTTGGTATTTCCTCAGTTCCAACAAAAGGTCTGTCATCTGATACCAAGCCTATGGCTAACCCGGACAAGCTAAAGGAAAGAGCACAAAGATCTGGCTTGAATGGCTCTTCAATCACTAGAAAGTCTGAAGATGAGAAGAAGTTGAAAAAGAAAGAGGAGCAATTTGGGAATGTCACAAGTTCAGCTGGAACTGGAACCACAGAGGATACACAGGCAAAGAGCAGAGCGCTTCGGGATTGCGTGATGGAAAGTTCTTGATGTTTTCTCTTCTCTGGTGGTTTCCATTTCTGATTCTTCTTGGTCACGTATACACCTAGGTGCACAGTCATATGCCTGTGTCCTGCCTCACAGTGAGAGAGCATGTACCCCAGGTACATCCATGTACTCCAGCAGCAATTTGCCCTAATGCTATTTCAGCTTTAA
>NW_004524717.1:2159036-2166639 GCF_000260255.1 Octodon degus | reverse complement strand
ATGCAGTTTCATTTTTGCTGAAAGACTGTATGCTTTTTTTTGTTTTGTTTTTGTTTTTGTTTGTGTGTGTGTGTGGAACTGGGGATTGAACTCAGGACCCTGTGCTTGCCAGGCAAGCACTTATTCTACTGAGCTATCCCCCTAGCCCCAAGACTATGCTTTATGCACAAAACACACTGGCCCAGTTTCTTGGTTACTTTTCTCTCATTGCTGAGACAAAATACCTAACACCCAAAATTAAGGAGGGAAAGATTCATTTAGCTCATAGTTTGTGAAAGTTTCAGTCCATAATCAGCTGGCTCCAAAGTGGGGTAACATGTCGCAGGGGCAATAATTCAAGATAGCAGAAGACAGAAAAGCATGAAGAGCAAAGGGGTGAAGGAAGCAAATATTTTCCCTCTCTCATATTATAAGCAGGCTGCCACCCCTAAGGGGAATGTAGTACTCACACCATCTTCCTGTCCTGCTCTTGCATAGATAGGATGATGTGAGGATCCTGGCCCCCTACTGAGTTGCTTCATTAAACTTCCAAACTTCTCAAGTTGACACAATTTATCAACAGTTACACCCAGTCAAGGAGACATTCAACTCTCACTCTCCTGAGACCTCCTTCTCCCAGACTGTTGCTGTCTAACGCTAAGCAATTCTTTTTAAGTAAACCTGCTCAAACCATATCCGCCTGACAATATAAGACTTAATTGTGACCCATGTAACTAACCACGCAATAGCAAGCTATCAGCTTGCTACTTCCTACTTTCAAACTGTATTTAAACTGAACTCAAAACTGACTCTGGGCTGATGATTTGGACCTGGGTCCCATCAACCCGCTAGCATTATATTAAAGTTGCTGGGGCCGGGAGATGGCTCAGTAGAATAAGTGTTTGCCTGGCAAGCACAAGGGCCTGAGTTCAATCCCCGGTTCAACCAAAAAAAAAAAAAAAAGAATCCCTCTGATTGGGGGGCCGGGGAGATGGCTCAGTAGGATAAGCACTTGCCTGGCAAATGCAAGGATCTGAGTTCAATCCCCAGTTCCGCCAAAAAAAAATAAATAAATAAAGTTGCCTTCCATAACTCAGTTTAAAGTGTTTTTCTATTGAGCCCGGATTTTTCCCCCAAAAGAGTCACTTCCTGAAGGCTTCATTCTGCCTTCTTGGTTTTGTTCTGCGCACATAGCTGCCTGGCGCTCGTGTTAGCTCTTACAAAGATCCAGGTAATCCCTTTTCAACTGTCATCTGTTTAGAATTCTACCTAGGTTTTTCTGCTGATAAGGATCCCTCACCCTTTCACATGACAGCTCAGTTCTCAGACTAACAGCAAGAGACAGAGTAAAAGGATGATGGTGATTCCCTTCTCTACCTTCAGACAGTGGGAGCATCATTACCTGTTCCTTTGTAGATCCTGGTGATTTGCTAGCATTTTAGCTCCCTCTATCACTGCTGAGGATGCAGGAAAGAAAAACAAAATTTAAAAAAAAAAAGAAAAATTAAAAAAAAAGAAAACAAAACAAAACTCACTATGCTGGTGATCTGATTGCCGAATAGACAGTGTATTTTCTGTTGTGTTTCAGGAGTAAGCATATACACATAGAGATTTATGGCTATGTATAATATGTTGATTCTATATCATATTTTTCCTAGTTCTTATGTACTTATATAAAATTGATGCCTAGCCACATCCCTAGCTTTGTTTCATTCTGAAAAATGGATACCTAGGGGCTGGTGAGATGGCTCAGTGGTCTAGAGCACCTACTTAGAACAAGCTAAGCAAAGCACGGGGACCACGGTTCAATCCCCCAGCACCACATGCCAGCCAGCCCCGCCCCCTGGTGGGATGAGCTGGCCACACACACACACACAAAAAAAAAAAAAGGATACCTAGGGGCCGGGGAGATGGCTCAGCAGAATAAGCACTTCCCTGGCAAGCGCTAGGGCCTGAGTTCAATCCCCAGTTCCACAAAAAAAAAAAAAAAAAAAAAAATGGATACCTGGGCATGGTGGCACACACCTGTGAACCCAGCACTTGGGAAGGTGGGGAGGTAGATCACTGTGAATTTGAGACTAGAAAGAGAGAAAAAATGAAGACAACTTCAGTATTGAATTCTTGTTTCTCTGAAGTGCCCCTTCTCCCTGGATATTGAACCCAGCGATGTGCAAATTCTAGGCAAGTACAGTACTCCTAGCTACACTCCCAGCCCTCATTTCTAGTTATTAAATAAAAAGTAAATAAAGAAATCCAGGCACTCTGAAAAGCTGAAACATGAGGTTCAAATCCAGGTGATATTTATTTTCCCCACCTTGTGATTTAGAAAAATTTTAAACCACATGTTTCTTGGAAAAAACAACATGGATGCTCCTACAAATGTTATTTTGCTGATATCTAACCACATGTGCCTTTTCTACAACACGTGTGCCGGCAGATATGCGTAGTACTTGTTTAGGCTGAACTACTTCCCTCATCAGCTGCAGACAGATATAGATGTGGAGCACTCACAGCACCAAAGTTTGCTTTCCTTAAGCAGCCACACTGTCTTGCAAGTAACCATACTGTTTCCATGGCCATTTTTATAAGGAGAAATAACAAAATTTCCAGAGTATAAATAACTGAGGCAAGCAAAATTTTTGCAAACATGTACCAAGTTTTTTTTTCTAAATTGTAGAGAAGGGTGTGCATGGTGTTCAGGGTCTCACTACTAGATCAGACTCATAGTGATTCGCCTGCTTACAGCCTCCCAAGAGCTGGGATTACAGGCACGCGCCACCATGCCCTGTCTCAATTGCCATCTCAGTGCACCCCAGGGGCGGGGCCGGCAGGGCAGGCCCAGGGATCCATCCCCTGGCCGCTGTGCCTGCTTGCAGGTGCTTTATTTCACTGAGCTATTTGGCCAGCCCACATGTACCAAATTAGGACAACAGCTTTTGGATGATTAGCACTGGAGTGGCAATGTAGCTCAATGGTAGAGTACTTGCCTAATGCGGAAGATCCTGGGTTCTAGATTTAGACTTGAAGAGGATTGGGGAAACTATATTATCCTGTTGTACAACTTGTTTCACTTTCATTCTGGACATAATTCCATATCATATTTAGTGGTAGAATTATCCTCATTCATATTAACCCTATCATGATATTTCATTGTATGGCTGTCGGATTTTCAGTCATTAAATAAAAGCTGAGCACACTGGCAAGCGCTTCTGGCCCCAGCTACTTGTGAGGCTGAGGAGGGAGGTCTATTTTAGAATAGGAATGTATGACCAGCTTGGGCAACATAGTGAACCCTGTCTCAAAAATGGAAGCCAGGCATGATTCCACACTTGTATAATGTCAGGATTCAGGAGACTGTGGAAGGAGGATCACCACAAGTTTAAGTACAGCCAGTACTACACAGTAAGACCATGTCTCAAAAAAACAAACAATCCTGTCCCTTTCTTGGACAGGAGCTTTCTTTCTCTCAATAAATATATTCTGCTCATAAAAAAATCAATACTTGGGGGAAAAAAGATGCTGATGAAGTTTCTGTTTTTAGTTGTCTCACTTTGTTTTATTGAATGCCCATCAATGAAATATTGAAATCCTCAATGTTGTATTTCCATATACTTGCTGAAAAAATTTGAGGGTGGTGTCACACTTTCCTGAGATGGAAATGTGAGGGGTTTTTCTAAGGCAAAAGTAAGACAAAAAATTCAAGTAAAAAAGTACCACATGGGCCACAGCTCTTGAAAATCTGGAGGGACAATGGTGAAGGATAAAGGAATACAAGAGTCAAGATACAGAAGGCTGAGGTCAGGTAGAGCCTCTTCTCCTGGTGGGACAGAAAGAGGTGCCTAATGACAATACATTTATTCATACATTCAGGAGGCTACTGTCAGTGGAAACCCTTCTGTGTAGCAACTTGTTTTGTTGGCTTGCCTTAGGTGCCTGGTGTCTCAGAGCTGGAACATCTTGTTCAGGTGGCTCTTCTTGGGCACTCCATGTTCTCATGGCTGGCTTTGCTTTAGCCTCACATGGGTGATCCATTTCCAGCTTCACCTACTCCTGACATTTCCCCCTTTCCTATTTTGTAGTTGCAAGTGATGGGTGATCAGTTGAAGTCGGACAAGCTATGTTTGAAGGATTCTGCAGAAAAACTTTTCATCCTCATATCCTTTTCACTCTGAGTGAACTTAGTTGCTTAGGCTACAGATTCCCAGCCCAAGGATTTCACATCCCTGTATTCAGCAATTTAACAGACCATTAACCCATAACATTAGTCAATTGCCAGTGTAGCTGACAATTGTTAGAAGATGTTAGTGATTTCAGCTTCTTTTATAATTAATATATTGCTATGGCATTGTTTTACACATCTTATGATTATACTTTTCTGGTAGATGTTTAAGACCAAGGTAACATGAGACCCATATTAATCAAGTTTGGCTATCTATAAAGATGAGTTATGGCCCCTCAGGATTTACCTTAGAACCATGTACAGCACCTCTTAGTTCTTCTGTCAGTGTCAGCCATCTGAATGAGTCATGGCCATTGCTTTCTCACCTTGATTAATGTGAAGATTTGGGAGGTTTTTTCTCCTAATGACTCTTTTTTTTTTTTTTTTTTGTTCAGTCTTCAAAGTACTTTATTATAAAATGCAGCAGAGGGCCCACAGACAGCTCCAGTCCTCCCACAGAAACTGACAATGAGGCCCTGCCCAGTTCCTGAACTGCCCACCAGAATCTACCATCAGTAGTCATTTCAGTCCCCTCAGAGCTGCAGGAAAACTGCGGCAGGTAGTGAAATGGACGTGGCAAGTGGCCAGGGACTGCTGAACAGTGACAACACCACTTTCTCCCCTCTGTGACTGACAGCCACCAATGGCTTGGGCCAAATCTGTAGAGATGAGGCATTGTGGGGTCGCAACTCCATACATCCCCCAGGTCTCAGGCCACTACTTCTTATTCCTGGGCTTTAGCTCTTTGGCTGCATTATGCAGGAAAATGTAATTTTTCTTGTGAGGATTATAAAATTCATGTCCCTTGTACCAGTCGTAACTTGACGCGTAGACAAATATATTGCCACTGTGATTGAAACAGCATGGGATGGGGAGATGGCTCAATAGAATAAACATTTGCCTGGCAAGTGCAAGGGCCTGAGTTCAATCCCCAGGTCCGCAAAAAATAAATAAAGTACAGTATGAAACAGCATGCTGATATTGGCTCGTCTAACTGTTCCAAAGTTTTGAGTTTTGTTCAGACATCTTTGTCCCAGAAGCTAAACCTACCATCTGATACCACGGTCGCAAGGGTTCCATGAGCAGGGTGGAACGAGATTCTGTTCACCGCATAGATATCCTGAGGAGCCGAAGTGTTGGTTCCATTGAACCGATGAGATATAAAGGTGAAGTTATTTAGGGGGTTGATGCAGTGAATAGCAACGCTCCCCTCAATACTCCCCAGGGCAAAACCAGTTGGCTTGTTCTGTTTGTCTTTAAGAATAGTCACACGTCGATGCTGGTGCTTCAGCAGAGACTCTATCTTCCAGAACTAGGGGGCTGGTTTTCCAGCTGGTAGAAGATCAGGCCCCTCTCCACAGTTTTCACTACAGCCATTGGATATATCACATCAGCACAGTAACACCTTTCTGGGAGCTGTAAGACCATCATGGGATTTGATGACTGAGTATCCCAAAACTTCAAAGTCTTATCCCAGCTGCTGGTTATCACACAGCTGTAGCTTGGAGCTTTGATCCAATGTATACTTTTAACAGGAGTACCATGCTGTGCGATCTGTATGGCTTGGTTACTCTTGAGGTCCCACATTTTGGTGGCTTTGTCACATGATGCTATAAATACTTTGCTTTCATCATCACTCCAGCAGACACTGAGGACAGGCCCAGTGTGCATCTGCTGGGCTTTTGGAATGGTCTGCCCCTTGTCCTGAACTTCCCAGCAGCGAGCATCATTAGCCCAGGATCCTGCAACAAGAAACTTCCCCAGCAAGGTTGGTGGGCTGAATGATAGACACCCAATGCTGTCATCAGGAGATGTTACTTCAATATCCTTCATAGGGTTGTGATTATCTGTAATTGTGCTGTCAAATATGTTGGTGCCCCCAGTTCCAAAACCGGAGGTTGTTCAAAACAGACTCATTTTAGCTCTGAAGGTCACACCTCAATGGGCAGATGAGGAAGGTGAAGTCTGCTGGCACGGAAGAGAAAAAGGCAAGATGGTTGTGCAGGAACCACCCCTGGAGGTTACCTAATGACTCTCCTTAGGCACACTGTATATCATAGATCTCTTTCCTCTAGAGTTCAACAATCTCCTTGTTCAAAAGATTAAGGACTCATCAAGTTACAGGATGACACAGCAGAGGTTCCCTTAGGTCTTGGGTCCTCTCTGATCTTGGAGGACTGGAGCCAGAATACTGGCTGTCTTCTAAGTCTATCTATCCTTTGGGTTTTTGGCCCCCAAATCTCAGTTGTTAAACATCCAGAAGAGAAGGTTAATAACATTATATTGTAATGAAAGCAGTGAGCCTAATATTATAATTTTATCTGAATATAAAGTACTTTGAAATTCAATGTAGAGGGCCAGAGAGATAGTTCAGTGGTATAAGCACCTACCTGGCAGGTGCAAGGTCCTGAGTTGGATCCCTGGTGAAGAAGGAGGAGGAGGAGGAGGAGGAGGAGGAGGAGAAGGAGGAAGAAGAAGAGGAGGAGGAGGAGGAGGAGGAGGAAGAGGAGAAAGAGGAGACATTGCTGACCCATGTTCTTCTTTCACGTAGCTTTCACCTCAGTTATTTCCACACACTATATCAGACCTTCAATTCCCATTTTTGGTTACCATTTCCTGGCCATTCAATTTCACTAAATGGCCCCAGCTCAGGGCTATCCCCATTCTTGTCTATTGGCTGTGATGGGTGGAACTAACTCAGCATGCAATGGCATCCAGATAGGCCATTCAGCATCCTCTGGAAAGGCATGACTGTACCCTCAACTGCATATGAATGCTGGGCTCGGTTCCTTTCATTGTCCAGTAAGATCTTTCCAAAGGACTCTTCCTAGCTTCTTTTCCTCTATCTGATTGAATTGCTTTTGTGCTGCTATATTTCAATCCTTAGCAGGATTTTAAAAGTTAATAGTATATACTGCCAAATGAAGTCTATTACAAGGTATGAATTTTGTAGGGAAGAATCCCCCTCTTTGTTTTCGTGAAGTGAATTTTGAGCATCTGATGACTCTTTGACCTTGAGGGTTATAAGAAGTCCCCTGGTAAGGGAAATGTGAAATGTTTTACAAAACATTTGGAAGGCAGCACCTGTATAAGCCAGACCACTGTCAGTCCTGCAGGCAGCCAAGGGTACTAAAAGCATCCAAACAATGAGCAATGACATGCTTAGCCACTTCCCCAGTGCAAGGAAAAAGCAAAAATAAATCCTGAGGAAGTATCCATGAAATGAAATGTGGGCCGAATAGGAATTTCTGCCGACTTCCGGGAACCCCCAGACCCAGTCCTAGCCCAGGTCTGGTGAGTGTGTGGAGAGCTTCCTGCTACCCTGAGCCGGCGGGACCAGTCCCAGCCCAGGCGCAGTGTGGGCCGGACCCTCTCCCGCCCCCTCGGGCGGCCCCCCACCACTCC
>NW_004524717.1:2144642-2146293 GCF_000260255.1 Octodon degus | reverse complement strand
CTGTACTTCCGATTTGATTTGAAACTGTCTCATTGCTATATGTTTATCAATAAAACTGTAGAAAAAAAAATTAAAAAATAAATAAATAAATAAATATACCCAACCCATTATTTTGCCATCATTTGGGGCCATAACCTGTTGTCCTACAAGCTTCACAAAACCCAAGGCAACAAAGGGCATAGCCCCATGAAGACACACAACTTGTCCCAGATCACCAGGATCATGGAGTTCAGCAACTGGACAGATACGCTGAAAATCCCCACGGGATTCTTCTGTCGCCCTCTAGCCTCCTTTAGCATCAACTACAAGGGAGAAAGAAGGGAGGACTCCATTCTCTGAAGGATGGAAGTCTCAATCTGTGATGCCGCAAAATTTTCTGAACTGAGAAATCTGAAGTATTTGTGGTGCAGTTAAGGTTATGTTTTACTTTGGGTTGTGAAATGGAAATTACAGCAAAAATCTTCTAGGGGAAAGGTGTCTTTTTTACACACACACACACACACACACACACACACACACACACCCAGCTTCCTTCCTTAAATGACTGAGCAAAGCTATAGAGTTCAAGCTCTGCGGGTGTGGGGAATTGTAGCTCCATTATCCTTTTTCTGCTCAGAACTTAGTTTTAAGATAGTGCTCCAGGCCATACCCTCTGTGCTCATCTCAACAGGCATCGGAACATCGACACACTCCCTCATCCATATCCCCAACAAAAAGGTAAACACAGAAATCAATAATTCAACAAGCATTTGTATATACAGCTGTTGTTCTTGAGAACCTATGTGCCCCATGTTTTACGTCTGATGAAATCAGTGCTGACAACATCAGTATACCTCTCTCTCCTACGCTGTGCCTTTGCATTTGTGAGCCTGTTTTGTACATTTGAGCACTCTCGGAGGTGTCCTCTCACCTGCTATGAGTTTCCCTGTGCTCTGAGCCCACTTCAGCTGCCAACTGCCACATCCAGGGCTCTTGAAACTCTGGAGAGGGGATGCTGGAGGATGAGGAAAAACAAGAGTCAAGATGCAGAAAGCTGAGGTCGGGTGGAGCCTCCTCTCCTTGTGAGAGAGAAAGAGCTGCTCAGTGACCACAGTGTATTTATTTATACAGTCAGGAGGTTATTGTCAGTGGAAACCCCTCTGCCTAGCAACTTGTTTGCTTCGCTCACCTCAAGCCCCTCATTCTCAGAGCTACACCAGCTTGTTCACATGGCCTGTCTTGAGCACTCTATGTTCTTGGTGCTGGTTTTGCTTTAGCCTCACACCTGTGATCAACCCTCAGCTTCAGCCACTCCCCACAACCAAGAAATAAATTGTTCTCACCTTCTCTAAAAGTGAAGTTCTTCAAGACCAAGAAAAATGATTCAATGCAGGCCGGGGAGATAGCTCAGTAGAATAAATGCTTGCCTGGCAAGTGCAAGGGCCTGCATTCAATTCCTGGTAACACACACACACACACACACACACACACACACACACACACACACACACAAAGAGCGGCTTTGAAAATGATTCAAGGCCAGACGGCGCACCACCGGGACAGCGCGGGCCGAGGGATGGGGCCACCCGAGAGCACGTGGAGCCCGCCGGGAAGCCCGCGGGGCCCGGGAAGCCCGCGCTGCCGTTGCGGGAGCCCGCGCCCTCGAGCGCTG
>NW_004524717.1:2141119-2144343 GCF_000260255.1 Octodon degus | reverse complement strand
AGGCCCTTGCACTTGCCAGGCAAGAGCTTATTCAACTGAGCTATCTCCCCAGCCCCAATCTAGATTTTTTTAACATCTCATCAGCCATTTCAGACAACCACACACATGGAAAATCTGCATTTATTCATTGATTATACTTAATAAATTTTATAAAGAAAAGAAAATGATTCAAATGCAAAACAGCCAGAGGCCTGGCCCTAGCTCAGGCCTTTAAGTGGCTGCTTCCACACAGCTGTCAGCCTCAGGTTACTGGAGTTCGAACCTCACAACTCTCCCGCTGGCCAAAAGTGCCCTGAAGGCATTCGAGGAACAAAAAAAAAATTCTTATTCCAAATGCAAAACAGCCCACCCCTGGTTCTCTAGGAAGCCACTGCCCAGACATTAAGGGTTGTGCAATATATGGGTAGGTGGTTGTCAGGCCTGACCTGAGAAACCCCGTCTCACCTTGTAAACCATGGGAAACAATAGGTGGCCCTGGTAAGCAAGAAGCAAGCTCCAGAAAGAAATTTAGGACCGGACCTGACGTCTTACTGGTGCCAGTTCTATCTACGCACCTGTACCGACTTTCCATGTAGTTTTGACTTCACTTCATCTGGACTCTGAAATTCCAGTCCCAATCCATAAATCCTATACATACTAGGATTCCCCTTCAGATATTTGCTATCACTCTGATGTCAGCCTGTATGTATGTAGGTAAATAAAATCTCATCTTTCCCACAGCCTCGGTCTCTGGGTGTCACCTCAAGCTACTACTACCCAACTGGCAAGGCTGGAGGCCTGTGTTCCTGCTCCTCTGCTGCTGCAGCCAATCACCACAGGCTTCCTGGCTGCAGGCCACACCGCTACCCTGTCCTGTCCAATCCAACTCACAAGGGACAAGGGTTTTCCAAAGGACCAATGATGCACTGAAGAAAATCTGAGACAAGCTCTTTGTGTCACTGCCCAGACAGGGGCGTATGGTGAGGGCCACTCTTTCCCTCATAAGGTCCTGTAGCCATGGGGGTGGGGTGGGGGGTCCCCAAGGGAAAGAAGTGTGCAGCCAGGAAGCAAAGCTGCAGGTACAAGCACACTACTTTTTAAATCTGTGAAGAGTTTCTTATGCAGCCAGCAGGGAGCCAGCAGGGAGGAAGAGTTCGCTGGCACTAGCTGCCCAGTTGCCCCCAGGCAGACTGCGGTAGAATCTGCTTGTCTCTAATGTGAGGATAATCTGACTACTGAGACTGCTGTGTTAGAGAAACAGCCCATCCCAATACGATGTATGCTCAGAACAGCAGAGAAGTCTGTCCTGCAGACCTCCTGAGGCTGCCGGTCCACTAGGTGCCAGTGTTACTCTGACTCACTGGGTCTCCATGGTGTCATTTTGTCTTTTACCCTTTAACTCGACTCTTGGTTTTCAGAGGCAGGGCTTCTGCTCTGCCTTTGAGTCTGGCAAGCAGCCTGCCCATCCTGGGGCTTCTTTCCCCTGCTCCCTCAGAGGATGCAGGTTCAAGGTGGCTGTATCACAGATGGACAGGAAGATCTCTGAGTCACTGCTTGAAAAAGTTGTTGAGAGTAAACTTTTACTTTGTTCACCCATTAAAATTTCAGGGTGTAGGCCTGGTGTGGCAGTGTATGCCAGATACCCCAGCTATTGAGAGGCAGAGGCAGGAGGACTGCAAGTTCAAAGCCAGCCTGGGCAACTAAATATCTCAAAATAAAAATTGAAAATGATGGGGATGTAGCTCTGTGAAGAGGCCTTGAATTCAATCCCAGTAGCAAAAAAGGAAAGAAAGACGAGGGCCAGGAGGGGAGAGGTGCACAGGAAAGAGCACAGCATTATAGAACGCTGGTACGATACACTGGGGTGGACCCACAAGGCAGGCCACTATGAAGCCATCAAATGCCAGCTCGTGGGCTGCTGACCGTGGCAGAGCCCTTGCCTATTTCCCATGAGGCCCTTGGTTCCATACCCAGCACTGTTGCTAGAAAATCACTTTATTTATTGTTGTTCTTATTGATAGTTTTAATTTTTTTCCATATTTCCATGAGGGCTGTATTTTTTGTTTGTTTTTATAGACAGGATCTTGTTATGTGGTTCAGGCTGGCTTTGAACTCTCCATGTAGCTCAGGTTGGCCTAAAACTCATGGCAACCTTCCTGTCTCAGTCTCCTGAGTGCTGGGATTACAGGTGAGCGCCATCATGCCTGCCGTAAAATCACATCTTGACATTTGATAACAGAAAAGGGGGCCGGGGAGATGGCTCAGTGGAAAAAGCACTTCCCTGGCAAGTGCGTGGGCCTGAGTTCAATCCCCGGTTCTGCCAAAAATTTAAAAAAAAAAAATTAACTTGGGCTGGTGAGATGGCTCAGTGGTCTAAAGCACCTACTTAGAACAAGCTTAGCAAAACACAGTGACGGTGGTTCAATTCCCCCAGCACCACATGCCAGCCAGCCCCGCCCCCTGGTGGGCTTAGCTGGCCACACACACACACACAAACACACACACACAAATGAATAAATAAGTAATTTTTTAAAAAAACAGAAAAATATTCACGATGTAGCACTGAGTTTAAAAAGTTACAGTCCCAGTTCTAGAATTTCAATAGTGTACACAGAATAAAAGGAACATTATCAGGGATCTTGGGGTAGTGAAATTATGGCTTTAGCACTATGTTTTTAGGTGAGATAAATTAGTAGGGACAGCATATGATTACTGTCAAATAGTCAAAAACACAAAAGATTTAAATTACCGGTAACTACAGCTTAGGAAATCATGCTTTGAGGAATTATTTTTTAATGTAAGGTAAAAAAATATAGGAAATGTACATTCAGCACACCAATTTCATAAGATATATACACATAAATTCATATATTCCAAATAAGTGGGAATAGCAAAAAGCATCTTGACTTGGGGAGTACTTCAGAATCTTCACACTTAGCTGCATCCTCAGCTCTTCCTTCATCTGTCTTCTTTCTTTCCTTCCTTCCTTCCTTCCTTCCTTCCTTCCTTCCTTCCTTCCCTTCCTTTCCCTTTCCCTTTCCCTTTCCCTTTCCTTTTCTCTTCCTTTCTTCTTTTCTTATTTTCTGCCTTCAATTTTTGGGACAGTCTTGTTAAGTCGCTAAGTTGCCCAGACTGTTTGAACTCATGACCCTCCTGTCTCAGCCTCCAGAGTGTACTGGGATTACAAGCACGCATCACTGCATTAACTTCATAATGAATTTTAAAAATGACTTTTCTCCACAAGC
>NW_004524717.1:2139887-2140579 GCF_000260255.1 Octodon degus | reverse complement strand
GGGGCAGGGCTGGCAAGGCATGTGGTGCCAGGGATGGAACCACAGTCCCTGAGCTTGCCTAAGCAGGTGCTTAGTCTGCTGAGCTATCTCACTGGCCTAGATTATGCTTTTGATGATGGAAACTAATGAACCCCACTAGACCAATTCCTGTGCCTTACCAAGATAACGCATACAGTATTCGCATTTGCCTATCTGCCGGGCGTATACCCTCATAACCTCCCATCTGTTTTGTTAGCCTACTGGTTCCAGGGCTATTAAAGCAAGAAAGCATATTGATGCAAATGAGGAAACGTATCTTCCTTGTCTACACAAGTGGAAACACCCAGTCTGACTGGCTAGGGATGCTGCAGGCATGTGGAGATGAACTTATCCACCATACCCAGAAAAGGGCCACCAGATACCTGTGACATGCCAGCCTTGCCCAATGCAATCTCCACATACCCATCTGGATACCTTCCCAATCCCAGTGGTTATGCGGGCTGTCCTTATCCCTGAGTGGTCCACACCCTGCCACAAGTCCCTAGTACCCTTTCCAGCCTTCTGTGACCACTGCTGGTTCCAGCAGAGATGGGGCAACCACTGAGGACACCACCGGAGCTTCTCTCCTGTCAGCTCAGTGGCAAACAGAAGGCAGATGAGGAAGAAATGGATTGGGCCAGGTGCAGCTCAATGCCTTGAAACAAACAGGAAAA
>NW_004524717.1:2132717-2139596 GCF_000260255.1 Octodon degus | reverse complement strand
GATAAAAGCAGGACTTTTGAAGAAGAAAGATGAAGGGCGTAGGCCTACTGTGGGGAAATGGAAGGTCAGACGGGAAGCAATGATGTTGACGAGGCTGTTTGCGGAGGAAACACCTCTGGAGACCCGTGTCCCTGAGAGGCCAGGGACAAGAGCCTCTCCCCGCTCACTTCCCTCCTCTCGCCGACCTGAAGGCACCCCTGTAAGTGGTATCCGCCATGCAGGTGTAAGAGATTTGCATCAATAACATATGTTCTGTTTTCGGTGGGGAAAGATGCACTTTCTGTCCTCTGAGAACTTTGTGAGCTGAATGCTGGCTGACTATGCTAAATAAAATGTGTTGCATTAAAATGTTGCCAAAGCCAAGATGAAAGTGCCAAAAATTTCACTGTAACTTGAGGCTCTTTTGTTTCTGCATTTTTTTGAGCAATTTAGAACTACAGCGGCCCTGGGCTCTGCCCTGGGAGACCCCTGACCCCAACCTGCTCTACTCTGCCGCCGTATTTATGCGTATGCGCATGTGCCTCTCAGGCTGATGCTGCAGAAGAGGTGGAGCACTGTGCTACTCCATGAACCCACTGCTTGCATGGATCATCGTCTGCTTTCTCCACGAGCTCTGCACAAATTCATTTCTCACAACTGCAAAGATGTGCTAATGATTTATTTTCATTTCATGCTGGTGAATTTACCTTGGTCCTCTTGAAGGTTCTCAACCCAAATAATTCCTGTAAGTAAGCATTTTATTCTGTCGTCCTCTCCCAGATAGAATACATAATTATTTTAGTTTCTAGTTTATACTGAAAGATGAAAAATCTCTGCACCACATCCGGCTTCATGCAGCCTAGCATCCCACCCAGGCTTGGAGAAAACCGGCTTGTGTCTCTATGTCTGGACATGAGTCACAGAAAGTTTGTCAGATAGCCAAAACAATATAATTTAATTATATTTGTGGGCTCAGAAATAGCCTTATATTGTTTTTATTAAGTTACTCATAGAATAACATGATTTTTATTGCACGGATTCTGAAATTGTAATTCAGACCTAAAGGAATGGAAATAAATGAAAAATCTGAGTATATGACTTTTCCCATCCTTCTTACTCCTTTGCCACAAGATTCGCTAGGTTAGTGGATCTCAGTAGGGCACGAGTGGGAGTATTTGCACCTACCGGTGTAGATGTTTTTGTTGAGTTTCAAGCCCATCTTGTGGCTCAAATTTGAATGGTCCGTGGTGAGTTCTTGTTGACCCTTATCTTAATCACATCTGCAAAGACCCCTTGATCTTTCCTGGGGCAAGGAAGTGGACACATCTGCTGAGGAGGGGAGTGCCATCTTTTTATTTATTCTTAATGTCTTTGGTACAGGGTCTCACTGCGCAGCTCTGACTCGTAATGATCCTCCTGTTGCAGCCTCCCCAGTGCTGGCATTACACAGGCAGGCACCACCACCCCCAGTTTATGGGGCCAGTCTGCAGCAGGGCCAGCACAGCATGTGGTACTGGGGATGGAACCCGGGTCACTGCCCCTTGCCAGGCAGGCGCCTGGACTACTGAGCCAGCTCTCTAGCCTTTTTAATTTTTTTATTGAAGAGTAACATTTTTTGTAGGGGAAGCTCGGAGTCCTACTCTGGGGTATATGTTAGAAGTGGCAAAACGAAGTAAGCCACTTTAGAGCCTGGAGTCTAGTGAAGAATCTAGTCCAGAGTCCAGAAACTTGGTAATCATCAGCTTATAGAAGGAGCCTAAAATTATCACTGGATGGGGATGACAGAAAACTAGGGGCCACAGTAAAGTAGCATTGAAGAACTTCAGAGCTCAGGAGAATGAGGGGGAACTGGGCAGAGAGGCTAGGAGAGCAGGGCTGCTGATGTCCTCTGCGCTACGGCCCTGGCTCAAGTGAGTTGTGGATGAGGTTCATCCACCAGAGGTTGTCATGGTGGCCGCTGGCGATTTTGCCATGAACAGCTTTGGTGAAGTGGTGCATGTCTCAGACTGTGTGAGTACCAGAGAAAACAAGAGGACAGAAACTGGACACTGAATACGCACAATTCTTTAAAGATGTGTTGCCATTTTGAGAGGGATAACTGGAAATTACCAAACGGCATTCTAAGGCGAGGGAATACACAGCAGACTCATCTGTTAGTAGGGAAGATGGAGGAGAGAAGGTTGCTGCAGCAAGTTCTAGCATAGGCTGGAAGGACAGGAGCAGAGACACAGGCAGGGCTGGAGTGGCTGGCTGCGCTGAATTGCCCTGCTACGGGGAGAAGGCCCTGTAGTTGCTGTTGGCAGAGCTACAGGTGGATGACAAGCATGCTTGCTTCTGATAGTGTAGGAATTCAAAGTTGCTATGAGCTGGGTACAGGACCCCTGCCCGCAGTCACTGCACTCTGGCAAGCTGGTGGAGTGGTCTGGGTCCCCAAGAACCCAGGGCTGTGCCACCCCGATACAGCTCAAGGCCAAGACCCTGGGTTGAACCTTTAGTATCTGAGAGGTGAAAAACAACACTTGAAAAAAAAGGTTTTGTAAATAAGGTTGAAAGGAGGGGAAAGGGGCAAAAAGAATTGAGCTATCTCATATGCAGGTGCAAATTCCCTACAATGAACATGATCATTGTGTATCAAGTGTACCAATATAATTAAAAAGAAATAAGGGGGGTAGGTTGGGGTGTGATTCTGTGGCAGAGAGCTCACCTAATACCTCAGCAGCCCTAAATTCTATCCACAGCATGACACACACACTCGACTTAGCAGGAACAACATCTATAACTGGCTTTAGGCTAAAGAAACTAAATCTGGTAACAGGTTGCTCCTTTTAGAAATGGCCCACCAGAGCTGGGGAGATAACTCAGAGGTATAGGTGCCTGCCTGGCAAGTGCAAGGTCCTGAGTTTGATCCCAGGTACCAAAAAGAAATGGCTTGCCAAATAAAGTTGCTGGTTTGAAATATGCTTGCCTCTTGGTTCCAGGTCTTTCTCTCCAATGAAAAATTGAACCTGACAACTCAAAAAACAGTACCTGTGTGAAAACTTTTGAAGACCTTGACTCTGCAACAATTGTATTAATTCAGAAAAAAGAATATATATAGTGTGACTCTGGAAAATCCAAGCAACACATTAGCTAGCATTTTTGGTGAATGTGTATATATGTTGTTTCCATTAATGTCCATCCATTATACACATACACATATCCACACCTTTTTTTCTCTTTGGAAACAAGGTCTTGTTACGTTACCCAGGTTACCAACTGCTGGGC
The DNA here is from genome assembly GCF_000260255.1 of Octodon degus. Lineage (NCBI taxonomy): Eukaryota > Metazoa > Chordata > Mammalia > Rodentia > Octodontidae > Octodon > Octodon degus. The sequence goes on along the minus strand of NW_004524717.1, from coordinate 2,136,353 downwards.
CAAGCAGTCCACCTACCTCAAACTGCTGGGATTACACGCCCAGGAGTTATATCATCTTAACTCATCTTTAGAGGGGAAAACCTTCAACTTCATATTTTCACATAGCTGCCATTCCAATCCTGTATGTTAAGTGACTTCAGTTTGTGGCTATGCCTTACACTTATTTAGATTTTGTTACTTTACTGCTGAGACTATATTGGCCAGACAATTAAAAATGCAAAGTATATTGGTTTTTCATCTGAAAAACTGTATTCACCATAAAAAAAAATCAGAGAAATCAATTTTGAAAAATCACCCAGAATTCCTTGAAAAGCAATCGCTCTTTCTTCATAGTCTAAATTTAAAAATTGCTTTTATTAGCACGTTAGCCATACATGACATTCATCATGGGAAATTTGTACCTGTACATATCAGTTTAAAGTTTGATGGGGGTATATTTTTAAGTCTTTTTTATATGTAGCATCTTATTTTACATCATTGTAATATTTACAAGCATTATCAATACTATTGTGCCTTTATTTTTATTTTTTTTATTTTTATTTTTTGCAGAACTGGGGATTGAACTCAGATCCTTGCATTTGCCAGTCAAGCGCTTATCCTACTGAGCCATCTCCCCGGCCCCTGTGCTTTTTTTTAACATTTAGTGTGTGTATGCGTGGCCAGCTCAGCCCACCAGGGGGCGCGACTGGCTGGCATGTGGTGCTGGGGGATCGAACCGCGGTCCCTGTGCTTTTCCAAGCTTGTTCCAAATAGGTGCTTTAGACCACTGAGCCATCTCTCCAGCCCCTTTGTGCCTTTATTTTTAAATGCCTGAGTCACTTTATTGAATTGGCTGTCATTAATTTTCCTTTCATTTATGTATTTTTGTTGACCAGACAATTTTAACATACTTTTCAGATTATTTTATTTGCTACAGAGTCTCACTATGCCGTTCAGACTCACAGTGATCCTGTTTCAGCTTCTCCAGATGTGGGAAGTACAGGACTGTACCACCATGCTGAGTTTCGGTGGCCAGAATGACATACCAAGTTCCAGGGCCAGCACAGTATGTGATACTAGGGATTGAACCCAGTACCTTGCACTTACCAGGCAGGTACTTAAACCAGAGTTACCACCCCAGCCCATCAGGATATTTTCTTGAAGTCTTAGAAAAGTTGGATTTAAGTGTTTCTTGGTACACATTGTTAAGTTGCAATGTAAAATTTTGTATTTGGGGATAATTTTGTCCTTTAGATATACTTTGGATAATACCCTACCCCTAGAACAGAATTTTATGAAGATACAGGCTTTCTTGTCGTTAAAAGCTGGTATGTGATGCTGATATCCAATGCTTATAAGTTTTTGTAATTTTATAAAAGTACATATGCATATAACAGAAATCCAAGCTAGATCACTTTTGTTGATTTTTTGTGCTTTGAGACAGTCTCACTGTGTAGTTCAGGCTGGTCTTGGAACTATGTAGCCCAACTTACAATAAACCAAAACATCAACTGTATATTCAAAGTTGGATATTGAAAACTGAAATATACATCATACAGAGAAAAGGACCTCACAGCCCTACTGACCAGAGCAACAGAATTGGCATCCACAGCAAGATGCAGACTCCAGCAATTCTGGAGGCCCACGACCACTGCTTTCTACTTGATGACAGTCTGTTACCATCCACTCACCCTTCATCTTATTCAAGATAGGGAATATAGACAAAGGTAAAAACAGTCCCATCCCATTTTACCAGAACTTTAGATTTTCCTCGTGACCCCAGTCATGTTTAATAACTACATGATTCATACCTGGGTTCTTAATGAGGTATAAATGACTAATGAAAGTGAACTGTCTATGCAACTGTCTAAACTAGATGCGGAGGTATGTGGAAATGAGTAGCCCAAGGAGATGCACGTGTGTGCGCACACCTCCAGTTGGGCACCTGAAACGTCCATGTCTGTTTTGTTACTTCCAAAAATAAGATATAGCCATTATTCTCATCTCTACAGAATAAAATGGAGATTTAGAACTCAACATAACTGTTATAGGCAATGCTAAAGTCAGACTGAAAACGGCTGGCTCATGCATCTATAATCAGAATAATTTAAAACACATTTATTCATTATAAAGCATGCGGAACTTAGAAGACTACAAAGTTTCTCTAAAATACTGAGCCAAGAATAGGTACATTATTGCTTACACAATATTTAAGCTTTTCTTAAACACAATGCCCCAACATAACCAGCCACACTTAAATATTCCTTCGCTGCATCAGGCTGTGTTCACTAACCCTGTGCATTCTAAATAAGACTATACTTTCGGATGCCACTATATAAGGTTCACAGATTTATCAGTATACCAAGATGAACACTTCAATGTGAAGTTTTAAAGTATCAGCTACCAGCAAGTCAAAACAATTACATATTAATTGTTCACTGAATTTTAACATGTTCTCCACAGACTTTGTCAAGAACTCAAATCAACTGACTCACAGGATTTTCAAGTTACTAGTCTTCTCTCATCCCTCTTGCTGGGACATAGCTCAGACATGGGAAATAGAACGGTCAAGATTTAAAAGAAAACCTGGGAAGGTATGTTGCAAAACCAAGTCCCATTTATCTTCCTGCCTCCCCTCTGAAATAGTCTTCAGTGAATCAGCCCCATACGCACATTTAAAGTCACTTGTTCACTCAACATCCCAGACGATTCTGTGCCTCTAAGGAAAGGGGCAGAACAGTCCCTGAGACAGACACCCAGGTGGCTGGGCTGTAGGAGCATATGGAGCACTCCTAAAAATACTTTCAAGTTCTTTCTGGGATTGTATGAATTGTACGGGCTTTCTAGTCCTTGGTATTCTCTATGAATATAAATCTTTTCAAGGATGACTTCAAGGGCATGATGTTTAGGTTACTTCCTCTCAAAAGATCTGCCACCAAGGAAAACACTAGCATTTGAGATAGAATCGACTACTGTTCAGATTCAATCATCTTTTTTTTAAAAAAAAGTTCAACAGTATATTTCTCATACACAGAGGTTTCCAACACATTTTATTTTGTGGACCATAGTTGTGTGGCTTCTGAGAACCAGTATCTGTATAAATTCCTATAAAATGTCCAATTCATGCCAGTTCTGTGGTGGCAGCTCTGTGCTGCCCTCCAGAGTGGGGGGGCCCCAGTCCCAGCAGCATGGGCGGCTCACAGATGAGTGCCTGCTACGAGCTCTTGCTCCAGGGAGCAGCATCTTCCCAGCAGTATTTCCTATGGCGCAGATGCGTGGGTTTTGTGTGGCTCTGGTGCCTGTAAGCAGGAAGCATTCCCAAACTGCAGGGACACAGTGCTTCTCTATGAAGACAGTCTTGAGGATTCAGTGCCTTTGTGCTTAGCGATGGGAATCTCTGACTGCTTAGTAGGTTAAAATAAAAGGAAGCCTCTGTCTTTTATGTAACACAGACAACACCTTTTAGATCACCTATTTATTCTAGAACTACAAAATTTAATTCAAGAAAATATAGGTCCCATGAAAGACTTAAAAGTTTTATAAAACTAAAATCTAGTTTTCCCCAATAAATTGTATTTTAGGCAAAACCCTCCCTTCTAAAATAATACTAAAAGGGGCATCTGATTATACAAGAGCAATTAAAAAATTAAATATTTA
>NW_004524717.1:2116528-2131737 GCF_000260255.1 Octodon degus | reverse complement strand
GTAGCACCAGGTGTGGGATTCACGTTTTGAGTGGCCACTTGTGGTGCGACTTCAATGATCCGGGGCTTGTCTATGATTCTGGCTGTACGGTTGCCCTTCTCTACAATCCCAATAATCCATGCTTGGTGACCTTCGCCATATTTGGGGGACTTTATCTCTGCACAGAACCGAGCCGCTTGCTCACGTGGTAAACAGATTAGCAGGCCTCCTAGCAAAAAGAAAACAAAATAAAAAATACCATTAGTATGCTATAAAAAATTTCTACACAGACTCAAGCTCAGTTAACAAATTCATTCAAGTTGTTCTTCCCATTAAATTAAGCCTACTTTACAGCATACACCAATCAATTTCTTGGTATACTCCTAGTATATGTTTTTTTAAAAAACCTTTAAATTGTGCAAATGGTGTACACATGTACCATTTACATCATGTAAAATATCTGAGGTCTTAATAAATCATGCAGTAGTGCTTTATCCACATTAACACCAGGAAACACATTTACAAGCAGAGGAGAAATGTTCTGCCTCAACTTGCTCCTTCCCTACATGGACTACTCATCTCGCCAAGAATGCTCCACTATATTTTAAGATTCAGGAAAGTGAGTATCCTTCAAAATATCTACACTCTAGTCCTAACTGTCATCACTTCCAAAACAGAAAAAGTACACAATACATTAAAATAAACCATTTTGGTATTTCTGGTAACCAGGCTAGAAAGTTTTACCTGTTTCTATGTAAAAACAGCACAATTAGGAAGAAACATACTATTTTGTATTCTACTTCTATGTAATCATAAAACCTCATTCTGAAAAAAGTAATAAAATTCAATGGTGATATTCATTAATTCAAGAATCTCTCATTGCCTACTAGGTGGCAGACACTATTTTATCTAGGTATCAGACCAATATAGAAACTTTATCTCTCTGCCCCTGAAACTTGTGGAAACTTTCTGTCTGAAATCAGTCCTTACATGGGCAGGAAAGGTCTGGGGAGCCCTGAAGTTGCAGCTATTTCATGGAACTGTTGTGCAGGGCTCTGCACCACAATCTCCCAGGTAGACCTGGCCCACCCTAGCTCCAAGATACTATATTTTCTGGGGCTTCTAATATGTATTCTTTTTAAATCCCCAAGATAGAAAACTAGAGCTGCACAGAAAAGGAAACAGAAATAAGAAAAAACTTTGATCGTGATGTATCTTCTCTGTATGCTGTCCCATACCAATGCCGTATTCCTACAGAAAGAAAGAAACAACCCAAAGAGCCACTTAAAATCCTAATCCACAGGACAGCAGGAGCTGCAGCTGCAGTCATCAGGAGTGGCCTCCCAAGTGGATGCACACATGCCCTGACCCACTGCTTTCTGTTAGCCTCTTTGACTTGCTTTGACGTCAGACCTAGTACCAGGCTCCTCATACCTGATGTCTCCGGGCAGGTCCCATGCATGAGGCCAAACATATTTCCACAGGCCTTGCTCACAGCAGCCATCTTTGCTAGCACAGGAAGGTTGTGAATCACAAATGATACCTCGTTCCTCTGTTGCTTGGCCAGGTTCTGTGCGTGGCCCAAAATCCCGAAACCCGTGATGTCAGTGGCCGCATGGGCGTTGAATGTGTGCATAAGTCCTGCAGCTAAGAGGGCAGATGGGTGACTTTTGAGAAAAAGCACCTGTCTACAACTCCCACCCTCACACATGCTAGAAGCAAAAAATCTCCTATCAGGGAAATGGTGTACAGGATAATGAAAACGTCCTATCATAAAATCAACAAAACCAGAATGAAATCCTGAAAGCTGAGTGATTTCAACCTAAACCACATGGAACCCATTGGCAGTTTCAATCCACAGTAATTTCCCAGTAAACTAATCAATAGAACAAAATTTGTCAAAACTACCCTAAAAATCAAACGGATCTTTTAAAAGCAAGGGCACAACACAGGGTTACAACCCACCCATAGTTTTGTGCTGTAAACCTGTATATTACATTAACAGTAACCAACTGCTCCTGATTAGCTGCACCTGGAGGACACAGGAAGCAATGTGTATATTCACCCAATTGTTATGATGAACAGCAAGGTGTGTGCATGTGTCAAACTGAGATTTTTACCCACAGAATGCCCCATGTAGCGGGTTTTGTCTGTTTCCCTGAGCATTAAAAGGGGTAAAACACACCCAATACCACTCTTTAGTGAACAGAAATGGAATGTGGATGTGACTCTCAGTAGCTATGCCTTGGGAAAGCAAAATCCAACTGTGCATTAACACACTTGGCTGGCAAACAGCAAGATGTGGACAAGAGATCCAAAGCAGCATCGCAGGAGTTTTACCCATGAAATGCTCACTGCTAAATTTCTGTGCATATAGAATTTGTTTCTAAGTTTTCTTTTGATTTTTCCGGTAGAAGTAGCCCAATTCAGTACAATGGCACACGCAAAACTAGATTTGCAAGTTTTGGAGGCAGTCAAAATTGAATCAGATCACTCATACATAGTGACATTGGCCACATGAGCCAAATTTCCTGTGACCATAAAATGGAACAAAAACCAATCAATTCAGACACAAGGAATGTAGACATCCTTGATTCAGAAGACAAAGAAAACAGCAATGTAAGTAAATATTTACCTAGTAAAAATGGTACAAAAGGGTCGTACAACCAAATGGAATGAATGATCCACTGTTAGAACTAGGTCTGAAAACATGATGAGGATCTTGGCAGGGATGAAACCTATTAGATGGAATGCCAGCACTGCCACTTAATGCTGTGAATTACTTGGGGTTTTTCTGTTTTCGGGAAGGGTCTACAGGGTGTTCATGGTCTCACCACTAGATCGGACTCATAATGATCCCCGTTTACAGCCTCCCAAGAGCTGGGATTACAGGCTTGCGCCACCACGCCGTCTTAATTGCCCAGTCTCAAATGCCTTCTCAATGCACCCCGGGGCGGGGATGGGGCTGGCACAGCAAGCCTGGGATCGAACCACAGTCCCTGCACCTGCTTGCAGGTGCTTTAATCTACTGAGCTATTTGGCTGGCCCAATGTTGTAAATTATTTGTAACAGATGAAATGTTACAAAATGTAAATACACAAATACTGAAATATAAGTAAAACATTCTGTATGTACCAGCAGCCATACCCAAAAATGAATTCACTAGGACACCTCACTGGCTGAACTGAACACATTCATAGGTCGGCTGTACTTAGCAGGGTTTTTTCACAGTAATCTTCATGGGCTTGAAGTTTGTAGAATAACAAAGACACTGAGGAGATTTGGTTTTCTTTAGAATCGCCTGTGGCTGTTATCTGTTCAAGGTCTGAAGAAATTTGTGGATAATTGTCTAGCTACTTACACCATGTGAATACATGATTTATTTTTATTTTTATTTTTATTGTTTTTGCAGAACCGGGGATTGAACTCAGGCCCTTGCGCTTGCCAGGGAAGCACTTATTTCACTGAGCCATCTCCCTGTCTCCAATGAATAATGATTACTGAACATCTTTTTTTTTTTTAATTTTATTTATGTATGTTTGTGTCCAGCTCAGCCCACCAGGGGGCGGGGCTGGCTGGCATGTGGTGCTGGGGGATTGAACCGTGGTCCCTGTGCTTTGCTAAGCTTGTTTTAAGTAGGTGCTTTAGACCACTGAGCCATCTCACCAGCCCCATACTGAACATCTTGAAGCATTTCATATTCACTGTAACTTCAAGCAGTGTATTTAAAAAAAAAAACCCTTCAAAGTATGGCATAAAAATTTATGCCCTCATAAATGCAAATATTTATTATGCTTTCAATTAGAAATTTATCCTGGAACTCAGACACAAGACCCTTATTTGTACAGTAAAAAACCAAATGATATTGTGAACAGACTTGTTGCCCCCATCTCCCAAACTAATTGGAATGTGACATTTAGCCCAGTTTCCAATTGATGTTTCATTTCCAGTATAGCACAAGTTGACCAGCATAGAACTGTATATAGGAACAAAGCAGAAAGTCCAAATGAATGATTTCAATTCCAAACAGATAATTGCACAATCTTTGGATTTTAGAAAGCTGTAATACTGGCTTCACATGCAAAGGAAAACAAACTGGTACTGCTGACCTCAACAATGCACCGCAAAGGAACACGAGAAATCAACCCAGCAGCTCCTAGGTGATCCAAAGAGTAATTAATGTAAGGAAAGTACAAATGATGTAACACCTGTTCACAGAATGGCAGAAAACTTCCCAAGCAAGGAAAAAGAATTTTATACACAGTGAGGCATATAGAACTCCAATTAGCCTTACTTAAAAGGGGGGCGGTGAGATAGCTCAGCAGACTAAAGCACCTGTTTGGGCAAGTTAAGCAAGCTTAGGCAAGCACAGTGGTGATGGTTAGATCCCCAGCACCACAAGGTGGGCCAGCCCTGCCCCCAGGCCAAGTGGAGTTGGCCAGCGTGAAGGCATAGTAGCACAAGCTTGTAATTCCAGCGCTGGGGAGGCTGCATACAGAAGGGTCACCAAGTGAGACCCTGCAACAACCAAATACATTAAAAAAAAAAAAAAAAAAATTAAACATCAAGGCATGTAATAATCAAGATTCCAGAAATTTGGGCCAGCCAGATAGCTCAGCAGACCAAAGTGCCTGCTTAGACAGGCACAGGGACCGGTGTTCAATCTCGTGTGCGCTATGCTGGCCCTACCCTAGGGGCACACTGAGACAGTAATTGATACTAGGTGTGGGGGGGTGCATGTCTATAATCCCAGCACTTGGGAAGCTGAAAACAGGATTACTACGAGGATGATCTGTATAGTAAGGGCCTATAGACCCTGTACTAAATACATTAAAAAAAAAAAAAAATCCAGAAATTCAACACCAGAACAGAATATTTAAAGCTGTTATAGAAAATAAACAAATCACCTATAAAGGAAAGCCAAACAGAATCACAGCAGTCTCAACAAAAATCCTCAAAACCCTAAAACAAAACAAAACCTCCAACTCCAGTGTATTTTGAAAATCTTTCAAAACTGCTAGAAAAATAAAATATTTCTGTAACACCACCTAGGGAAATTCAAGACCACAAACCAGCACTCCAAAATGTCCTGAATGACATTCTAGAAGAGACCAGGACTACAACTCCATGAATCCCAATAAAATGAATCTACTTTGACAAAACAAAAGCCTGAGATGGTAACTTTCTACAGCAAAACTGAAGATGGAGTAGATGTTGTTGATGAGTTATATGACAACTATGTTACTTGAAACAGAAAGCATTGGCCAACGGTTGTGTTTTCCTTGATCCTAAACATGTGACATAAATAGTTTGATAGTTTACAAAGAAGATAGCAAGTGCAAAATATTATGGAGAAACTTTTCAGACGACTGTTACTAGAACACCTAAGAGATCATTTATAGAAGACGAAAAACAAAATGTTTCTAAGAACTACACACACAAAAAAAATATAGAGCACACCGATTGGCTGACTAGTGAACAGGCAGGTTCAGCATCACAAGACCTACTATTGACAACAGGAAAAGCAAAAAGAGGCCGACTGTGCCCTTTATTTTTGTGACAGGGTCTTGCTAAGTGACTAAGTTGCACAGGCTGCGCTCAAACTTGAGATCCTCCTACCTCAGCTTCTAGACACAGGAAAACAAAAGATACATGCTATCTACCAACGCACATATAGTTTTCATGTGTGAAGACTGCCTTGAATGTGATAGCTAAAGATTTTTCAAAAATAAAATTCTACAGGTATTTTCATTCTCCTTTGTTATTTTTTAAATTCTGTACACAAAAAGGTGTTGAAAATTTTGATGTTTTCATAAGTCATTTAAGTATTAGAAATTAAATACTTTTTTTTTTTTTTTTTTTTTTTTTGCAGAACCGGGGATTGAACTCAGGACCTTGCGCTTGCCAGAGAAGCACTTATTCCATTGAGCCATCTCCCTGGCCCTTTAGAAATTAAATACATTTTTGGCTATTTTTTTTTTCCTGTTAGCTATTCATTGTGTAATACAGCAAAACTCAAAATTAAAATCAGTAATTCATCAATAGAAATATCCTAAAGGAAAAAAAATCCTAAAGAATAAACAAAGGTATCATACATTCACAAGAATGTGTTAGAACAAAATTGGCATTTATGTCCCCCACTAAAAATGCCTGGATTAAAATCAAGATACTCATAATGGACTGTCCAAGAAAATTTAATGACTTTCTAAATGTTGTAATTTAAAAAAATGAACAGATTTCACTTTGGGGAAGTTTTGGGTTTGGAGAAAAACTAAGTTAAAAAACCAAGGACATCTGATATGCCTGCCTTCCCCACTCTCCCTACCTCAACATCTCACAGGAGTGCGGAGCACTTGCTGAATGAAACCAGTGCTTTACAGTGGGGTCCCTGGAGACTGGGTCTATGCGATTTGATACCAGAACAAGCATACAGCACTGTGCCACAGAGCAGTTTCTCTGCCCTGAAGACCCTGTGCTCTGCCTTAGTACTATCTTCCCTTGCTCCTAAGTCTGGCACCCACAGATTTTTTTTGGGGGGCGGGGGTGAGGAAGAGACCTGGAGCCTTCACACAGAGCTACATCCTAGCCATTTTTATTCTGTGACAGGGTCTAGTTAATTGACTAAGTTGTGCAGGCTGTGCTCAAACTTAAGATCCTCCTATTTCAGCTTCCAGCGAGCTGACATTATAGGTATGAGCCACCACACACAGCTTGAACTTTTCACCATCTTAATATACGTGACAGGGTCGGGGTATATATAGTTCAGCGGCACAGTGCCTGCCTGGGAAGTGTAAGGTCTTGAGTTCAATTCCTGGTGCAAAAAAATTAATAACAGTATGTATTTAAGAGTCTCCCGGGGCTGGTGAGATGGCTCAGTGGTCTAAAGCACCTACTTGGAACAAGCTTGGCAAAACACAGGGACCGCGGTTCAATCCCCCAGCACCACATGCCAGCCAGCCTTGCCCCGTGGTGGGCTGAGCTGGCCACACACACACACATACACACACACACACACAAATAAAATTTAAAAAAAAAAATGTTTTAAAAAAAGTAAGAGTCTCCCATCTTTTCACAGCTTAAGAACTCATGTTTTCCTACTGCTCTGTAATACTCCTTCATCTGGACATGTCAGCTTCTTTATCTGCTCACCTATTGAAGGCATCTTGGTTGCACCCAAATTTTGGCAAATACAAAATAAAGCTGCTATAAACTTCTGTGTATACCTAAATGTAGCATGCAATTAATAAGAAATCTGATATTTTCACAATAAAAATTGTCGAAATTTCCATTTTATTTTATTTTATTTTATTTTTTTGGCAGAACCAGGGATTGAACTCAAGCCCTTGAGCTTGCCAGGGAAGCACTTATTCCACTGAGCCATCTCCCCGGCCCCAAAATTTCCATTTTGAATGTTGGTTTGCTTCCAAAACATTATACAGAGCAATCCACACAAATGCTCTCTAGAAACAGTTACTTGACATATTGAGGTTAAGATTTAGAAAGATCTATGAAAAGCTTTCTGCTTTACTGTAAAATACTTAATAGTTTGGTGCAAAAATGCTAAATGCTACCAATGGTAATAAAAAGTGAGTATAAAACCCTTCAACTTGACTCAGAAAGAATAGCCATCACTACAAATCAAATAATAACTGTTGGTGAGGCTGTGGGGAAAGAAGCCCTTCGACATTGTTGGTGGGAATGTAAACTAGTATAGCCACTATGGAAATCAGCACGAAGATTCCTTTAAACACTGAAGCTAGAAATTTCATCTGACCCATCTATCCCGTCCCCAGTATCTTCTTATAGTTAAAGAACAGTGACACATGCATACTGATATGTATAGCAGGACAATTCACAATAGCTAACTCTTGGAAGCAGCTTATGTCTTAAAAGATGAATGAAAAGAAAATGTGGTATTTACACACCATGGAGTCCTACTGTGCCATAAAGATACACTGGAATCATTTACCATGGATGAATGTTAAGACTACAGTGTTAAATGAAATAAACCAGATACATACACGAGCTTAAAGATCTCATGGTTTCTCTTATGTGAGAAAACCAAATATAAATAAAGAGTAAAATAAAAGGTAGGCAATACAAAGGAGGGAGACATGGCACCACCTATAATCCCAGAGCTTGGGTGGTTGAAAACAGGAGGATCACTGAGTCCAATCTGTGTAGTGAGACCATGTACTAAATACATAAAAATAAAAATAATTTTTTAAAAAAGGAGGGAGCCAGATCTTTCCCAAAGGGGAAGGTGATCAAGAGATGGAAGGGGGAAGGAAAGGCAGATTAAAATATGTTAGGCACAAGTACCAACTCCACACAAGAATGTAAACATGTACTGCAAACATGGACTAATCAACAATGAAATACAACACCTAACCATGTCCACTGATTCCTTTGGCAAGTTTTCATCTAATACAAGTCACATACACCACTGCTGAGAACATGCTCCTCGACTTACGACAAAGTCAAGCCAAAAATGCATTTTTTTTGGCAGAACTAGGGATTGAACTCAGGCCCTTGCGCTTGCCAGGGAAGCGTTTAATCCACTGAGCCATCTCCCCAAAAAATGCATTTTGTTCACCTAATAAATACCATATGTGCTCAGCACCACAGCCACTGCATGATACTAGTTGCTCAGCTCACAACCAAGAGGTTATAAGGAGCTGTCCTTGCTGCCACTGCCCAGCACTACAGGCAAACAGGGAGAATACTATGCTGCATATCTCTATGCAGTTTTCTATCAACTGTGTATCACCTTCACACCATAAGGCTGAAAAATGCTCAGTGACACCATCATACGTAGGGGACTATCTGCATTTGGATTCCCATGAGTGATCTATGGAAGCCAGAACAAGTAGCAAGAGAAGATGGTTTGCAGTAATTCTCACCTAGTATGCTCCCAGCTATGTATCAAAATTTTTGCATGTATAAACACAACTGTAAGGGGGAAAGATCAATTTTCAACTGAGACTCTACGAGCTCAATAAAGCCTAAACTTTGGTGCTCTCAGCCCTCTTCAGAATCTCTGCCAGCCCACATTACTAACAGTTACGAATGCCTCTGGTTCTCCTCACCATGACCTCTACTAAGCTGGCCTTTATTTTTCATACTACAGCAACTATTAACTGACTTTTAACTGAATGTTGGAATGAAGGGATCCTGATGAACACGATATAAAAACACCTTTTGTGCATGCTGAGGACAAAATTGTTACAAAAAGGACAGCATAAAAAGAGCCACGCCCTTTCCACCCTACCTGTTCTGTTGAGCCGCGCCATGTTCATCATGGCTTCTTGGTATGCCAACTCGACGTCTTCTTGGGTGACCACTAGCTTAATTTTATTCCATTTCTCAGGCTAATAATAGGAACACCAGTGGGGGAGGAGGGGGGGAAAATGTGATTAATCTGACTGCTAACCATCGACAGAGACAGCATCATTTTTCTTAGTCATCCTTTGGGGCTTTTTTTCTTTGCTGGGTAATTAAACCCAGTGTTGTCCACTGGCTCAGTCCATGCTGTTAACAGAGCTCCAGCCCTGCCTGGCTGGGGAGTTTCATAAACCTAACTCTGTACATAAAATCAAGTGTTTTAACATTTGTCCTGTAATTATTAAGTGTCCATCGAACCTATCATTATGCTCTTTTCTATCTTATCCCACATTCCTATAATCAAATACCGCAGCATATTGGCTGTGCAAAGCTAGCAGGACAGTGCAAGCAAGAGGAGATGTGTGATAATGGGCTGCAGTCTACTCTTTGGCAAGGTGCAAAGCACGTTACTAATAGTTATGAATGCCTCTGGTTCTCCGCATCATGACCTCTACTAAGCTGGCTCTTATTTTTCATAGCATAATGACTATTATTGACTTTAACTGAATGTTGGAATGAAAGGATCTTGATGAACACAGGGATATAAAAACACCTTTTGTGCATACTGAGGACAAAATTCAGTGACAAAAAAGACAGCATAAAAAGAGCATCGTAAAAAGCCATGTCTCTCCAAGTCTGATTTTCAAAGAATCCGGCATCAGTTCCTGTCACTCTGTCATCATGGCCCAAAATCAGCTGCTCCTATGCATGCATGCATCCAACCACTTGGTTTTCTGATGATAGAAAGTACAAAAAAAAAAAAAAACCCAAGGGGCTGGGGTGTGGCTCAGCTGTAAAGTACTTGCCCAGAACATATAGGCCTTGAATTTGATACCCAGAAACAAAAACACATATGCATGCACCCATGCACCATGGCTTTCTAATACCCCACCCCCAGTATAGTTACTACTAACTAGACATCACCAATAGCTTCTGTCTGCGTTACCCATTATTTTTTTTAAGAGAAGGGCCCATAGGTGTTCAGGGTCTCACTATTAGATCAGAGTGATCCACCTATTTACAGCCTCCCAAGTGTTCAATTGATGTCTCAGCGTGCCGAGGAGGCAGGGCTGGCCTGGCAGGCCCAGGGACTGAATCCCCAGCCCATGCACCTGCTTGCAGGCGCTTTAATCCACTGAGCTATATGGCCGGCCCTATATCCCATTACTTCTGCTTGTGTACATAACAAATATTCTTAATTCTATACTTTTTCCCTCTTATCTCTGACCTTTATAAAAAGCATACTGTGCTGTTAATATGTGGAATTTGCCTTTTCAATTCTAAGAATTTTTTTAAAGCTGTCTTAAAATACAGCAAAGGTGTTGTGAAGCTGAGGTGGAAGACACCAGAAGCTCCCAGCGCTCATCTCTGCCACCTGCGTGCTTCACCTGCTTCTAACTATTTCATTAGGCTGCGCAGGACTAGATGTTTATCCTGCACAGCACTCCGAGTTCCCCGCCTGGTCTTATTTTATCACCCCCCCCCCGCCCCTCCACCCTGTGACAAAAGTCGACCCAACTCTGAGAGCTCACTGTTCAGTGCCCACCACAGTGGTTTACTCACAATATCTAGCCACTGGTGTACAGCAACAGCCACTTGCGTACCGAGGGGTTTTGTTAACACAAGCACATCTCCAGGTACTGCATTATCTGGCCTGAGGAAAAGGAAAAAGGCACGTTTGTAACTATTATGAAAGCAGAAGGAAAATCCTATAAAACGTAACTCTTTTTAGACTTGTCAAACTTAAGCTGACTACCACCATGAACTGGACATAGCCTCAAGCCCTTCCTGCTTCTGAGGCACTGATAGAACACAATATTAAAAGGGAAAAGAAAGTGTCCACAGGCTTAAGTATATGGATCAATTAGCTATAAAATGAAGTGTACGAAAGTAGCAAATAATTTAGTCTTCAAAAGTTTTTATCAAACTATCTTCCTTTTTTTTTTTTTTTGGAGGTAAGACTTTTTTCAAAGACTGCTTGATTATGGTCACTTAAGTAGTGGAGATTTAGGTGGGACTTTCTGGGTTTGGGGATTTGGCTAGAATCCGACTGTGGTGTTTTCATAATGTCTATATCCAGGTTCCTAAACTTTCACCAGTAGAAAGTACCCAGACTCACTGGATGGCCCTTGTCTTAAAGACAGAAATACTAAAAAGGACCTCCCTCAATCCTTACAAAAAAAATAAATAAAAAACCACCCAGAATGATTCCTACAAAGAAGGTAGCTACCACACTGGTACTGTCACAACCAGATTGGGGTCTATCACTCAGGGCTTTCTTGGATCTCTCTCATCTCAGCTCAAACAACATCCCTGATGCTGGGCTACCCACTCAGCAAGCTAAGGCAGAAGCAAGCCAGCGTGCAGATTCCAGAACTAAGCCCTAAAGTCAATCTGTAACATTTGTATGCCCCACCAGCTTTGGGCGTTAGTTCTGTTAGTTCTGTGACGCTATATAAGAGACTCACATCCTCAAAACCAGACCATCAGAGAAATGCACTTCCACTCAGGCTAAGCCATACCTGAAAGCTGGTGAGCCTTTTTATTTCTCTGGTTATATGCCACCTACGAATGTATATTATGTGTGATAAGGCTATGGGGTTAGTTTTAAGTTTATGGGCAAAACATTTATTGAACATACAATTGTTGGCAACAAAATTGAAACTTGCCTTCCCATCATCCCTCCCCCATCTTTGCTCTTTGCCATAGGGTCAAGCTGTGTAGTTCAGTCTGGAATTGCATTTACTGTGTAATCCAGAGTACCCCAAAGGTAAGAACTCATGGTGATCCTCCTGCCTTAGCCTCCCAAATGCTGGACTCACTGGCATGCACCACCACACTCAGCTTACTCAGTTCTTTTCTAATAGAAAGTTGGAGTGAGCAAGACAAATACACTTCACAATCTACGTGGAAAGTTTGAGAACTAGCACTGTCTGTTGGTAAAATAAAACCTTACTTAATGTAAGTAAAATGCAGGATCCTTACCAGGAAAGTGCTCAGATACTGGGCTAAAAGGACCAATTAAATCATGGACACTCATAAGAACAAAGTTAAATCACCAAGCAAACAGGCAAATACCAAGACCTCTGCTACCCGCTGTGCTTCTTGGGCTGTGAGGAACACACAGGCAGAGCTGTGTGCAGGGCAAGCTCTAGCAGCCCTCAAGTTACTAGCACGTGGCCTCTGACTCTGGAGCTCACTCAGCTATCAGGACAGTAATGTGTAGAATGACTGATATTTCTGTACAGTCATTCATTGGAATACTCTAAGGTCCAAATAAAGGAACATGTGCTCAATGTCTGCAGCACAATAGCGTGGCAGAGAAAGTACTCCTGGGACACCTAGTGGCTGAAGCAGAGGGAGAGCTTCAGTCTTGTAGGCCCTCAGTACCTGAGTTCTCAGCCAGATAAACGTAATACTGCTCAGTGCCTAGTCAAACTAGACATACAAGGAATTTTGCTACTTCGGAAAACAGGATAGAGGGGCTCTCTTCCAGACATCAAACATGGAAAGTAATAACTTGTGTTGAGCTACTTCTCCAAAGACAGAGAAATGGCCAAAAAAAACCCATAGAAAAGTAGGTACCCACTATCAACAGTCACCTAGGAAATGCAAAGCATTTATACCCACTAATTAGTACACCGTAACTAACGCATCACAGTATAACAACTCTGGACAAGATGCGGAGAAACTTATGTCCACATCAAACACAAAACAAAACACACCTGAGCATTCACATCAACGTTATTCATTTAGAACAGTGGTGTCAAGCCTATGTCATGTGTGCTGTACCTGGCTATTTGTTATCATTGAAAGGTCTTAAATTTGCCACCACTAATCTAGAGAAAAATACATCCCAAAGGTCCATCAACAGATAAATGAATAAAGAAAACATGGTATAATATGGTATATCCCAATAATGGGTTATTCAGCTATAAAAAAGGCAGTGCAAGTTACATTGAAAATCTGCTACATCAACAAAGCTGGATACAAAATGTCACGTATTACATAAAATGTCCAGAACAGATAAATCTCGATGAAGTGTAGATTAGTGGTTGCCGGAGAATGAGGGAAGGAGGAAACTGGAAAGAACTGCAAATGCATATAGTTCTTCTGAGGTGATGGAAATGCTCCAGGATTGGACAGTGGTGATGGAGGCATATGTAATCAATGAACTGGCTAGTTCAAAAGGTGGATTATATGTTATGTAATATTTTGTTATAAATTATAAATACATTTTAAAAATTCATATTTTCAGACACAGGGGTCAGGGGTTTGATCCCTGGGCCCTGGCTCCAGCCCTGGGGTGCACTGAGATGGCAACTGAGACTGAGCATGGTGGCGTGCGCCTGTAATCCCAGTGCTTGGGAGGCAGAAAACTGGAGAATCACTATGAGTACGACCTATTTGGTGAGACCCTGTAGACTCACCCTGTATACTCCCGTACAAAATACAAAAAAAACTATACATTTTCAAGAATAAGATCAAAGTAATGATACACACTAAAAGTGAACAAACCTTAAAGCTTTAAATGTTCTAAAACCCACCATGGTGACAGCTATACTCTGTGAATGTGCCAAAGCCCAATGAATCACATGACTAAATGGGTAAATTACATGGTGTGAATGATGCCCAGCTTCAACACATTATCTTTTCAAAGAAAATGCAGAAGAGATAACAAACCAGGTGACACAAAACAAGTATCAACTTACATGATAAATTCATTGGGTTGGCAGACTGTTGTAGCGACTCCACCCAGGACAATCCAGGGGTTTAATACTGTTTGGCCACCTGTTACAGATGTTCCGGCTTCCTCTGCTGCATCTTTAAAACCCTGTATAATTAGGGGCATCACTTTATCCCTTTCCTAGGGTTTAAAAGGACAAAATGATAAGTCAAATCAGTCTCTTTAACCCCTCTTTAACTTATTAGAAAAGAAAGTTCCATATTTTGTTATAAAAAGGATCATACAATCCTAGAAAGAGCTGACAGGACAAAAACTGTTCAGAATTTTACACTGCAACCACTCATCAAATGCTCCAAGATGTTCTAGCTTACTAGGTAAATGAAGTCCAGGCACAAGAGAAGTCCAGGCCACATGCCACTTGGTCTACAGCCTGGCCCTGCATCTAAAGACCACTCACTACAAGAACAACAAGACTACCTCATGACACGTGTACTCCTTGCTTCAAGGAGGTTTACATGTGACAAAGGAGTGTGAGGAAGCCTACAGACCACTCAGTACAACTTATTAAAGCTCACACTGCTAGGACAAAAGGCCTACTGAAAACTAGGATTTCTGTACAAGCTGGAAGTGGACAGGGAATAAAAACAAGTACCATGCCTATGAAAAATAAGCTAAGTAGGAATTTATTCCTAGTTCAAACAGGTAGCAGGGACACAGACATTACCAGGTAACAACACAGAACCATGAGGCCTGATGGTCCAGCCCCCAACATACAGCATCTCTGGACCGTGGCACTATTACTGTGGTCTTCACATTGTGCCTGCATATTTAACTCCATTAGTAATGTCATACAATATGAAAACACACAAAAACATCTACTTTTAGGTTTTGGTCTGCCTCGAAAAGAAGCACAGAGCAGCGATGGAAGTAAAAGGATGCACAGGCCAGAGTCTTTCATGCTAATTTCCTGGATGCTAGATGGAATGCTGGAAGCCACATGACCTGGGCTCTTTACTTTCCCGATGAGAACAAGTCAAGTGTGAAGAGATGGGGACCCCTACTTACCCTGTCAGTCATTTTATTACTGACTCCCAGGAGCATCAGCATATTGTCACATTCTGTAACCCCCATTGCATACAGGTCACTGAGGACATTGGCA
>NW_004524717.1:2105777-2114463 GCF_000260255.1 Octodon degus | reverse complement strand
CCGGTTCCCTTGTTATGGGCACTCAAGAGGTGAACACCCCCATTTTGCTGCTGCGTGGCCTTAGCTCCTATGTGTGCAGCATGTACCTGAGTCCTCACCACACAGGAGAGGCCTCTGGCATTTTGCAACGAGTGGCATATTTCTGTCTCTTCACTGACTCCTCCCTGCTGTCAGACAAATAGGGCCAAAGCTGGGTAGGTTAAAGAGTTGGAGGCCACAAGCATACAGTGACCAACAAGGAAATAAACCATTAAGCAGTGCACAGCACCAACTAGTAGGAAGTGATGAGCAGACAGCTGAGTGGGTATTAACCAGTGTATTAGAATAAATGTTCAAAAAGTCTAATTGTGATGAGATGCTAGGTCCTTTTATTCCTGGAAGGAAACACTTAAAAAGGAGTAGAGAAAGATATCTAGCCTTTAGTAGGAAAGGTCAAGTTTATAAATATCAAAGAAAGGTACAAGAGAAAAAAAGCAAAAAACAATATGAGTTCAACAGTACTCTCCTAAAACAACAGGTGTCCTCATACATGGTGGACATTCAGGTACAGAGGGAGTAGAGTAACTCTCTATTCTTCTTGCTTTCTAGAGTGCCAGGTGTGCACAGTGGAACATATCAAATTGCTATGACCATGGGAACGCCTGCATAGTGTAATTTGGATATAGCAAAATACAAACCTAAAAATTATGGAGATATATAAGCCCCAACCAGAAGGTAACACAAATGTGCAAGCAATTCTAGTTATATAAACACATTGGGTCCAACTTACCATCATGTAAGGGTCGTCTACAATAGGATAAATGTAATCTGTAGTTTGAACCAAGGAAAGACCACCGTGCCTCAAAGGAATGACGCAAGTATCCATTCCAATGCCTGGGAAGATGGAAGCCATCAGCATCCAAAAATAACAGGAGAAGAGAAAGCCATTTTACTTTATAAAACCAACACTCTTCGAAGGAGCCCTTCTGTCTAAGTCACTTATGGAAACGCCACACTGCCAACGAAGCCAAGTGTTTCCTATCAAGGAGCATAACTGAAATAAATGTGATGCATAACTAGAGTAACACAGAAAATATGAACAAAAATGTGTTAGTCATCAAGACTTCCATACGATGTAATTTTGAAATCTTAATGCCTTATTTTTTCCCTGTATTTTTTGTATTATTTTAGTGCCTTACTTTATCATGATTGGTACCATATAGAATTTTATCTGAAGATGAGACTCGTATAAATACTCATGTTATTTAATCTATAGTTACCTTGAACACATCTCTAGATATCCTACTTTCCCAATAGAATATTTGCACAATACTTTACATATAGAACATCGGTACTGTTACTTTTGCATTTTGGTCAAAAATGAAAAGGCAAAGCCAAAACAGGAATTCAAAATTTCCAATCAGGTATATAACACCCCAGCATCTATGTGATCCATTTGCTTTGCAGATTTCTAAAGCACTTTTTTAATTTGATGTTATTACCATAGTGAGAAACTTATACACACCACATTTACTAAACTCTGTAACAGGGGTGTGGCAGCACACACTTATAATCCTCAAACTCCAGAAGCTGAGGCAGGAACACTGCCATGATTGAGACCAATACCAGCTACGCAGTAAGTTCCAGGCCATTCTGAACAACATAGAGAGGTGGTGTCTCAAAACACAAACAAAAAACCCCAGGGTCTGGCCTTAACTTTTTATCTTCTCTTCATTAAAAACAAAATACTCAGCGAAACTGTAAGAAACATTTTAATTTACTAAAAACTATTTTTAAATGTACAGAAAGATAGTGTGAGTCACTGATCAGCTAATTCAAAGATTCCCACCAGGTATGGTGCTACATGCCTGTAATCCCATCATTCTGGAAGACTGAGGTAGGAGGATTACAAATTTGAATCCAATCTGACAAATTCGGTGAGATCCTGTCTCAAAACATATATGTGTACACACATGCAGCTCAGTGAAAACCTGGGCTCAATCCCCAGTATGGGGGTAGGGTGAGGGTATTCCTTTTTAAAAATTAGTTTTGACATTGTCAAGACTAATAACTACAGCAGGCTGTACTTCCTTGAAAATCATCTGTAATACAGATTCAGACTGGCATTTCCAAGTGGATTCACTCTGTAACAGCCAAAGGAAGGAAAAAAATATTAGAATGAAGTTCAAAAGGCAGCAAGCAGACTCTACCTTATAAATTCAGGATTAAGGACCTTTCACATTTTGTAGATGCAAAATTGTCGGGAACCACCAGCTCATACTGTAACAGCCAACAGCCCCAACAGTGGCTGGTCACTGTGGCCCTTTTACTTCCTAGGGCTGTTCCACTGTTAGTAATACAAAAAGAAAATCAAGCTTAATAATAAGCCAGGCTAAAAAGACAGGTTGATTTTTTTAAAAAATTAACAAAGCAGAAACTTTGAACCCTAGGCCTCACACTGAGCTATATCCTGCGCCCCTTTTTATTTTTATTTTGTGACAGGGTCTTGCTAAGCCACTATGTTGCCCAGGCTGGGCTCAAATCTGTGCCCTTCTGCCTCAGCTTCCAGAATGCAGGGATTACAGGTATGTACATCATGCCTGACTCAAGGCACAAACTTTTAGAAAATCCAGCTAAGCAACACAATTCAATTAACTTCACAAGTCTCATAAATTGGGGACAGTAGAACACATATGACTCATCCCGTTTTCAACTGAAGGACAAGTATGTTAACTTCTCCCAACAGTGCGTGTGCACAAGCTTTTACAGATGTTACCCAATAGTGTCTTTACAAGTAAGTGTACCCAGGGTAAGAACCACACTTCAACTCAGTCTCCCTGAAGTCACAATTTCCAAACTGGCTAGTCTGAGTGTCTAGTACTATTTATTCTGGAAAAGAGGCCTGCACTTTCTTTTGGGTTTCTACTTAAAACTGCAGGACTACATTCCTGAGTGTTAGCTTGCAAATGCTTCTAATTTGGGTTAGCCTAAATTTAAACACAGTTCTATAGTCTCTGTAAACTTTATTCCTACACCTAGGGAACTCCTTCATCTGAGTAACTAGACTCTAAAGCCTAAAACCCCATTGTCTACACATAGTGCTCCACAACTGCGACGGCTCCTTCACCAGGGTGAGGGCCAGCCCCGTCCCCACAGGAGTCACCACCAGCCAAGTGTGGACACTAAACACTTGAAGAGAGCCGAGCCAAACTGCAGTGCGCAATTACAGCGTGCATGTCGCCTTACGTTTGAGGCAGGTGAGGTACGTCCACCCAACCAAAATAGCTCTTCTACATACTGGGGAGGAAAGGAATACCTTAGCCTCAGAACCAACAGGCACCAGACTTTATACATTACAAAGAGTCAACACCACAGTAATGTTTCGTTACGTGCTAAAAAGAATTATTTTATACTTTGGGTTAAATAAAATAGTCTTCTTTAGCTGATCCATCTTTTTTTTTCTTCTTTTTTTTTATTTTAGGGAAGGGTCTACAAGGTGTTCAAGGTCTCACTACTAGACTGGACTTGGAATGATTCACCTGTTTACAGCCTCCCAAGAGCTGGGATTACAGGCACATGCCACCACACCCAACCCAGTCTCAACTACTATCTCAGAGTGCCCTGAGGGCGGGACCAGTAGGGCAGGTCCGGGTATCGAACCACTGGCCCCTGTGCCTGTTTGCAGACACTTTAACCCACTGAGCTGTTTGGCTGGCCCTAAAAATTGAGTAGGATTTTTTTTTTTTTGGCTGGCTCACACTGCCTTAAGGACAGGTCTGGGGATCAAGCTGCAGTCTCCTGCACCTGACTGGGTTTGCCAGAGCAGGCTGATTCATTTTCTTTTTTCCTTTTTTGATGTATTTAGCACAGGGTCTACAGGGTCTCACTACACAGACTGAACTTGCAGTGATCCTTCCTGTTTTTCAGCGTCCCAAGCGCTGGGATTACAGGCATGCTGACACCACTCCCAGTCTCATTTGCCATCTCAGCATGCCTCAGTTTAAAGCCCGGGCCCTGCATCTACCTAAGCAGGTGCTTTAAACTGCTGAGCTATCTGGTCAGCCCCCATTTCTTTAAATGTAACTACTAGGAAATAATCTGAAATTATATCATCTGTGTATTTCTATTGATGAGCACTGGTTTACAGTGACTGGTTTAAAAAAAATCACCTGTCAAGACCAGTGAGATAGTTCAGCAGACTAAGCGCCTGCTTAGGCAAGCACAGGGACCAGGGTTCAATAATCCTTGGCACCACAGGCTGTGCTGGCCCCAGCTCCCGGAGCACTGAAATGGCCACCAAGTCCAGGCATGGTGGCCCATGCCTGCAATCTCAGTGCTGGGGAGGCTAAAAATAGAAGGATCACTATGAGTCTGAGCTGTGTAGTGTGACCCTATAAGAAAATACAAAATAAAAACCACCTCTTGAATTTTAAGCCAGAGAGGTAAAGCCAGAGACAGACAGACCATGGGCATTGAAAGACTAGGGTTTCAAACTGAAGGAGAAGGAAGTCCAGGTAGAGGGCAAGTGGTAACAAATTAAATTATACAGGGGCTATAAAACACCAATCTGAGACTTTTACGTTACAATGACCAGCAGGTAACAGGGAATTCTAGGTTTTCAGAACTGAAACCCTCCATCAAGAAAAATCATCAACTCCTCATAGGTACCGCCACCAGCAGCGATCCATACTTGATAGGTCCTAAGGGCCAGACAGCAGACATTCCAGTTTCTAAGATACAGTTGTGCTAACGTCTCTTTAGTTAGGATACATCAGCAAGGGTATGTATCTTCAAAAGCTGTTCTGGTTCATGCTTCAATTAATACCATCTTAGAATTCATGAAATATGATATTTAATTAGGAAAAAAACTTGGAGCAGATAAACATGCATATATGTGTACATATACACATACACATATGTACATTTTTATACACACATCTCACAGATGTGGGTACAGATACACAGAATTATTTTATAGACTGGTAAACAGGGAGCCGCTAATATGCTACATAACATTAACAACTGGTGCATGACTGGCAGACAGGAATCTAGCCTAGCCTTCAAGGCACAGTCTGGCCACTAGGATGCGCCACTTCTGTACTCCTTCCAACTCGGCTTCTTTCAGCAACCATCTGCTTGGCACCTGGGGTCTGCATGCCCCTGGGGACTGCATGAATGCAAATCTGGGAAGTGCTTCTTCTATAGGAAAGGCCTACAGTTTTATTTACTCTTCCAAAGTCAAATGAGATCAGGTCAATGGCCTTTGTGCTCTTCTATCTGCTTCTTCCTGCCTCCTCCCTGCCTCTTGGGCAGTGGTTCTTTCTGCCATTGCTAGATTAAGGCCAGAGCAGCTCTTCCTCCTACATGCTACACACGTGATCTGAGAAACCAAACAACTGGCAGCATGGGACTGCAGGGAGCTAATAAAATGTGGACTCTGGTTCCCAACCTCAACTCTACTCCACAAAATGAGAGAGCTTGGAGAACTGCTGGAAACAGCAATCCTGTCTGTACCAAAACACACAGGAAGGAGGGCAGGCCTAGGTGCTCAGCAGGACGAACTAGAGAAAGCTATGAACAAGAACCATTGTTTTATCCACAGAATTTCTGTTTCTGTGAGGCTCAGAATCAACGTGGTGAGACAGGAGTTTACAACAAAATAATGGACAATAATAAATAAAAAGCATGTTTAAGAAAGTTAAGCAACTCAATAAAATAAATAAATAAAAAAGAAAGCTAAGCAAGTCACCCAGTAACTACAAAATATACATCCAAACCCGCAGCATGTGCTTCAAACACACAAAGGCAAAGTGCTCAGTCTTGTGTTACGCACTGAATAAGGTACACAACAAATATGAAGAAATAATACTCTAGGACCTCGAATTGTTTTCTGAGCTCTGTGTTTGAGGGGAAAAAAACCACAAAACAAAACATTACCACCACCGGGAATTTAGTAAAGTAAAACTCAGAAAGCACTCTAGGGTCAAGCAGATGCTTCCAGTCTCCTCTGTTCCTGAGCCTGAAGCAGCCCTGGATGCCCTGCCTCAGTTTTTCAGCTAGGGCACACTGCACAGGACCCTGTTCCATCCCACTAGGCCACCGCTTTCCAACCACTGCACACCACACAGGAAAGATCATGTACCCTAAGGCGATGAAGAAGGTACAGAATTTCAGGGATCACTTGGGGAAAAGCCACAAAGAATTTCTGCTTGACTCTTAGCTAACCAGAGAATTCAATTTGAGGTTTTTTTAAAAAGCATTTACTTTTACTGTACTATAATGATGTCACTGCATATTCCACAGCTTAAAAACTGTAGAACACTAGTCTCCATGCTAAGTATTCCTGAAGGTAAGTTACAACATCATAACAGTACCACTGGATTATTCCTTGAATCTTTCCCACAGAACTTTAAAAGTAAAAGCAACACAGGAGGAGAAAAGTGTGGTTCCTGACTCCCTGACTGGCCTACAGAATACTGGAAACAGTAGTTTACATACCAAGTCTTGGCATAACAGCTCCCAGAAACTGCTCATCTTCTTGGAAGTGGTTCTCTTGTAAGGATTCCAATAGTTTCTGCAGGACATCTTGAGGCACTTTGCATCCCGTGCCCTTTAGTTCAGTGAATCTGGTTAGCCGGAAGCTTTTGTCCAATTCATAACTTTCCGGGTTAAAGGTTTCCCGCGTAGACATGGTTCTGGGCCCACACTCCTCACAATTCAGCCCCTCCCCTCCCTCTCTCACCGTCAGCTGGGTTCTCTACTTCGTATCCACCTAGGCATCACCAAAACACAAAGACACTGTAAGAGTTCAGACCAGTATGCACAATAACCAGTGAATGCATAAGGAAAAGTACACGGGTCAAGGGGTAAAGTAAGACCACAAGGAAACAGTAATTTGGGGACATGATACCTTGTTCAGCACTAAAATGCACAAACCAGAATGAGATTATACTACCGCACATATCTAGGAAAGACCTGACATCTGGGGTGTGGTTGTAGTCTTGGTCGTGACACCTTAGACCAAGATGTCTAAGTCCCAAAGGTTCTTCCAGGGCAGAGGTGCTAAGAACTGCTCTGGTAGCCACCTCATCTGCCACCCTAGAAGCACTAGTAGGTTTTGTTGTTGTTGTTGTTGTTATTGTATTTTTTAGGCACTAGTAGTTTAGAAAGTGGAGTTCCTTACAAAAGTTGACTTCTATGGAAAAACCTCTTGATGTCTTTTGCTATCTCACAAAGAAAAATAAAACACCTAACACAAATTCAGAACATGCGTGCAAATACATTAGACAAAATTCCTCACAGGGATAAATTCTAATTTTAGAAAAACCCCTGTCTGTGTCAGAAGTACAGAACGCAACTCAAAACTAACAGGAGGCTGTCCATGCTAAAGGGCACAACATGAAAAATTTGAATGGCTGTTTAACAGGGTAAGAGTTGTACTCTTCCAGAGAGCACTTGAAACGTTCTCTGATGCTTTAACGCAGAGCTATTTCCTAGAAAGCAGAATCCTGCCCAATCAGTACACATACCACTGAACAAAATATGCTTCTGCTCACTACCATTTCACTGCAGAGCTTAAGAAAGTACACCCCACAAAAAGTATCACTAGCTCTATTGGTACTGGGTGCCACTGAAGTTTCTAGAACAAGCCTTTGAAAGTGCGAAGCCTCCTGGCTAAAAGCAAATACCAACATGTGCTCCTGGAGTTTACAGACCACCAGATTGATACTTTATTGGGCATAGAATTACAGGCACCCCGAGTTTTAGGGTCAGTTTCCCCTATAAAATTTATGATTAAGAACATAATACACATTTATAGAGCCTTCCATTCCCCGGCAAGTACATCATTCATTTAAAATAAATTTCACAAAGCCCAAGTTTGGGCAGTAATCCAAACCATCCTTACCAAAAACAAGTTTTGGATGAGCAAGGATTTCAGCGTAAAACCTACAACTGTACAGTGCAGGTACAAATCTCCCAAAACCATTCCAAGAAACCAACCTGCCTGAACACCGGCAGGCGTGCAAGCAAGTTACAGAAATGGGAATTTTGAAGCCATTTTAGCTTGGGAAAAGTCGGTATCAGCACTTCGACATGGACGGAACTGGAGCAAAACCAGCAGTCCTGTCCTCAAAAAATGCCTTGCATATGTCAGCACCTCGCCTCGACCTGAGGAAAAAACTCCAGCTCAAGGGACATCCAGCTATTTTTTCTACCTCCACTTCCCATTTGCACCCCACCCCCAGCCCTGCCAACGGTGGGCAGGAGCATTCTGAGGACTCACTTCCTCTAGAATTTTTATTTTCCCAGACTTTTTAAAAAGAGAAAAAAGTTTAAAACAAGGTGCTGATCCTTCTGCAATTCCAAGTGCGGCGGGACGCAAGGGATACGCGGACTCAGGTTCCAAGCTCAAGGCAAACTAAACTCACGTTTTCGGAAAGAGGGACTGGGCCTTGGGGGTGCGGGGCAGGAAGATATGGAGGAATACACGCAAAAGGGGTCGCGCTGCATCCTAAGAGACAGTCACCGCCGACCCGGAGCCACAGGTTTGCACCTTTAAAACAATGCCATGAATATGGAAAGATCGCGTTAACCCTCGCCGCCCCGGCGCGCGCGGCTCGAGCTGGGAAGCCGGCGCTAGGTGCCCCGCTCCGGCACCTACTGCCCCGCGTCCCGGGCCCGCGCGTGCACACCGGGGCGGGCGGCC
>NW_004524717.1:2100323-2105063 GCF_000260255.1 Octodon degus | reverse complement strand
CGCGGCCCGGCGGTGGTGTTGGCGGCGAGCGGCCGGGAGAGGGGCGGGGGCGCTGCAGGCCCGAGCCGCAGTGATTGGTCTCGGGGGAGGGTGGGGGGTTGCAAGCCCGAGGCGCGGTGGCATCCGTTGCATGATGCAAAAAAGGATCGATTTCAAAAGTTGCGAGTCGCACTGGCACGGCCGCGGGCCGGGCCGCCTCCTCTACGCCGCGCGGCGAGGCCCGCTGCACCGCATCTGCTCCTGAGCGGGGCGGCGCGGACGGAGTCCTAAATCGGCTCTGGCGACTCCTGTCGCTTCGCCCACCTACTGTTCAGCTCTGCTCCGGAGTCCTCGGGAGCTTCGGCGAAATATGCAAATGTCCTGCAGGGTGTCCGGTACGTGTACTGGGTATGGCAGGAAGCCCCAAGACGCCGAATTAGCCCTCGCGGCCTGGTTAACGTGGCAGCCCGAACCAGCGGGTCCGCCAGACCCTGGCGAGGCCGCCCGCCCCTGCAGACGACCCGGTGTGCGGCTTTCTAATGTATTGCGGATGCAAATGCTCCAACCCGATGCCCCCCAGCGTTTCCCTTAAAGCTGAGCAAGTTGGCGGCGTGCCCGACCAAACTTTTGAAGCGGATCAGCATTTTCCAGATCATCCGGGGAACAGAAATATTTTTGGGTATCGGAAGGGGGCATTATAAATGCTTTGAGGTTTGCACGCTGCAGATGTCCTCTTCCTTCTTGTAACTTGTTTGGCAGTTTCCTATGGTTTGAGTCAGCATGTGGACGCCAAATAGACACTGGCTCCTCCGGTCTTTGTGTCCTTTATCCATATGTTCAAGGAAATTCGGAAAGCACACAGCACCACCTAGGTTCTGGAGCAGGCACGCTGGATTCACCTGGGAATCGCCTGGAGACGGGACCGAGGCGTGCACAGTCACCTGACGTCCTCTCACAGGCCTGGGCTCCCCATCAGGAGAACAGAACAAAGAAACCTTAACCTTCACTATGTTAAGTCGATGGTGTTTTGGAAAATGTGAGGTTTTACTTATTCGTACTAGGAATCGAACTCACGATCTTGCTATTGCCAGGCAGGCGCTGTGCCACTGAGCTATATCTCCGACCCAGAAATTGAGATTTTCTTTTTTTTTTTTTTTTTTTTTTTTTGGCGGAACCAGGGATTGAACTCAGGCCCTTGCACTTGCCAGGCAAGCGCTTATTCTACTGAGCCCTCTCCTTGACTCAAGATTTTTCAGGAAAAAAAAAATTAACAGAAAAAAAATATTTTGCGGGTCAGCGAAGATAAACAGCCAAGATGAGCAGGACGCTTTGTGAACATTTGTTACACTGAGGAGTAATTTAGCTCGGTGACAACCCAGGATGCCTCTTGGGAAGGAAAATGAGCCTTACTTCTGATTAAGAGGTTGTTATACCAAGGAAGCCTTTATTTAGACTGAAGGCAAGGGTAACATCACCACAGGGAAAGGTGTGATTTGATTTAATGTGTGAAAGGGGGAAGAAACATAAGACTATCCCCAGATTTCCTTTTGAAGGGACTGGGTGAATAGTGATACCTCCGAGATAGGACTTACTGGGTGGCATATTTGGGGTGCGAGTTAAATTCCTAGCCTGCTGGCCATTCCAGGTGTTTTGGAATCCAGCTTGGAGTTTGAGATGCAGATCCGGGTGCCATCAGCATGTAAATGGAGTCAAGCCTTGGAGGGAGATGGGATTATCCTGGAGGGCTCAGAAACAAAGCAAAACAGACCTTGGACAGAGCTCTGCTGAACCCATAAATGGAATGTCGAAGAGAGCAGAAAGGCTGAGCCTGTGAGAAGCCAGAATGGCCAGAACCAATCCTTTCTGCA
This sequence comes from Octodon degus, assembly GCF_000260255.1. Taxonomy (NCBI): domain Eukaryota; kingdom Metazoa; phylum Chordata; class Mammalia; order Rodentia; family Octodontidae; genus Octodon; species Octodon degus. The sequence goes on along the minus strand of NW_004524717.1, from coordinate 2,103,216 downwards.
GCTACCCTAGCTGCAGCTCTGGAGTCTGCTTGTCTGTGTCTCTTGTCTCTTGCCCCTTTGGTTGGGGTGTGGGGGGGAGGTCGGGTGGCTGGGGATGGAACCAAGAGCCTCCTACAGCCTAGGGAAGCACTCTACCACTGAGCCCTGAAGCAGTAGCCCAACCTTTAGCCCTTGGCTGAGCTAGGACACTTAGATTCCTCTGGGGCCACTCCCTGGGTCCCATATAATCCTGTTGACCTCTGTTCCTACCTCCTTTTCCCTAGATGAAGTTACCCTGTGTGTTACTGCTTTACCCTCCCACTCCCCCAGTTGTTCCCCAGGGTTTCTTCCACTGACCTGTCTCAGTCCCCTAACCCCCACCTGAGAGTTCACCAGAACCCTATCTGGGGAGCCACCTCCCTTGGTTTCTCAGGGTCTTCTGGCTCCATCTAAGAGTTGGTTCCATTGGGTTGATTCCTTGGCTAAGGATTATAATAAATACCTATTTATCACCCTGTTATTTACATCTAGCAGGTATAATGGGTTGATTTGTGTATTCCCAAAAGATAATGTTGAAGTTTCATCCTTCTTATTACCTATTGATATAGGAGAAAGAAACTCCCAATCTGAATGATACCTGTCATGAGTTTGTGTTCTCTAAAACCAAAGAATGGATTTTAGGAACATGGAGGTTAAGAGCAGAATATATTTATTGGGAGAAAGAAAGCTTCTGAGAGACAGCAGGAGAGCTCAGTGGGTTGCCAGAGACCCTGGCTTTTCTAGGTGTTTTATAAAGCAAAACCATGAGGTGAGGCAGATTTAAGGTGGAAAACATGGGAACTCGATAGATGAACATGAGATGCAACAAAAAAACTGTGGTCAAGCAAGATTATAAATACAGCTGCTCAGGCAAGGGGACATGAATATAGGGCAGGGGCTTTCCTGTAGGGGTGGGTGAGTGGCTCTTCCTGGCTTTTCTTAAGGTGATTGATACCTTTTTAGAATATCAATCCCTGATGGCTAGCCCTAGGGAGGTATATGGCTGCATTTGTTTAATCTTTTGTCTTGAAGTCACCAAAAGCTGAGGTGCCTAACTCTCCCACCTTTGTGAGGTATCTAGCCTTCCATATTGGGTCCTTTGAGGGCCTAGCCCTAACTGCCTAAAATATTTCTAACTCAGCTGCCTGTAACACTATGAATATTGTTTTATCTTGAAATAGGGTCTTTCTAGGGCCGGGAAGACAGCTCAGTGGTGTAAGTGTCCACCTGGTAAGTGCAAGGTCCCAAGTTTGATCCCCAGTACCAGGGAAAAAAAAAAAAAGAAGAAATAGGGTCTTCACAGAAAGCTAAACTAAGACTGCTGTTTCTAATGTTCATTATTATCCCCAAAGTATGACCTGTTCTACACTGTACCGCATCCAAGACCAAATGCACTTTGTGTGTATGTGCAGTGCTGGGGATGTGATCCTGGGTCTCATGCTGGCCAAATACTGTACCACTGAGCCACATTCCCACCGCTAAGCAGATGAACCCTAAAGAAAATAATAGCTATCCTTAGGAAAAAGCCCCCTGGAACTCCTACCTGGACTCCCCTCCTTCCTCTCCATCAGAGTCAGTGTCTCAGAGGGGGACTGTGCTCTGCCAGTACCCCTCCACCAATAGCCCATTTCTGAGAACTAACTCTACTCTCCTTGTTCAGAGTGCTTCACAAACTTCCTGTCAGAATTCTCCCCACAGTCTCCTAAGGGGCAAAACTAGGAGTAGGAGTGCTTAAACACCTTGTCAAGATTATCAGGTAGTTAAAAAAAAAAGAAAAAAAGATTACCAGGTAGTTTAGATTTCCCCAAGCAGATCAACAAGGATAGGGGTATAGAGGTTAATTTGGAAATTGATCCCAGGAAATGTAAGTTATAAAATGAGAAAAATTATACCAAAAAAAAAAAGGAGGGGCCAGGGAGACGGCTCAGTAGAATAAGTGCTTGCTTGGCAAGCACAAGGGCCTGAGTTCAAACCCCAGTCCACCAAAAAAAAAAAAAAAAAGGAGAGAGGAAAAAGCAAAAGTATTGAAGACTGTGAACAATGTTATGACTAACATCTACAAGTCCCTCCCAAAACCTCATGTGCCTATAGGGGGGCTTTGGGGGAATGATTGGATCATGGGTGTATGATGCTGGATTGGTCCACTTATGGGCTTATCAAAGTGTGGATGATGGATCTACCAAGAAGGAAGACCTAACCTTGGTATGGGTGGCGCTAGCCATTAAGTGTGTAGACTGGATGGAATAAAAAGGGAAAGAAGTCATGCTGCTTCCTGTCTGACATGCCATGGTCTGTTTCTCTTCTGCCATGCTGTCTTGCCTTGGAGGCAGCCAACTATGGACTGAAACCTCAACAAACTGTGAGTCCAATAAGCCTGTCCTCCTTTAACTTGTGGGTGTCAGGTATTTTGTCCCAGTAATACAATAGTAACTTAAGGTAAGTGGTTTACTGCTGTGAACAGTATGACTCAACTTGGCCCTTTTGGGCTCTTTGAGAAACTTTTAAGAAACACTTGGGGGCAGAGACAAAAGTAGGTGGAGTAATGGCCCACCCAAAGATATCAGTGTACCCCATGCCCTGTGAATATGTTATAACACAAGGTAGAGGAACTTAGGATTTAGATAGAAAGAAATGTGCTAATCAGATGAGTTCACTGTACACTATGACCATTTTTCTGAAATTTTCAGGTAGCCCCATGGTAATCATCTGATTAGCCTCCTTAAGAGTAGCAGAGAGAACCAGCGGAATGATTGCAGGAGACAGTTTGGCCACTGTGGTTCCTGTGGCTGATAAAGATGGGATAAAAGGGGTTGGGGAGATAGCTCAGTAGAGTAAGTACTTGCGTGACAAGCACAAGGTCCTGAGTTAAATCCCC
>NW_004524717.1:2084585-2099601 GCF_000260255.1 Octodon degus | reverse complement strand
CTCAGGCCCTTGTGCTTGCCAGGGAAGCACTTATTCCACTGAGCCATCTCCTTGGCCCCCATATTCTCCTTTTATAAATGCTCTTGATCTGTTAGCTTTTCCCCTACTCTTCCTATCATTTTTGCTGCTTCTGAATAATTTGTTTCCTGTCTCCCCTTTCGCTGTGCAGTGTGCCTGCACACGCTGCTGCAGACACTAATGTTCATCGGGTTTGTCATCTGCTTTCTCCCGAAGCGCTACTTCTTGTGTTGCCTGTGGCCTTGAGAACGGTGCTCTCTGATGTAGCAGGATGATGCTGCATTAGCTGCTCCCCACTGACGCCCTGGAGTGCTTCAAGTGTCCAAAACGAAAATGCTTTTGGGTAATACACACTGGATTTCAAGGACTTAAACAAAAAGAGGATGTAAAATGTCTTGATAAATTTTATATTGATTTTTTTTTTTTTCAGAACCAGGGATTGAACTCAGGCCCTTGCACTTGCCAGGGAAGCGCTTGTTCCACTGAGCCATCTCCCTGGCCCCCAATTCTAATGATGGGATGGAACCCAAGGCCTTATACTAGGCAGGCACTCTGCCACTGAACTGCATCACCAGTCCTTGTGGATTCATCCTAGAATCTGATGTTTGAGATATGTTGTTGGGTTACGTAAAGCATATTGTTAAAATTCATTTCACCAGTTTCCTTTTGCTTTTCTAATGTGTGACCCTGGACATTTAAGGTGACATTCCATTTCTACGGCCAGCACTACTATACAGGCTTCCCAGTCCCTAGCTGCTCAGGCACGTACATTGAAGTCCTTACATGAGTGCTCCACAGACACTTGCAGAACAACATATTCAGACCAGCATAACCATTTTGCCCGCAGGCTGCATTTTCCCGCTTATTCCCATCCTTTGTCCTCTCCAGACTCCTGGGCAGTACCACTGCATTAGCCATGCTAGAACTCTGGTGGTGCCACCAACCTACCCTTCCTCTCTGCTCTGCTGCCAGTATCCACCAACTTGAAGGTGAGCAGTACAAAATAGGTTGGCAGCACAGCATTTCTTCTGGAAGCTTCAGAGGAGAATCCATTCCTTGTGAACTTACCTCCTTGGTATTTTACACATTCAGATCCTGTCTCTCTTAGCAGCTTCATCTTCCCAGTTCCTCATCTCTCACCCATGTCTTGTGGATGGATCCTCACTGACCCTGTTTTTGCTGACTGGTATGCATTCCCATGGGTTCAAAGTGATTCATGATGTTGAATGATTTATCAAAGGCAAACCTCAACGTGCCCTTTTCTTGCTTACAGACTTGAAGTGGCTCAGGGTGCCTGTGGCCCCATTTCTCAAAGCTTGGAGGGCCAGCCAGATAGCTCAGCAGCTTAAAGGGACTGCTTAGGCAGACATCAGGGACTGGGGTTCGCGATCCCCAGCGTGCTGTGCCAGTCCCACCCCCAGGGCAAGGTGAGACAGCAGTTGAGACTGGGCGTGGTGGCCCACGCTTGTAATCCCAGCACTTGGAAGGCTGAACACAGGAGGATCACTATGAGTTTGATCTGTGTAGTAAGACCCTGTAGACCCTGTCTAAATACATTTAAAAAAAAAAAAGCTTGGATTAATCATGAATATACCCAGATAAGTCTCCATGTTAGATGGATGAGCATTTTCTTTGTCTAATTAAATAGTGTTCATGCCCATTGAAAAGATGTGACTAATATAAGAAATCAGGGATTTCACAGACATTTCTATACAGGACTAGGCCCTAAGTTTAGTCCCTAGTGCCAAACAAAAAGCCAAATAAAAAAATTATTTGAAACGGAGGAAATTTAAAGAAAAAAGCAAGAAGATATAGCACAGCCTAAAGTAGTAGTGCTGGCAAGGTAAAAAATAAAAACCAAAACTTCCCTTCCTGGTCTAGCTTCTACTTTTCCTCTCTAATCTAAATTCCCATATTACCCTCTGCCCATTTTTCAGCTTTTCTAAAGCTCTGGTCTCCCTTCTCTTTCTCTTTGCTGACACTCCTTTGTCTACCTGCTACCTTCTGGCAAAGGACGAATAATCAGCAGACTTGTAGGAGTCAGCTACAGGCTTCTTCTCCTTTAAGAATTGTCTGAGGGTACAGGGAGATAGCTCAGTGGTTAAGTGCCTGTCTGGCAAGAACGAGGTCCTGAGTTCAATCCCCAGCACCCAAAAAGAGAGAGAGAGAGAGAGAGAGAGAGAGAGAGAGAGAGAGAGAGAGTTGTCTGGATACTCTAGGAAGAATAAGCACTTCAAGCACTTCATCTTTGATTAGCAGAATAATGATCTCCTAAAGATATCTTCCTCATAATTCCCAAAACCTATGCCTGACGTGAAAGAAGGGCTTTGCAGGTCCGATTGAATTAAGGCTCTTCAGATGAAAAGACTAATCTGGAGTATTCAGGTGAGCTCCTTCTTCATAAGAAAAAGAGGAAGCACTCCAGCCAGCCAAACCACCCCTGAGGGCATTCGGAGCAAAAAAAAAAAAAAAAAAAAAAAAAAAAAGAGGATGGCAGGTGTCTTGGTCATGTCTCTTGTTGTTGGGACAAAGTACTGCTCAACCTCAGTGGCTTAAGGAAGCAGTGTGCTTTGATTCACATTCCAGTCCAAAGTTGGTGGGCTCTTCCAACAAGAGTCCCCCTCCAGGCAGTTCTTTTTTTTTTTTTTTCCATAATTTTATTGAGAAACAAATACCAATGAGACAGTTTCAAACCAAATTGGTAGTTTCAATAATTAACACATTGCATACTCTCTTCCTAGTGGTTATTTGCTGTACAAGAGGCAGATATGATATCCTATTTGCAGGGCCAGGGAGATGGCTCAGTGGAATAAGCACTTCCCTGGCAAGTGCAAGGACCTGAGTTCAATCCCTGGTTCCTAAAAAAAAAAAAAAAGAAAAAGAAAAAAAGATATCCTATTTACAAACACTATTAGAACAATCCCTCTATTCATTAAGAGAATGTAACTATATATATATCTATCCTAACCATTTTGAATACACAGATACAAAATGAACATTCATCTGTATCCCCTTTTTTGTTTAGTTCCGTTTTTGAATATTATAGGTGTGTTAACTCAGCAAAATATTCTAAAAGAGTCCAGTAGTCCATAATAGTATTGGGTCTTCCACTTCACTGGCAATGTCAGAAATTGTTGACCTGAGTCCCCTACAGCTCAACCTAACAGCATGGCTTTACTTCCTATATTTCGTTTTTATACTTTTCTGCTGGGTGGTTAAGACCAAGGTAAAGCAGGACTTATGCAACAAGAGTTGTAGCTTTTGGGTCTGATAAGGTCAATGAAATCCCCTCAGGATTTATCCTGAGATCCTGTGCCTCAGATTGTAGAACCTTTGTCTGTGTCAGTCATGTGGATGAGTCACAGCCATTGCTTGGCCAATATGCTCTCCTAGACAGTTCTAACACCCTCTGAATCCAGTTACCTTGCAAAAGTCCCATCTAAAAACCTTGGAAACTTGGGGGCTGGGGGTCTTAGTTGCTCTTTTCTCTTTGCTGGGACAAATACCCAACACTCTAAATGAAGAAAGGAAAGGTTTATTTAGCTTACAGTTACTGAGGGTTTCAGTCCATATTCAGCTGGGTCCAAGGCAGAGCAGCACATAGCAGAAAGCAACCTTTCATGGTGGTGGCAAAGAGCAAGAGCACAAGGGAAAGGTAGGAGAGGCTCAAGCAGCTAGCTTCTCTTCCCTCCTTACACTGAAATGTAAATTACCTGCCCCAGGGCAGGTGCAGCATCCACACCCACAGTAATCAATCACAAACTCCAGAAGTTGCCCCATGACTGCATGAGGCTTTGGGGGGACACCTATACACAAACCATAACAGGAGGCACAAAAATATAACCCTCACAGCAGGAGAATCCATTCTCTGGAGTCTCTAGGAGGAATGACACTGCCAACCCATGCTGATTTTCTGACCTCCCCCAAACCGTAAGGAAATAACAATTTATGTTGCCGTTTGTGTTGTTTTAAGCTTGTGATCATTTGTTATGACAGTGATAGGAAACTTACTCAATTGTCAACTTATAAAGAAAAAGGTTTTACTGTCCTGGCTCTCACAGTTTTAGAGGTGTCAGCCCATTATTGGCTGGTCTTGTTGCTTTTTTGGGCCTGTGGACAAAGGTACATCATGGTAGGTAACACATGGTAGGACAAAATGCTCATCTCATGGCCAAAGGAAGTAAAGGAGGCAAAAGGAGGCTATGTTCCACTGTCCCCTTTACAGGCACACCCCCAGTGACCTAAAGACCTTCCACCAGGCTCCTGACTTTTAAAGGTTCCAGCACCCTAAACTGGGAACCAAGCCTTCAATAGTAGACCTCTAGGGGGACACATAGGAGCTAAACTATAACATTATAGACCACTAAGTTTGTGTTTCTTTCTTTTTTATTCTTTTTTTTTTTTTTTTTTTTTTTGATGGAACTAGTGATTGAACTCAGGCCCTGGCACTTGCCAGGCAAGTGCTTATATTATTGAGCTATCTCCCTTGTCCCCTCATGTTCCTTTCTTACAGTAACCACAGCAAGCTCATACTCCATCTTCTAGTCATCACATTGCATCTATATAGTCCTTTTTCCAAACCCTATCCTGCTGATTTATTGATATCCTTATCTCTTTCTCTTATACGCACTGCAGCACTCCAGGAACACAGTATACCACTGACCTCTTAAATACATGTTCTTCCTATGCCTCACTCATTGCTGCTAATGTAGTAGGAATATCAGAAAGTTCTAGTATTTGGAGAGAGAATTTTAAGAAGTATGATTAATTGACAAATGCTATAATAACATAAGATGAAGAGATAAGCATAGATCATTGGATTGAAGAGGTCCTTGGTAGCCTCAGAGCTGGTCATTTCATACCACCATCATCCCTGTCCCTATACATCTGGCCTAGCTGTCCTAGAACTGTCAGCCAGCAGGACAGTGGTCCAAGCATCACAACCTTCCTGAAGATGGGTATCAAAGGGGAGGTGCTGCTATACATGGCTCTCAAAGTTCCTGGAGCAAGAAGGATGGTGAGAGGGTGGAAGAATGAAGATGAGACAGAAAGCTGAGGTGAGGAGGAGCCCTCTCTCTGGCTGGAAGAAAAGAACTGCTCAACCACTTTAATGCATTTATTTATCTCCTGCCAGCTTTGTCTTAGCCCTCCATGTGCGATTCATCTCCAGCTTTAGCTGCTCCCTACAGGGAGGCATAAATTTTGGTATAAAACCAGGAGATTCAGAAGTAGCCAGAGAAGCTGAGAGGGAAAAACTGGGATCCTGGTAGGTCAGGGAGAAGTGCCATTGCCTGGGCATTGCTTGGCAAGGCAGAGCTTGTACCTGGAGCACTGTGTGTTCTCAAAGCCACCATTCCCATGTGGGCTGATTCAACAAAAGAACAAGACCATTGGGATAGAGTCTAGACTGCCTTGTGATCTTTTGAGGGACCGCTCCATTTTCCTCTAGGCCTGTAAACTGTTTAGGGTTATTCTGGTCATAATCTTTCTTGATCAATTTCACTCTTTCAAGGGCAAAGGTTTCAGGTTTCTGTTTGTGAAAAAGAAACTAGACTTTTTTTCTTTCTTTTTTGATGCTATGAAATCTGCAGTTATCCAAAGCTCAGTGAAAATGGAAAGAGTAACAACTTCCTGTCCTTGAACAACAAACTTTCTCCCCACTTTAAGCCTCATCACTGAGTGACCATGAATGCTCTTGCACTGGGCTCAGTCCTGGGATTCTGAACTTGTCACAATCCCAGTCAGTGGAAGAGAAGCACTAAGTTGAGATGCCATGATTTTACTTTGAAGGAGAGGAGGGGAATCTATGAATCTTCTGTAACTGTGTGTGAGATCTTGTCTCCTTGTATGATGCTGAGCAGAGCATCCCTGGCTTCCAAGGGCTCAGAGGGATCTGAGACTCCAAGACTGGATGGCATGGTAACAAGTACAGTGGGAGGACCCAATTTGAATTTGTAAGAGACATTTGAAATATAAGGAGTGTGTTACTATTCCATTAATACATTAAGGCTCCAGTAATTTCAGTAATGTTCATTCATTTTCATCATTAAACCATGGAGGTGCATGAGTTTGTTTTCTGGGTGGGTGGTTGGTAAAGGAAAGTAGGTCACGAGAAATTCAAGTCATGATCTTGGTTGGCACTTTTGTATTTAATTTCAGGAGAAGTGCTTTAACAATTTCTAAATGAAGGCTAGATATACTATGGAGTTAAGAAGCCCCCTGGCTTCCTCTGGGGACTCTGGTGATTTCTCTGTCACCACTTGAAGTGCTCTTAACTGCACTGAGCTCTGTACTAGGGTTTATGAAAGATCACCAAACCATACGCTATAGCAGAATGGAGTGATAGAACTCAATCCAAACCCCATTAAGAGGGCACTAGGGTGAGGGGCTCTTTTCCATAAGAAGATGATTTCTAAAACTCAGGCTCTGTATTTTTGCAAACAGAGATACATCCCACAAAAATCACAGCAGGCCTGCCATGGTGTTTGTCCAATAAGTTCCTTTTTTAATACAGGTTCTCACTATGTAGTTTGGGCTCATAGTGATCCTCCTGTCTCAGCCTCCTCAGCTCTGGGGTTGCAGGTGTATACCACCACACCTGGTTTGGGGCTGGCACAGTGTGCCTGGGGTTCTGGGGCTGGCAAGGCATGCAGTACTGTGGATTGAACTCAGGACTGTGCTTGCCAGGCAGGTGCTTAGACCACCAAGCTATCTCCTCTGTCCTCCATTTTTCATAAACACACACACAAGAAGTGCTTCCTTTAGTGCTGTACAATGAAAATGTCTTTTGTCTTACTTTTGTATTACTGGAACAAAATACCCAACACTGAAGTGAAAGGAGGAGAAGCTTTAGTCCATGACCTGCTGGCTCTGAGGCTGGGTGACATGGCCTGGGACATGGGAGGAGGGAACAGTCCATGGCAAGGCATGCAGCAAGCAGCAAGCCTCCTCTCCCCTTTTAGCCTATCCAGGCTACAAAGCTTTTGTGTAATAGCACTCCCACCTGGGGTGGGGCTTCTATTTTCCATAAATCCATTCAGCCACACCCCAAATTAGGTTAATTCAAATCAGTGGACTGATTTAGTACCACACACCTGTTCCGAGTTCAAATGGAACAGAGACTGAGACCGGAACAGATTAGAATTTAGTGAGCCTTTATTAGCCAGTTCTGTGTGTGGCCAGCCACACTCTACAAAGGGAGGCATCCAACCAGCACCGAAACAGAGTTGACCACAGTGTTTTACAGCAATGGCACAGTTGCAAGCTGTTTATGACTAGGAGGTTCAGTTTTTAGCCATAAGTGGAACTTTCCCCAGAGGGGCCTGTTATAAGATATGGTTAGGGTGGAAACATATCAACTGCATACAACAGTAGCAGGCTGAAAGATCTACACTTGAGCCAGGAAGCAAAGCTCAAGGAGCTAGAGGTCCCTGTCAGCTTTGCCCAATAAAAAAATAACAAGAGCCGCATTTATTTCAACCCATTAAATTCCCCACTGGTTTTATCCAGGAATCAAATCATTGATTCTTCAGTTACTTCTAAGGGCTAGTATTGATCTCTAAGTACCATTAACTTGATGGCCTGGATTCTTTGAACATACTTGAACAGTTTAAGATACAGGGTCCAATAGTCAGGGCCAAGAGAAACCAGGAGAACAAGTCCAATTAAGGCAGATATCAGGTCATTTATCCAAAAAGACATCCAGAATAGTCCCCAATTTTATGGGTATATCCGAAATGTCTCAAGTCTTATGCAATATTAGTTAACAACAGAGTCTGACTAGGTAGGTTTTTCTAACCCTTTGTTGTGATATAATATCAGATGGGATCGCCACTGCTAATCTACTCAAACAGGAAACAACTTGGGGCAGGAGGACAGGCAATATCTCCAGTGGCCCCACTGGATTTTTTGTGCCACCTCCAGCTATAATATCAGCCAGGGAGTTTCCTCTTTTGTGTCTAATTCAGCTGCTTACATTGTTCCCCTCTCTGAAGAACTAACCTGAACCTCCGTGATGCAACCATAGGCAATGACCACTCTTACTTCTTCAGGTTGAAAGGGGTCAAAGTTGTGAACTGGCAGTCAGAGATATTCTCCAGAGGTTCTATCAAAAGGCCCTCAATAGACACCAAGCATTTTTATCTTAGGTAGGCGGAATAGCTTTTAAATCTGGAGGAGACAAAGCCAAGGAAACAATTATACATGCATAGGCCAAATAATAACACCAACAGGTTTCCAAGGAAACAGTACAAATTCATTCCTGCAAGCCCTTCTAACTTCAGCAGCTTGTATCAGATTTCTGGGGCCTACTGAGCAAGATACAACTTTTTGGTTTTAAGGCCTCTTGCAAGCAGCCCTGCCCAAGGACTGTGAGAGCAACTTCCCCTGTAGTGGATTTAGTAGGCCCTGCTCAAGGGGACTCAGCTCACCTAGGCTGTATGAGGTGGATATAGTCAGTTACAGCCTTAATATGTGTCTCCATAGACAAAATCTGGTGGCTAAAGGTAGATCTGGCCAAAAGCTCTCAACAGTAACTATGTTACCTTCCCCATAGTAGACTGCATTGAAATTTTTCTTAATCCACCCAGGTAATATCTCCAAATAAAAGCAAAATGCAGACCAAATTTCTGCCAAAGCACAGTGTAATACTTGGGTCCAGCAGCCAGTGCAATTCTTTTTTTTTTTTTTTTTTTTTTTGGTGGAACCAGGGATTGAACTCAGACCATTGCACTTGCTAGGAAAGTGCTTATTCCACTGAGCCATCTCCCTGGCCCCTCAGTGCAATTCTTAATTGGAGTCCCTTGAGCTTCATCTTAACAGGCAGCATTTCCATCATTACTTTGATGTTCCAGGCTCCAACGAGTCTCCAGTATAGTTGACAGCATGCAGGGGCTGCCTCTTTGGCCAGGCTCTCAAAACACTTCCAATTTCATTTTTAAGTCACATGGCCAGGCAATAACACAGTAATAACCCCACTCTTGGTAATCAATCATATTTCCTATAATTTTTACCTGTATGATTCCCTGGGTTTTAGTATCTTCTAGGAACATTCAAACTAACAGGTACTAGCTCTTAGACCCCTTTATTTATGGAGTCTGTTAACTGTGAACCCCTCTAGCTTTAGTGAAGAGAGGTCACACCTATTTTAACTATCAACATGAAATACCTGAGTTACATCAGAAATTAACCAGGCTAACGTATAGCATTCAGTCAGATTAAACCAACGTCCCATTTAGTGTTTTAGATATGGCCTCCATTGTAAGCAAGGGGCACTGCCAAGGGATATTTTTTCTTTTAACACTGAGGCTGAGTTTTATGTCACAAATACAAGGCCTGGCTCTATTGAGGTACGCTGACTGGAAGGAAGGTGAGTGTTGGAGAAGGACAGAGACCTGTGCCAGTGTCCAGCAATAGGCTGGGTTTTTTTCTCTAGTTACTACTACTCAGGGCTCCTCAGTGGTGCCTGAAGGCACCTCTGGCCGGAAGGAAGAGGCAGGCCCAGAGCCCTTTGGTCCTACTGGACCGTCTGGGAAACTGAGTCTGAGCTCTGAGGCTGTCACCTCAGAGTTCAGTCTCACTTCTAGTGGCTGCCTCAGCAGTCAGGGCATGGCTTCTGGGCCTCTTGAGGCAGTCCCTCTCATGATGGCCTGAGTTTTGAGAGCAGTAGCAGATGAACCTCATCAGCAGACGCATTGAGCTCTTCTTGGAGCCTAGAGAATCAGACTTAGGATCTGTTTTGAGACCTCAACAAAGGCAGCTATTTTTATCTCTCTGCTTTCTCTCCCTGGTTTTCTCCCAGTTCCAATTATAGGACACAAACAGTTTTTACTACAGTATCAAGTGAGTTGTCTGGAGCAAAAGAAATGTTGGACATTCAATTAGAAGATGGGCAGTGGAGACTCCAGAATCAGAATACCCTAAATCTCCAACAAACTCAGCCACCTGGCCTGACCGCAGTCACCAGTACTGACCACAAGCAGCACCTGTGTCCCACAGTCCCCTCCCACCCTCACATGGAATGCATCAAACCTTAAGCCATTTCAGTGTTCCCAGATTCCTGTTTCTGGCCTGAGTCCTTTGTCTTACTTGTGGTGCCCTGAATGCAGGTTTTTGTCTCTGAAAGGGATCCCACAGTTTGTTGTTAAGACCAAATAAGTAGCCCCTATATTGAAGCTGGGGTCCCAAGCGGGTCAAGTCAGAGAGAAAACATGTTCTTGTAGAGTTAGATCTAAGGTGGGCTGTCTGTCCAGTCCCAAGACCAGTTTTCAGCCCAAACCTTGAATTCTTACTCTCTCTTCTGGCATAAAGAGAGTCTGTAACAACTGTTGACAGTCATCCCAAGTTGGCTGGTGAGTAAAGAAAACAGACTCAGGCAAGGATTTTTGGGAGAAAGAAAGATTCTGATTCTTCCAATTATACAGATCACTGGTGGAGGAGGAAACATAAATCATAAAGGGAGCTGGACCTCCTCCAGGTCTTCCTGTAAGGTCAAGACAGGGGCTGAAGGAATGGGAGGTGAGGAAGAGGGTTGGGGATCAGGTGGAGGGGGAAGAGGCTAGGAGAAGGGCAGTTTCTGAGGGTGCATTCATGGAAGACATCTGGAATGGCAAACCTTGAGCCATTCTGGAGGCTCATGGACAAGATCAACCTGAGCCTGAACGTAAGGGATCTGGTCAGGGTGACCCAGATTTCTGAAGATGACTCTGGACCTGGTAAGCAAGATTAAGGTGAAAGGAGTCTTCCAGAGGCCAAACAACCTTGGAAAAGATTGGCCATTCCAATTCACAGAAGGTTCTGAGTTTTCCAGAAGACACGGAGTTCCTGTACCCTAAGGCTCATTATCTGAAATCCTGAAAATGATTTGGAACACATTGTGGGAGTGACAAAGATGCGGAAGCAGACTGACCCACAGTGACAAGGACAAAGACAAACACAAAACATGAAACGAATACCAGATACCAGAGACTACCAGCCACCATCATGGTGTGGAGTCAAGTATTGGGGATAATGTTGCGTCCAACTCCTCCAAAGATTCCAGATGTGTGCCTGAAACAGAACCAGAACAGTCTTTACCAAGACTGAGATACCAGAGACTACCAGCTACATCATGGTCTGGAGCCAAGTCTTGGGGATAATGTTGTGTCCAACTCCTCCAAAGACTCCTGCTGGACACCCCCAAACAGAACTAGAGCAATCTTGCCAGTAAGAATCCTGATGGCTCTTTTCTGAATAGTTTTGGGATTGGGATTGGGATTGTTTTTGAGGCCAACAAAATCTCCTTGGGGCTGAGGCATGTCTCTCAGTCCCCTGAAGAGTATAGGCACTCAGAGTAAGTGTCAGCTCTTCTGTTCCAGTATAAATGGGATCCAGGACGAGCTCCCAAAATGTTCAGGGTTCAAATTGAGCAGAGACTGAAACTAGAAAAGATTAGAATTTAATGAGACTTTATTAGCCCATCCAGTGGCTGGCCAGCCTCACTCCACACAGGGAGGCATCCAACCAGCCCCGAAACAGAGTTAACCACAGTGTTTTACAGCAATGACACAGTTGCAAGCTGTTTATGACTAGAAGGTTCAGTTTGTAGCCATAAGTGGAACTTGCTCCAGAGGGGCCTGTTACAAGATATGGTTAGGGTGGAAACATATCAGCTGTGTGCACCAGCAGGCTGAAAGATCTACACTTGAGCCAGGAAGCAAAGCTCAAGGAGCTAGAGGTCCCTGTCAGCTTTTCCCAATAGAAAAATAACAAGAGCTACATTTATTTCAATCCATTATAACACCCTGACTCCCAGAATCACAGGCCCTCTACCTAGCCAGCTCCCAAAACTCCCCCACTCCCATGAATGCAAGAGGCTTTGGGGGGGACATCTACCTACAAGCCATAACATCTTGGTTTGCACCTAGAAAGCCCCCAAATGATTCCCATTAGCTTTTTAGATTTATAAAAGATAACACTGGAAAGTCAATGGTTTTTTTTTTTCATTTTCCTTTGATTACATTTTCACACACCCCTCTTCCTGTCTCTATTAATTAAAATGCACATCATTTCAAAACATGTCCAGATTCCACCCTTCCAAATTCTAAGACTTTTTTTTTGTGGTATCAGGGGTTGAACTTAGGAACTTGTGCTTGCCAGGCAAGCCCTTATTCCACTGAACTATCTCCCTAGCCCCAAATTCTAAGACTTCAGTCTTCATCTTCTTCTTCTTCTTCTTCCTCTTCTTCTTCTTCTTCTTCTTCTTCTTCTTCTTCTTCTTCTTCTTCTTCTTCTTCTCATTATTATTATTTTGAGGCAGAATCTCACTGTGTACTTCAGACTGGCAGTGATCTGGCTCAAACTGGCAGCGATCCTCCAGCCTCAGTGCACCACTCCTCATGCTAGGAGCACAGGCGTGCACCACTACCAACCCTGCCTCACTTTTGATTATGACCCAAGTCATTCAAATATTAGTTTCCCTCTTTTTTTAAGAAAAGTTCCTTTGTTTCCTGATAATGACACAAGACATGAAGAAAAGAGGTTTACTTATTGCACAGCTTTGGATACTCAAAATCAGTGGCATGAGCCTAGCACCCAGAAGTCTCCCTCTTCCTCTATACACTCCACACTTCTAACTCGGTGGTATAGATAGTAGTGTCAGGAGCTGGGCGTGGGGAGCAAGTAAGTGATTACATTCGAACCAGAAGCAGAGAGATAAACAGGTCAACAGTCCCTTCTGAGGTGCCTGTCCACTGGCCCAAGGGCCTCCCACCTCCTTGAGTGCACACACCTGGCAGTAGCCCCAACATGAGTACCACCCCTCCATTACAGTGGAGCCTCCCAGGACAGCCAAATCTCACCCAAACCATAGCAGTTGCTCCTGACTCTGGGCACACATCCTACCCCAGCCAGCCACCGCCCTTCCGAGCCTCTTGTCCTGCAGGGGTTCTGCAGTATGTTGGCTTGGGTGTTTTTCCTTCAGTTGGTTCTGAATTACATATATGGCTCTCCTTTGCTCCTGCCTTTGGCAAACATCTGTGTGTGATCATGGTGGGGTAAGTAATAACTGGTGGGGGAGGAAAACATGGAGATGAAGCAAGGAAGAGAGCGAGAATCAAAAAAGAAACTGAGAAACTGTGTAATTTTGGACAGATATTTCAGGCTGTCTGTTGCCTACTCTTTTATCAATATATATATTTTAACATATTTGGTTGTTGCAGGGTCCCACCATACAGCTCAGACTCATGGTGATCCTCCTGTTTTCAGCCTCCCTCGTGCTGGGATTACAGGAGTGTGCCACTCTGCCTGCCTGAACTCTGGCCAGCTCAGCCTACCCTGAAGGTGGGGCTGGTGCGGCACGTGGTGCCAGGGATTGAACCTTGGTCCCTATACTTGCCTAAGCAGGCACTTTAGTCTGCTGAGCTATCTTGCCAGCCCCATGTCTGTTGCCTACTCTACAAAATTATTTTAAAACACTTGGCTCTAGAACTAAGCCCGTAGTCAACTGTAGCTCACTGTTGCCCAAACAAGGGTGTAGCTCTTTTCTATCCATAGTGTTTGTCTCCAATGTTTGATCTATGGCAGATTTTACCCTTTGCCCCAAGATAAATGACCTTCCCTCATCTTCCTTGATTATCAGAGGCTACTTGGGAAAACAATTACAAGGTTAGTCCATCTCCCTAATTGTTTCTGTCCTCTGTTGACACCCACTGTCTGCCAGCAGTGAGCTACAAATAGTGGAAGAGCTAACGCCTGCCTCCTGACCTCCAGAACTATAATTTTATAGACAGGGTACAAACTGATGTTAAGGGCCAGTCAAATAGCTCAGCGGATTAAAGCGCCTACAAGGAGGCACAGGAGCCAGGGGTTCTATCCCCCAGGCCTGCTGTGCTGGCCCCACCCCTGGGGCATGCTGAGACAGCATTTGAGACTGGGCGTGGTGGCATGTGCCTGTAATCCCAGCTTTTGGGAGGCTGTAAAGAGGTGGATCACTATAAATCCGATCTAGTAGTGAGACTCTGAACACCCTGTAGACCCTTCCCTAAAATACAAAAAAGTAATAATAATAAGAAGAAACTGGTGATAATTACACATAGTGGTGGAGCAATATTAGATTTTATTTTCACACCCTCAGAGCACCACGTGTGGAATGGTGGGACAGTTGCTGGGTTTGGTGGTGTCCAGGCTGACCTCTGTGGCTGGGATTGCCTGTGCACAGCCCTCTATCCTCCTCCATTCTTTGCAATAGTCTGCTGTCTTTAAAGACAGTGAGGCAGAAGCTTTCCATTTTGATGTTCGGCAGAGGGATCCAAGAGGCAGGTGGAAGGTTGCTTTAGATGAGCATTAAGAACCTTTTCTTGCTGGAGCTTCTGTGATCTAGTGATGGGAAGGATACCCAGGAGCAGTTGTTTAGTGATTTCCTTGGTTCAGGCTTCTCACTGATTTTACTTTTCTAGATTTTTCTCAAATCCATCCACTTTTATCCTCCGTCAGTTCAACCTTAATTCACATTGCATTTGCCTAAAAGACACAGCATCTCTTACCCAATATCTCTCCCAGCCCTCATATACAGTTCAGGATGGACTAAAGAGAGGTCCCTCAGTGGACACCAAAATACAATTAGGTAGGGGGAATAAGTTCCAATATCCTATAGCAGAGTACAGTGACTGTAGTTTATAATAATTTATTGCCTGTCTCAAAATAACCAAGAAGAACTTGAAGTTTCTCAACATAAAGAAATGCTAATTACTCAATTTGGTGATTATACATATATTGGATCATATTACCACACTGTATGTCCATAAATATGTATGAATATGTGTCAACTAAAAACATTTCAAAGTGGCATACTTAATGTTTCTCAGACACAAGACCAAGGGAATATAATTGTGTTACTAACCAGATAATTAGAGGCTTTATAAAAGACATGCATCTTTGCATTTTCAAAATATAAGACTCTGCTCTTTTTTTTTAATTTTTATTTATTTATTTGAGTGTGTGTGTGTGTGTGTGTGTGTGTGTG
>NW_004524717.1:2071361-2081884 GCF_000260255.1 Octodon degus | reverse complement strand
GATGGAATCCAAAGTCTGGGAGAATCTAGGCAGACACTGCATAACTGAGTTATATCCCCAGTCCTTTTCTAAGAATTTCTATTTTGAGACATCATCTCACTAAGTTGCTTGGGCTAACTTCAAACTTGCAATCCTCCTGCCTCAGCCTTGTGAGTAGCTGCATATGCAGGAGTGCACCGCCAGTCCTAGCACTGTGCGGCCTTTGCACCCCAGCTACACACCCTGGGAGAGCTGAGCTGAGGCCAGCTGCCCTGCAGCGTAGGCACCCTGCCCTTCTCCATGCTTGGCTGGGAGAGGGGGCTGTGCTTCCTCTGCCAGACCTGGTGCCCACTCTCCTGGGTGGCTACACAGACCCTGCCACAGCTGCCCAACCAAGTTGTGCCTGCATGTCCAAGCCCCAGAGGCAAATTCAGGTCTTCCCAGAGGCCCACAACACCCATGGCCAAGAGCGACACCGATGGACACCTGGGGACAGGGCTGTCTCTGTCCTCCACAGTCCCCTTTATACTACTGTCAGCTCCTGCCTGCATATCCTGTCACCCTCCTTAATTTAGCAAACATTAACCTGTTTTTTTCCACTCTTCTGAAATTCTCTGTGACCCTGTCTTGGAAACATATTTTATTATTTTATTTCATTTTTTCTGTCTGGAATGCTCTTCCTATGACAATTCCACACACACACACACACACACACACACACACACACACACACTATCATTTCATATTAGTTTCCCTGCCATTTCTTCCCTCTTTAGCCAGAGGCTACTGCAGGTCTCTATTAGCTTCCTGGCCTGCTGTGTCTGCTGGCACACTCCATCCTATATCCCAGTTGTTTATGCGTGTCTTGTTAGGCTGCAAACCTTTTGTTTAATCATCCTAAAAGGGTTCCTTTAGTAATACTGGCCATAGTTTCAAATGCAAGCATGTGAAGAGCTGTACTACCCAAAGTGAAGACACAGCCTTCTGTCCTCAGGCTTCTAGAGGCAGCAGTGCAAACATCTGCGCTCAGGGCCAGCACTCCGGGAGCTCAGGGACGGGCAGAGTGGCCACAAGGGCCTGGCCCTGCTGGGAACAGGAGGAGGGGTGAAGCTGGCACCAGGCCTCAGAAAGGTGATGCAAGAAGCTGTGGGGCCGCTGTGAGCTCATTCCAAGACGCCGTAGAAGGACAACAAGCCGAGGAGCCACGAAGACAACATCCCCTGTAAGGGGCAGGAAAGGTCAGCAACACACACGATCCAGAGATGAGCAGAGTTTACAAAAGCCAGGAGAAAGGCGGCTCCTACAAGAATGGGGTTATACGGAGGCCGGGGAAATGGCTCAGTAGAATAAGCGCTTCACTGGCAAGCGCAAGGGTCTGAGTTCAATCTCCGGTTCCGCCAAAAAAAAAAAAAAAAAAAAAAAATGGGGTTATAGTTGCCCAGGGAGATAGCTCAGAGGCATAAGTTCCTGCACAAGGTCCTACGTTCAATCTCTGGTGAAAACAGAAAACAAAAAACAAAAACGAAAAAAGATAAAGGGCTGGCCAAATAACTCAGCGGATTAAAGCGCCTGCAAGCAAACTCAGGGGCCCCAGTGCAGGGGCCCTGGTGCAGGGGTCCGATCCTCAGGTGTGCCAGCCTCGCTCCTGGGGCTTGCTGCGATGGCAATTGAGACCGTAATCCCAGCTCTTAGGAAGCTGTAAACAGGCGGATCACTATGAGTTCGATCTAGTAGTGAGACCCTGAACACCCTGTAGACCCTTCCCTAAAATGTGGAAGAAGAAGAAGAAGAAGGAGAAGGAGAAGGAGAAGGAGAAGGAGAAGGAGAAGGAGAAGGAGAAGGAGAAGGAGGAGGAGGAGGAGGAGAAGGAGAAGCAGAAGCAGGAGGAGGAGGAGGAGGAGGAGGAGAGAATGAGGTTATAAGCAGCCCTGGGAACCGGTGCCCTGGCCAAGGTCAGCATTTCTGCAAGGTTTATTGCAGGGACTGTGCAAAGTGTGTTGACAAAGATAACGCCCCACCTCCCACGGAAAGTGCTCTGAGATTTAAGGCTTGATTACTATTTTTACTTCCTCCTTTGCATCGTGTACAAGGGTGATTTTCAATCTAGGCTGCATATATATTTAAAAGAGATTTCCCTCCCTTAAATAGCGTCTGTATTACAAAATGTAGTTGAGAAACGCTGAGCTAGTTTTCCTTATGGGCGGATGTTGGGCAGTACCTCATTCCGACCAGTAGGAGGCAGCATAACCTAACCCGCTGAATCAGGATCCTCCTTGCCAGGTCTGAGCCAGGCAGGTGGAGCTGCTCATCAGTTCTGTGTTTTGATTTCCTTCTCTAAATCCGAAAAAAAAAAAAAAATGTAGGCAGTACCCATAGCCAAACATCTTCAGGACATTCAATTCCATCAAGGTGTCAGGCATCACAGTGCTCTGGCCTGGCTCTAGAATCAGAAAAATTTAGTATTTTTTGTGTGTCCTGCTCCCATTCTTGCTGAAGAAAAGCCCAGTACACAGATTTACGGAAAAAATAGAATGGACTGTGAAGACGAGCCACCATGTAGAACTGTAGTGCGGAGATGCAACTAAATTAATACAGACGTCAAGGCGGACTTCCTGGTTAATATGAAAAAATGGAAAAGCAAAGGTTTGTCTGGCCGTGTCCATTTTTAAATTGTTAAAAGTGGTTATATTGTGGCTGGGGAGAAAGCTCAGAGGCATAGGTGCTGCCCGGCAAATGTAAGTTTGATTCGCAGTACCAAAATTAAACAGAAATAAAAGGGATTGTATTACACTTTTGAATATATTCCAGCCATCATCTGCCCAGTGCAAACACATGGTATATTGCTATCTGCAGTAGCTGGAATGTTACATTGGATATATTTGCTAATTTTGCAATTTTTATGTGGGAATAGTACTGGGGATTGTATTTGGGGGAAGGGTCTACAGGGTGTTCAGGTTCTCACTACTAGATCAGACTCGTAGTGATCCCCCTGTTTATAGCCTCCCAAGAGCTGGGATTACAGGCACGTGCCTCCATGCCCAGTCTCAATTGCCATCTCAGCATGCCCTGGGGGGGCGGGGCCGGCACAGCAGGCCCTGGGATTGAACCCCTGGCCCCTGTGCCTGCTTGCAGGTGCTTTAATCCACTAAGCTATTTAGTCGGCCCTGTGTTTGCTAATTTGGGCTCTTCCTGGAGGCAGTAAAACCTAGTGGAGGACTCTACCGGCGCCTCCTCCAGCCGAGATGCTGTGAGGAGGTGTCTGGACTCTGCCCTCTTCCTGGTGCCAATACAGCTGGGCTAACTCTGAGCCAGCATGGTGAGCTCATTGGTGAGTCTGAGACGAGTGCTTGTCACCTAGCAGAGCCTCAGGAAAGGTCTGTGCATTATTGGTGGCTATGGCTTGGTTGCTAACCAAGACTGTGACTCACAACCTCAGATTAGATTCCTTCTGAGTCTCACATTCAAGGATTCTGTGAGATGCAGTGAAATGTTAAGAGTGCACCCCGGTGCTTAAAGGCCTTGTGCGTGTGTTGCATCTCCATTGAAAGATGGCTCTTGCTGGTCTCACCCATGTTAAAGCTGATGGGAAAAGGAGGCACACAGCCGCAGGGCTCATCCCCGGCTGTACTCAGGCAGTAGGTCTCTTGAGAAGCACACGTGTAGGCTGAGCGCTGAACATACCCACCTTCCTCACAGGGGACCCAAGTCGATTGTGGGGACTGATGAACCCAGATGCGATCTGGACATCACAAAGGAGAACAACAGACTGAACACAGCAAGGTGCTGTGTGACTAGCGCTGCTGTGGTCTGTGTGTTTGGAAATTCAGCCTATCCTCTTCACTCTCAAGATGTTCATGATATGCTTCAGTGTACCAAAGCTCAGAGCAGCATTGCGCAATAGAAATAGAGTGCAAGCCAGTGCTGCAATCTGAAATCCTCTACTAGAGATGAAAAAGCAACAGGTCCTGGGGAAGTGAGTTTTAATGAGTTGTATTGAACCCCATATATCCCAAGTAGTATCATATAACATAAAATCAAGATTTTAAAATTATTGAAAGTGTCTGAAATGTACCATACACATCACACTTAGGGTGTCTTCCGAATCGGAGTGTCACACCAAATTCAAGTGTCTCAGAGGTCACACCTTGCTGGTGGCTATGGCCTTCAGTGGCTTGGGTACAGGGAACCCACCACAGAGAGAACCCAAGTAAAACCTGGAAAGTAACCAAAAGTAACAGGGGAAAATAATGGAAAAGAATAGAAGACACTGTTGTGTTGATGTAAAGGCCAAAACATTAGCAGCAGAGAGCTGACCCAGGAAAAGGCTTAAATGAACAGAAGGTTAAATCGAGATTCAGACAACAATACAATGTGGGGTCAGGGAGATGGCTCAGTGGAATAAGCTCTTCCCTGGCAAGTGCAAGGGCCTGAGTTCAATCCCTGGTTCTGCCAAAAAAATAAAAAATAAAATGTTATGCTCCATTGTGCAACAATAAACTTCCTTAAGGTTCACAATCACTGTGGTAGCCAAAAGGGCCTAGGAGAGAAGGTCTTGGTGGAGCGGGAGGTGGTGTGGCTTTGCTCCTATCTGTGCTGGGTTCCAGCTCATTTGCTGCTTCTGTGTGTATATAGGGTGGGGTTCTGGGGCACTGAATCTATAACTGACACATCTTACCAGCTATTTGAGGGACAGTTTTCAGGCACCCAGGCTTTGCTCTGCACCCCTCGTCCTCCCTGTACCTGCAGAGGGCCGATCCCCCACTACCCTGCCATGGTAGGCACATAGATGCTTTGCTTGGAACTCATACTAGACAAACTTGAAATATTTGCTCTGGCTTCTTCTTACATCCCTCTGTGAAAAGAGTTTACAGTCCTGCAGAGGAATCACCGTGGTGCCTTCTCAGTGCTGCGTAACTGAGCCTCGAGCCATGATCAGCCAGCAGAAGAACACTCTCCAAGCCATGCTGGTCACTGTTTTGGAGGGCCATGAGGGAGAGAACAGGGAGGCTTTAGTCAGTCTGTGTCCTTGTGCAACTTCTAACCTAGCACAAAACTCACTATTGTAATTGGGGTTTTACAAGGGGAACAGTACAATACAGGACACATATTTATAAAATTATTTATAATATTCACCCAAAGAATCATATACAAAAAGAGAGTGAAGGAAATCTGTCCTCATAGTAAAGATCAAGGAATCCAGCTGAGGGACTGGATCCCTGGATAATGTTCTGTATGAGTCCAACTGAAGACCTAGAGCCCATAACAATGTCTCCCATTAGTCCAACTGGAGGCCTAAGACCTGTAACAATATGCCATGCAGGCCCACCTCACAGATCTGCACTAGGGAGGCCCAAAGGTTAGTGGTGGAAGCTAGAAGTCTTTGCCAGTGGGATGAAGGATCTGTGCTAGCGGCCTGAGGGATCTGCACTGGAGCCAGGAAGCAATGCTCAAAATAATAACCAGAAAAGCACCACAGCCATCCTCAGCAACAGTGAAGTCCTGAGCTGTTCCAGGGATGAGCGTTCCCATCAGGAAAGCCCACATGACAAGCTTCTTCAGGAGACTGAGCAGACCTAGAGCTCAGAGGTCTGAGCTTCTTCTCCTCTGGAGTCAGGAAGCGATGCTCAAAGCGATGCTCAGAGCTCCCACAAAGTGAACCATAACCCTTAAATGAGGTCCTGGGCTCCTCTCCCAGTGAGAACAGCTAAGTTCACCAGGAAAGCCAGCATGACAAGATCCTCCAGCAAAATAGCCCAAGAGAACCGGCAGCTTTCTAACAGCTTCCAACCAGCTTCCAACAGCTTCTCTGAGCTCCCAACAGCCTTCCTTTTCCACTTCTGCCTCTTACACTGCCTCCAACAATCCTCCAGGAGTCTCCCTTACCCAGTACCATGCTGATGCAATTCAGTTGGGTGCTACAAGTTGACCACCAGTTGTCAATCCACCACACTCATCCAGAGCGTGCCTGCCTTTTCCTGTGGAGCATTTCTTTTGATCTAATAATGTCTGTTAAGTTACAAGTGAAATGGCTGAATGGGTATCACTTTTTGTTATGAAATAAAGGTAATTACTCCAGCCAGGTTCAAAGACACCTGATCTGAGCCTTAGATCTCCCAGTGGAACCCAGGAGTCCTGTTTCCAAGTTACCTTTTCCAGCAGGTGATGCAAGGTAACTAAGCTGCTATCCGATTGCTGCTCTTCAAGGAAGGCAGCAAACATCTGCCAGGCTCCTAGGGACCTGCTTTCTATACACATGCACTGCTTCCAGGCAGTCGTCTTGAGACAGGAGCACACAATTTAGGCAATTCAGTGGGAAGCACACACTTTCGACCATGCGTCGGCAAGCATACACTTCCTAAAAGCAGTATTTCTCTTATCTTTTCCCATGCATAGCTATAAAGGCAATACATTCAACCAACATTTTGTGGGTTGAACTTTTCAGCAGTTTTTTTTCTGGCTTCTATGCCTTAAACAACATTGCTCTTGGTTACATTATGCCCTGGCATAGAGATTGTTCTGCTGGGACAAGAGGAGAAGCAAGGCGGTAGGGGAGAAAGTGGTCTGGGCCAAGACAGGTCAGGGAATTATGCCAGGTGAGACACCCTGGCTTCTCCACCTGGGCTTGTCTGTGTCACCACCTGGCTGCCTCCCACATCCTCCCAGGCATACCTGCTCTCAGAAAAGAAGCTGAGCAAGGTTGATTACACCTGGGGCTGGTGAGATGGCTCAGTGGTCTAAAGCACCTACTTAGAACAAGCTTAGCAAAGCACAGGGACCGCGGTTCAATCCCCCAGCACCACATGCCAGCCAGCCCCGCCCCCTGGTGGGCTGAGCTGGCCACACACACACACACACACACACACACACACATAAATAAAGACTGATTACACCTAAGGACTTTGTTTTTTTGACACATAATACAGTTCACTTTTCTGAGCTTCACAATCCCACACTCTTCTCGCTCTTCATCTCTTCACAAGGTTGTACAACCATCCCCCTTAGCTAATTCCAGAATGTTGTTGTCACACGAGAAAGAAACCTTGCGCCCGTTACCAGTCCCTCCCAATTCCCCCATCCGGAGCCCCCTGGGAATCTACTACCAGCCTACTTTCCATCCCTGGAGATTTGCCTAGTCTAGACATTTCCTATAAAAGGAATCAGATGTGTGATTTTTTGCGGCTGCTTCTCCCCTGAGAAGAATATTTCCAAATTCCTCCATTTTGCAGCGTGATTGCATGTTTTATTCCTTTTATGACTGGATAACAGTTTGTTTATCCATTCATTAGTTGGTGGATGTTTGTGTTCTTTCCATTATTTGGTTTTTGTGCCAATGTTGTATGAACCTTCATGGACAGGTTTTTGTGCGGGTGGGTGTTTCCTTTCTCTTGGCTACGTAACTGAGAGTGGAATTTTCAGGGTCATATGGCAGAGCTGTGTTTAATTTCTTGAAGACCTGATGAACTCCAGAATGACAACACCAGCTTACGTTCCCACCAACAACCTAAGAGGGCTCTGATTTCTCCAAGTCCTCGCCAAATGATCTTTTTTTAAAAACTATTTTTAGCCATTTAGGGGGGATGAAGTGGCATCTCATTTGGCTTTGATTTGTATTTTCCCAATGACTAATAATACTACTCTTCCTTTCATGTGTCTCTTGCCATTCGTACATCTTCCTTGGAGAAAAGTCTATTCAAGTCCTCTGCCTGCTTTTTAATTGCATTATTTGTCTTCTTACCATTGTGTCAGAAGCATTCCTTTATGTTTTCTACACACTAGGCCCTGATATATGATTTGCAAACATTTTTTCCCTTTCTATGGATTATCTTTTCACTTCCTGGGCAGTATCCTTTGGGAGCACAAAAGGTTGTAATTTGGATGAAGTCCTGTGCATCTAGTTTTTAATCTGCTTGTGTTCAGGATTATTTTAGACTTACTACTGTATGAGTACCATTATATTTTCAACCTGAGATTTAATTAGTGGATGGCAAACTTTGCCTTCTGTGAGAATAACGTAAGCGTAAGGATTGAAGAGGCCAGGGTTTTGAGGCACACGGAGGGCATGTAAACTGTGCACGTGCGAGAGACACACAGTCCCAGTCCAGTACTGGGAAAGCGCCTCAGGATAGGCACGGACCTGCTCTGCCTCAGAGCCTGGCAAGTAGGACACATAGTTGAAAATACAGTGGGCGGCAGATCAGAATGTAAAAGCAGGATGAAAACAGCACATCTCCCACTCAGTTGGTTCACCCCGATTCCAAACCTCCCCCATCCAAATGGAGATGTCCCCGCTTCTGAGAGTTCTCCGATCACCACCCACAGAGTCCTCCCTGTCCTCCTTACCGATGGCAGCTCCTGCCAGGAGACAGTGACATCCAGGCCCTCCGTCCATGGGCCCACTCTTGTTGTTGGATACTCACTCTTCCCTGCCTTGTGCCTTTCTGTTTCTACACCACTGTGTGTGCCAGAGGGACAGAGACAAGTTTGCCACGGCTCCCCAGCACTGCATTGGGCAACAGCCCTGATCACTGTGGGTCCTCAATTAATATTCATACCCTTGACCTGAACTTCCTGTGCTGATCACTCTGAGCTGCAAGCCATCCAACGTGACATTTTGACAGTGGTAGAAACTTTACACATCTGCCAAATAGCTCTTTAATTTTGTGTTTTGGCTAAAGTCAAAACAAAACAAAACAACCCTTTAATTCACATGGCAATAATTTCAGATCGTACATCACTTGGGCACATTAAAATACTAATACAAAACCTATGTGGGTATCTGAAGGTGGGCTCTTATACACATCAGGCTTTGTGATGACAAAGAGGATATTCTTAGACTTCTTTTTTTTTAAATTTTATTTATTTGTGTGTGTGTGTGTGTGTGTGTGTGTGGCCAGCTCAGCCCACCAGGGGGCGGGGGCTGTCTGGCATGTGGTGCTGGGGGATTGAACTGCAGTCCCTGTGCTTTGCTAAGCTTGTTCTAAGTAGGTGCTTTAGACACTGAGCCATCTCACCAGCCCCTAGACTTCTGAATAGTGACTCTAATAACTCCTGTAACCTGCTGAAGACCCAGTTTGGAAATAGCCTTTCGTGGATTTATCGCAGCAAGCACAGTTAGCGGCTGCTGAGAAATTCAAAGTTCAAGGTGATGTTGTCTCAAACATTCAAGAAAATGCACAGACTCCAACTGTACAAGAGAAGAGTGAAAAGGAAGATGTTGATGACACAGGTGTGGAAGTTAAGGGCATAGAGTTGGTTATGTCATAAGCAAATGTGTTGAGGGCAAAGGCAGTCCGAGCACTGAAGAATAACAGTAATGATATTGTAAATGCGACTATGGAACCAACAATGTAATCATCGGAAAGGAGGACTTTTTTGGTGCTTCAAAAAGGTCGCTGCAGTTCAGTTTGAAACTTGTACTGTTTCTATCCCTAATAAAGTTATGACTTATGGAATTTAAAAAATAACTAATACAGAAATTAAAGATGAAAGTTAGAATGGGGCACTAATAAGGGACCAATTTGATAGCCATGTATTTGGGAGCAAAGGGCAGCTCATGGCAGGCTTTGATCTGCAGTGAAGTAGATTGCTCTTAGGGAATTTTTCCATTGTTAAGACAAAATACCCAACACCCAAGGTTAGAGGGAGAAAGGCTTATTTAGCTTACAGTTTATAGAGGATTCAGTCCCTGGTAAGCTGGCTCCAAGGCAGGGAGGCACAGCACAGGGGCAACAGTGTGTGATGGCAGAAGACAGGGAAAGTGAGCAAGCAAGCGGGAGACAAGCCTCTTCCTGTCTCTTATTGTGTATGTAGGCTACCTGCCTCAGGGCTGGCGTAGCCCTCACACCCATCCCAGCATTGGACTGTGAATCAGTCATAAAGTCTAGGAGTTCACCCCATGACTATGTGAGGTTTTATGGGGAACATCTGGACACAAACCACAGCAATTGCAGAATCTGGTTTGAAGGGAGCACTCGAAAAGTCATTGCTGAAGCAGGATCTTGAGGATCTAAGCAATTACTCTTCCGGTTAGGGTAAGACACTTGCTGTGTGTCCACTGGTTTTGATCATTTCCGCTTGTGCCTCTCTCGTGGTGCGTTCTGTCTTAGAGAACAAGTGCCCTTGGGTACCTCCTTCACTGACGTTTCTTGCTTCACTCTCTGCATGAGCTTTAATTCATGACTCAGTTTCTTCCTGGATTCAATATACTCATTTCCTCCCTTCTTCTCCTCCCTTCACTGCTGTGTTCCACCCTTTGGGCATTAACACTCAAGAGGCTCTTTTCTCTTCTGCTACCACTCTGCCATCTTCAGATTGATCCCTGTCATATATATTCTGATTCATGGTTTTCTGTGTGCATGTTTTATAGTGCTGGGGATTAGAACCCAGGACCTCAACAGCTAGGCAAGCCCTCCACTACCAAGCTCCATCCCCAGCTCCTTGTTTGTTTTCTTTCTTTTTTTTTTTTTTGAGTGTAATTATTTAATCATATCAGAATGAATGCCAATTTAATGATAGCACAGATTTTATTTTACTATTGCTATATC
>NW_004524717.1:2069557-2070954 GCF_000260255.1 Octodon degus | reverse complement strand
CTCCTAAATTTGTTATCTCCCTGTAATGCCAATCTCACCATTGATGAAGTTAAAGCCTGCATGATCCAGTCATCTTCCCAAAGCCCCACCTCTGAATGCATGAGGCTTTGTGAAGACATTTTGTTTCTTTGAGACAGGGTCTTGTTATATGGTTCAGTCTGGCCTGGAACCGTTATGTAGCCCAGGCTGATCTCAAACTGGGATGTTCCTGCCCCAGCCTTCCCAGTGCTGGGATTATAGTCATGACACCTGGGCTGGAGCACTGAGATGACCTGGAGAGCCCATGTGGGCTTCCGTGCTGGGCAGAAACTGTTGGGGGAAGGGCCCCAGAGCTTATAGAAGTGAGGGCCTGAGGAAAGCCGGACCCACGCTCCCTTCAAGCCTCACCTGGATTGACCCGGGACACTCTGTGAAATGCCTGTGTAGGGAGGGGGGTGGGGACAGGGAGCCAACTTCCAGCTGGAGGAGGAAGGAACATCTCGGTTGGGACTCCGAAGCTGCAGGGGATTGAAGAAGCCGAGGCCTGCGAGGTGGTCTGCGCTGGCTCCTTGTTTGTTTTCTATGTGAGGTAAGGCACATCCAACACTACAACTGTATGCTCTTTTGCCCTCTTATCCTATCAAGTTTCATCTCATCAATACTTCTACCAATCTTAATGTGAAATGAATTAGATTGTGGCCCCTGGCTTCCCCACGGCACTCAGGTTATAACTGAGGACGTGATCTCAATGATCAAGGCAGCACTCTTGGTTATGGCAGTAGAAATAGCCTAACTCTGAAAGCAGGAAGCAAGGTTCTGACTTACTCTGTGACTCTGGCTAGCATATAAGTTCTTGGTCCTGTTTCCCCATCAACACAAACATCACACAGCTACACCCTGACCACTGGTCAGTCTTACTCTAAACATCTATGATTCAGTAGGTCCTTAGCTGACAGGTTCCCAGAAGGGCTCACATTCACTTCTTGTTAGAACACTGGACAAGAACCTTATATGTGGGAGTCAACAGAAACCTCAGCCGGGAGCATCCCTGGGCCACAATGATGGGTTGTGGCTGAGATCCGTGGAACAGGAAGCAGTCCCCAGAGAGAATCTGGATGAACCTCAGGACACAGGAACCCAGGAGCAGCGACAGTCACTGGCTACAAGCACTATGATTCCACTGGGCCTCTCCTTGTTTCTCTTTCTTTCATTCTTCCTTACAGGGATAACAGAATAAATCAGGGTGGGGTCTGCCATGCTGGCCCCGCCCCATCAGGCCCCGCCCCCATCAGGCCCCGCCCCCAGCAGGCCCCCGCCCCCAGCAGGCCCTGCCCTCGGGGCGCGCTGAGATGGCAATTGAGTCTGGGCATGGCAGTGCATTCCTGTAATCCCAGCACTTGGGAGACTGAACAGGAGGA
>NW_004524717.1:2067887-2069208 GCF_000260255.1 Octodon degus | reverse complement strand
GGGTGCGATTTTATTTATTTTTTAAATCATTTATTTGGTACAGGGTCTCAATACTCAGCTCAGACTCATAGTGATCCTCCTGTCCAAGCCTCCTCAGTGCTGGGATTACAGTTGTGTGCCACCACACCCGTTTCAGTGGCCCACTCAGTGCAGACTTGAACTCGGTCCTTGCACTTGCCAGGCAGGCGCTTAGACCACTGAGCTATCTCCCCAGCTCCAGGGTGAGATTTTAGAACTGCAGGACATGGAGTCATTTGCAGATGATATGAGGAGAGATTAACCTCTCAAAACCTCAGTTTACTCAACAGAAAAATGAGCATATTTAGAAAGCATTATCCAATGTAAGATTGTTATGGTTTGTGTGTCATTGTCCACCCAAAGCCTCATGCAGTCATTGGGGCATGGTTCTAGATTTTTGTGATTAATTCACAATCCAAGGCTGGGATTATGGATCTGAGTACTGGAGGGATTATGGGTGCCAGTGCTACACCCACCCTGGGACAGATAGCCTGAAGGCAATATGAGGAGGAGAGAGGCTTGCCTTTGCCACTGCTACCGCTGTTCCTCCCTTTTACCTTTGCTCTTTGCTGTTTTCCACTGCCATGAGCTGCTGCCCTCCGCCATGTGCCACTTTGCCTTGGGGCCAGCCAAGTATGAACTCAAACCTCCACTAACTGTGAGCTGGATAAACCTGTGCTTAATTTCGGGTGTTGGGTATTTTGTCCTAGCAATGAGAAAAAACCAACCGGCGCAAAGGTGCCAGTAGGAAACACCAGCATGGCCTCACTTCCCCATGAGGCTCTCACAGGGCACCTAAGCACACTGTGCCACCCTAAAAGATGCCACGTTGTCCCAGCACTACACTGAGCTGGAGGCCACTGAGGGTCAACAGATGTCAGAAAAGATTTTGCTCCCCGTTTGCCTGCCTAGACGTGAAGCACGCATTTCCCACAGTGAAGGTGTCCTCATCGCTCACCAGGAAAAGCAGGGCGTCTCTTCTTACCGGAAATGGAGAGTCGGCACCAAGATGAGAGTCCGTAGAACAGACTTTAACAAAATAACCCGCAGCCTCCATCAGTTCCTCCATATATTTCCTAGTCACTTCCCCCAAAATTTATTCTTAGAATCCCAACTCTCCTTTCCTTTGTTAAAATGCTTTATAACCCCCTAACTCTGTCTAGTTCTTGGACTACCATTTCTTTTCTATGTATTCCCTCACACATAAGATATTAATAAAAGGGGCCAGGGAGATGGCTCAGTAGAATAAGCACTTGCCTGGCGAGCGCAAGGGCCTGAGTTCAATCCCTGGTTCTGCCAAAAA
>NW_004524717.1:2059325-2067727 GCF_000260255.1 Octodon degus | reverse complement strand
ACAAATAATAAAAAAAGATATTAATAAAGCCCTACACCCTTTCTCCTGTGAGTCTCTCTTTTGTTAGTTTAATTTGCAAGCCCTGGTTACTTAAGAGTGGCTAGGAAGTTTTTCCTCATTGACCACCCACAGTCTATATGGATGGCTGACTCAGGGCACACTCTGCATTTTGCCATTGGAGGGAAGGGTCCTCCCCAAAACATGGCTCAGAGCTTTGCACAGATTTGTGGTGATTTTCCACCAGACTTAGAAAATTACTGTCGATTGAAAGGCTGACTGATGCGTACTTACAGGAATCAGCAGGCAGCAGCTTTCTTCTAATGAGCTCCACTAATGGACTGAGAGAGAACAAGGAGTAGAGAACAGTCAGATGTTAACGTGGGACTTGGGAGCAGGGAGGAGAAAGGGTGGTTACCGAGAAGGGTCAGAAGTACAAAGAGGTACGGTGTTACTTTTAGTTTCCTTAGAAAAAAGGAAATTCATTGAATTATAGGGACTTATGCAAGTGGTGGTTGATTTGAAGAGGACCAATCATCTGCCACCTAGAAATGATATTTTGCTATCTGAGAAATCATTCAAGGCAAGAAATTGTGAAGGGAACTTAGATTACAAAAATCTCAAGGGTAGAATCCCAAAAAGACGTGTTATGAAATTTAGATTCCTAGAAAAGCCTCTGGAGCAGAAGAAGTCATGACATACCTCCCAAAATATTTGAGGGTGGAAATGGGAGCTGCAGATTTACTTTTGTCATCTCACTTCACTAAATGGACAAGAAACAAGTGCACACACTTACGGCTTAAATGAGAACTAAAATGCTTATGAAAGATTCATGTTAGTGGCATGGACACGGGACTACCGTGCCAGCCAAGGAAAACACCAAGCTGCACTGTGTGGACAGAGGAATGTTCGAAGCCCAGGCCAGAGAATGGTGGAATGATCCTTAGGGAGAGAGGCAGCCACAGACTGGAGGCTTGCCTGTGAGGCTCCTAGCCAACCAGGCAGCAGGAATCCTTTGGGGAGGAAGTGAGATGACGTCTCCCTCACTTATGGGGTTAAACACTGTGTTTGTCAGGGATCAGCCTGAAGAGGTCGGTGAGCAGCAGAGGAAAGAGAACAGAGGGAGTGCCAAGGCAGAGGGAACATTTGCTCAGACGCATGGAGGAAGAGACCAGGGGAGTGAGGGACAAGTGAGAGATCCACAGCGAGAGAGAGCTGAGGGTCCAGGGAGATGGGTCTCTTTTCGTCCTTGGGGAGATCCAAGGCACAGAAAGGAAACTGAGGCTGACGACCAAAGACCTGAAGTGAAAGATACAGGAAGGTTTCACAGGTTTAGGAAAGTAGGGGAGGCTTGTTATTTACTGGCTCTGTGAACCGGAGAAAGTCAAGGGGTAAGCAAGCCTGAGGTGGCTGGTGCCTGTGTATGTACTTGCGCATGTAAAGCACTTGAACCAAAACATCTGGCCCCAGACGAGGGTAACTGAGAGGTGGAGGTGGCTTAGAAGAATGAAGTACATAGCAAGAGTATATAACAGTGGAGAAGAACAATGGCATTTCTGGAAGGGCAGGATTGAGGGTCAGAGTGTTCTGGTCATCTATATGCATGGTCATTACATTGTTTCTGTGTGTCTTTTATATTGTTGAGACACACTGGGCCAGATGGAAGAGATCTGTAGTTATAGAACAGCTCTGAGCTGGCCTAGCCATCGTGTCCCCATCTTGGGGCCTAGTTTCTATCAACTCAGCCCCTGATCACAGGCCTGGTTTGTCTCTTTTCTGTTCTGACTCTGTCTTATGTCTGGTCCCTTGCTAGCTTACTGTTTAAAGATCTCTACCTAACTTAGGTAGATGAAATATTTACAAGATGTGATCAAAACTACAGTAAAGGCTGCTGCCAAGTGCTGTCCAATGGAAGGCAGTCTCCTGGCAGCACTGTGGTGTGCCTTCAACTACTTGATTCACCACACAATCTGGTACTGTGTGACTTGAGGCTTTCACCCAAGTCAAAATGACCACGAAAGGTAAACATTTTGGATCAGGGATGTAGTTCAGTGGCACGATGCCTGCCTGGCAGGCATGAGGTCCTGAGTTCAATTTCCGGCACCAAAAAAGAAAATAGAAAAAAAGAAAGTGAACATTTTGAATCAATTCAGGACATCAAGGCAACCAGGAGAGCACTGCTAAAGACACTCATGGAAGACAACTTCCAGGACTGCTTTAGAAAGTGGTAAGAATGGGACACAGGCTAGTGGCACAATGAATAATGCATCTGACTATGAATGAGAAAGTGGCAAAAATGATGAGGTACTTGTGCTTGAAGTGAGGGGGAGGATTTCAAGAAGAATTAATGGTAATGTGTTGTTTGCTATTGTACTTTGTAGAATTTAAACACACATTGTGTTTTTATTTTATTTTATTTTTTTGTGGTACCAAGGACTGAACTCAGGACCTTGCACTTGCCAGACAAACACTTATTCTACTGAGTTATCTCCCCAGCCCCCACATTGTATTTTTTAATCACTCTCATACTTTAAGTGAAACCACCCAGGGACCTCCATAGAGAGAGAGGATATGAGAGAACAAACAGAGACAAGCATGAATTAAGAATAAAACCCAAGAAGGGAGGGCAGGGCAGCTTCTACTTACAGCCTGAAACAGGAGGAGTCCCCAAGAGAGGTGAAGGGAGTCAACATGTGGATAATAATTCATGCAAAGAATGTTCAAATCATGCGATGTTTAACATGCTCAAGTTTTAAGGAATTTCTTCTTAAAATGATACATGTAGGGGGCAATGTTTACAGTTTAAAGGTCAATATCATAGCTGGAAAGTTAAAAAAGAATATTTCTTGTTCAGCTAATAAATGATTGAACCCAGAGCTTTGCACATGGTAAACAATGTGTTAGGATTTCTTTTGTCAGGTACCAGGGATTAAATCCAGGGCCTTCGCACTGAACTGCATCCCCACCCGTCTTTTTATTTTTGAATTTTGAGGCAGGATCTTGTTAAGTTGCTAAATTGCCTAGGCCTGGTTCAAATTTTCCATTCTCCTACCTCAGTCAGAAAATGTATGAATTCAGCAGGATTTTCCTGTGTATACTGGTTCCAATCCTTGAGGTCACAGACAGAGAGGAAGGTGCTTTCTGCTCTGCTCGATGAATGTGCTGGATGGCCTAGGGACCCAGAACCATATAGGAAGGTCACCTAGGCCATGCTTTGGGGAGCAGCAAAAGCTTCCAGAAAAAGGTACCCTTTAAGTAGAGACCAAAGGTGAAGTAGAATTCATATTTGTTCAATTGAAAGATGAATTTTCTTTAAGAAGTTTAAAGTCAGAAAAAATAAAATAAAGTCACAGAGAAAAGTATACTGTTCAGGTAGACCTTTGTTGTTTGAATGGATCAAGTACCACCAGCAATCTATGAGGTGTGAGAAACAGTCATAACCCATGTGGGTGAAACCTAGTGCCTGCAATAGGAGTATATGTATTTGTATCTTTTGAATTATCTACCTAATTTTTATTACTAAAAAAATTAAATTTATGTTCAAGACTCAAGGTTTCTACAGGGAACAGACATAAAACCTGTCCTTAGCATCATTTGGAGCTCGTGACCTTGACAGTGCCAAAAGCTTGGAGCATGTATTTTTTAGTCCATGACCATGTCACGGGGATATCTAAGCTCCCAGAGGGAAGGCCATGCTGATGCAGCTTCAAGAGAGAAGGAACAAAAGGGAGTGGACTCACTACGATCTTGGCATTCTCAAAATCAAGCCTTTGTGCAAGGAAAGGGGGGAAAAAAGAGAAGAAAAAACTATGGGAATGTGGTAAGTGTGCTCAGCCCACCAGGGGGCGGGGCTGGCTGGCATGTGGTGCTGGGGGATTGAACCACGGTGCCTGTGCTTTGTTTTGCTTAGCTTGCTCTAAGCGGTGCTTTAGACCACTGAGCCATCTCACCAGCCCCTCTCCTTATTCTTATGTGTGGTGCTGGTCATTGAACCCAGGACCTCATACTTGTCAGGCAAATGCTGTACCTCCAACCCCTGTCTTATCAACACTTCATGACCTTTGGTTTTTTAGTTTCTGGGGTCTATATAGCCACAGCATGAACCAGAGAGATGGTATTTTGGATAAGGAATGTTTGTAAGGCAATATATATATATATATATATATATATATATATATATATTGTGCAAAAGTGTTCAAATGTGGGGTTTAATTGGCTTATTTTTTCATTTTTTAAATTTAAGTTGCCAGGCATGGTGGTGCGTGTCTGTAATCCTAGCACTCAGGAGGCTAAGGTGGGAGGATCAATGTGAATGTGAAGCCACTCTGGACTCCAAAGTGAGTTTAAGGCCAATCTGAACTGCACAGTGAAACCCTGTCTCAAAAAGACAAAAAATAAAAATAAAATAAAATTTGGTTTGAAAGAAGCACATAAAGGGAAATTATAAGCTGCCTCCTAAATCCAGTTCAACATCTGCAGATAATTCTCTGTGGCACAGGTGCACCTGTGGAATGAGAAAGGTTGGACTCTGAATCCCGGCTGCACTCTCTGACTCAAGGAAAGATCCTTACTTTCCTTAAGTGGTAGCATCTACCCAGCGGGTAGAGGCAGAAACCTGTTTCACAGGGATATTGTGAGAGCTGAAGAGGTGCAGGGTCTGTGGGTGACAGTGAGTCACGGAGGACCACACTCAGAGCTCTCCTCATGTTGTCTCCACCAGAGAAGATGGCCCGTATTCTAGGACCCCTGCCTCTGGTTAGCAGATCACTGCTGCCCCTCCCATTGTCTCTGGGAAGAGATGTGAAAAACTCAAGCGCCCCACGACCAACAGAAGTTCCGTTTGTTTTCTGTGTGACATTAGCTTCCTCTGCAGCTTCCATGGGCAAAGAAGGACTACAGTGACCAAAAGCGGGAAACCCAAGGCCAAAGTAAGTGAGAGTCAGTTGAAACAGGACAGCTGCACAGCAGAGGGAGGAAAAGGGGAACTCTTCAAGAGAACAACACATGTGTCAAAAGACTTGAAGGAGGTGTTTCAGCTGACCAGTGGGGTACATCTGTAATACCAGCTCTCAGAGAGGCTGAGACAAGAAGATTGCAAGTTCAAGATCTCCCTAAGCAATTTAGAAACTTAGCAAGTGTACAGATTCATTGGTCTTAAAGAGTATCCCATGGAAGAACAGTGGCAGGAATGAAGAGGAGATAGACAAGAGACAAGAGTTGGGTCAGACAGAGGTCTCTTTACTGCATGAGCAAGAGGACCTAACAACAGTTGCAAGGGCTTTTATTTATGCTCCTCCAAAGTTACTGTTATGAGACACAAGGCTCCTAGTGAGTAATAACTGAAATTGTCCAGGCAAGACACTTTTCTCAAGACTGAGGTAGCTTGACTGCGCTAGGTCCTCTAACGCTGTCCTGCTCTCACACGTAAGACCAATTTCCAGCTTCAGATGCTCCCAGCAAGCAAGATAATGTCTCAGATTAAAAAATAAAACAAGTGCTAAGATTGCTTCTCAATGTGAAGGTGCTGGGTTCAGTCCCTAGTACCAGGAAAAAGTTTGGCCAAGAGAACTTGTAGGTCCAAAGTAGTGGGGGAAAGCATATTCTTAGCCTAGGTGGGAAATGACAAAAAGCAGAGGAAACACAAAACTATCAAATGCTTCTGATAGGGTGTTAAGAACAACCAAAATAAACATAAGTAAATCAGAATATTGTCTGAGCTTGCTAAGAAATACTAT
This sequence comes from Octodon degus, assembly GCF_000260255.1. Taxonomy (NCBI): domain Eukaryota; kingdom Metazoa; phylum Chordata; class Mammalia; order Rodentia; family Octodontidae; genus Octodon; species Octodon degus. The sequence goes on along the minus strand of NW_004524717.1, from coordinate 2,061,995 downwards.
CCATAAAATAAATAATGCTTCCAATAATACTTACAATAATAATGCAGAAACCATACAAGACAACTGGGGAACCTAGGTAGCAAAGTTACACTCCTGGCCAAGAATCCTAAAGTGTTCTCCTCATTCCAGCATTTAAGGCCTTTCTTCTCTCATTACAATGCAAATAGACTATCCAGTCTTGATGTTCACTGTAATAAGCAGATAAAGTCATTTTTTAAAAAAACACCCTTTTTCACCATTTGTATTGGGTTAGGGGCTGGGACAATGCTACCCAACTCTGTCCTTCTTCATGGAGGGTGGGATGTCCTCCATGCTGGTAGACCAGCTGTCTTCAGAAAACAGACTCACAATGGTTTTTTTCTCTTTTTTTTTCAAATATTTTCCTTTCTTTTTTTTTCTCCAATGTTGAGGATTGAACCTAGAGCCTCATGTGTGCCAGGCAAATGCTCCACTAAGCTCTGTTTCTAGTCAAATTATATTCTTTTTTTTTTTTTTTGGTGGAACCAGGGATTGAACTCAGTTCCCTGAGCTTGCCAGGCAAGTGCTTATTCCACTGAGCCATCTCCCCGGCCCCTAAATTATACTCTTAAGAGGCAGGAAAAAAACCACTAGCCAAGTATGATCTCAAGTTTGAGTCAAGCTTGGGCAATTTAACAACTTAGAAACTGTCACCTTGGGTTCAGCCCTCCATACTACAAAAAAATTCTCAGGGAATTACATGTAATAATGTCTTTTTGAAAACTTCTTTGAGAGAGGGCTGTGGATTGTTTATATTGTGGAATGTCCCCTACCCATCTTAGATCCACCTTTCTTCTCTGGTCATTGAGCAGACCTGTTCAAGTCCTCCCTTCAGGAAGTTTGCAGTCTAGTGTAGCAGATAAAATAAGCAGTTAATAACTATGACAGTGACCACTAGGTGGCACAAGGAGTGGAAAGTGTTGCTGAGGTGGTAGAAGAGGAGGAAAAGGATATTCTAAGGAGAAAGAGGCATTGGCAGTGGAGGAGCAGGAGCAGAGCTAGAACAATCTAGGAGTAGATTTGGGGTGAGTTGAGAGAGATGTTGGATGGCTGCCTTTGGGATGCCAAGAGGGGCAGTGGTGGCACTGGTGATACCAGTGTTCAGAAGACAAACATGGAAAGGTTGACTTGATGAGCCTTTGTTGGCAGGAGCCAGTAGGAACCCATCAACAGCCTTGAGCAGAGGCATGAGACACAAAATTATAAATCTTAGGGCTCAGAAGGGCCCCAAAGAGTCTGACGTCTCTATGTACCATGTCTCAGGCTGGAGCCTTAGTTATCTATTGTCACAAGGATTAAATGAGGTGACACTTAGAGTGCTATGCTTAGGTTATGACATAAATCTCAATAGATGTTGATAAATATTATCATCAGCCCTTTATTATTTAGAAAGTTCTATCTAGACTTTTTTCCGATTTGTCCTATAAGTATTTGAAGACAGCTATTCTTTCTGATGTGAATTTTTCTTCTTGAGATTCATGGATGTGCATTGCATCCCCTTACCATCTTGACTTGTTTGTTTGTTTATGGCTTCCTAGGGAATTAAACCCAGACCTTCAAATTGAGCTACAATCCCAGTCTTTTTTTATTTTTTAATTTTGAGACAAAGTTTTGCTAAATTGCTGTGTTGCTCAGGCAGGGCTCAAACTTGCACCTTCGTGCCTTGGCCTCTTAGAGTGCTGGCATTATAGACATACACAACTATGCATGGCTCCTTTCTGATATTCTTTAGTCCTTATAAAGTGAGGTGCACAGAACCCAGGTGACTCAAACAGGACCTTCCCTTCATTCTAGAGAAGATTCTCGACTTCTCTTCCTTGCTCACTGGTACTCTAATTGACACTTTCTGCCAAGAGAGAGCAGTCTTCCCTTTCCAAGCACTCCTTAATGACCCTGGTGGCTAGTACTCTGGAGGAGCGGAGCTCCAAGGTTAGTTCCTAGAAAGAGAATGTGTTGAGTGAGTGAAGTTAGGTGTAAAACTGGGCAGCAAGGCAGAGTGGGGGAACAGATGGGATAATGGGGGAGGAACAGTACAGTGTTTGTATTTTTAGATGGGAGTGAGACAGCTGAGAACATAGCTGGACAACAGCAGGAGAGGGCACAGCAGACACCAATTAGCCAGGCCTTCAGCCTCTGCCAAGTCCTTGCAAACACATGGCAATGATACTACAATGGTAAGAGTAACCATGACCTGTCTCTGGAGGGTGCACCCTGGAAAGGAGAGGAGGATGAGAGGGGCCTTCCAATGCTCAGTGTCTTCAGGATGAGATCTGCATAGGAAAAGCTTGCGATGCAGAATAAGAACAGATAAAGGTGACCTAAAACCTGGAGACCATTTTGGATGTCACAAATTGTTTTTCCAGTTATGTTTCAGGTCTCAGATAATGATAGATCAGAAGATGCTCCCAGTGTCACCATAGCACACCGAAGGCAGATTGAGAAGGCAGCACACAGCAGTAGGTGTGAGGACATTCTTTGGGCCAAGTCATGTGGTCCTCTCCATGTCACAGAAGTGTGGCTGTCTAGGGTTTTAGATACCTGCAGCCAACCACGGCCTGCAAACATTGAGTGGGAAATCCAGAAATAAACAGTTTGTAATTTTTAAATACCTTTTAAAACATTATTATTATTATTATTATCATTATTATTATT
>NW_004524717.1:2055137-2059225 GCF_000260255.1 Octodon degus | reverse complement strand
TATTATTATTATTTTAGATGCTGGGGATTAAATCCAGGGTTTTTTGCACATTAAGCATGTGTTCTACCACTGAGCAACATCCTCATTTCTTACAGTATATTTTTATATTTTATCACATTTTATTGTTAGCTGTCATTGTTATTCTCTTACTGTGTTCACTTTGGTAATTAAATTTTACCATAGGTATATATAGGAGAGCAATAGACACAATGGCATCCAAAGTGACTGAAGAGGAGCTGTCTTGGAAAGTATATGGTTATAGTTAATGTACATAAGTGCAATGGTCAGTTCATTGTGTCAACTTGAGAAATTTAACTAAGTAACTGAGTAGTTCTATACCCTGGGGTGTAGAAGGCATGCCCTAGGGTAACTGTTTATGGTCCAGGGTGTTGTAATGGTTTATTCATTGTGGCAACTCAAGAAGTTTAAATAAGTGACTCAGCAGAGGGCCAGGGTCCTAACTTCGGAATCACCCTGAGCATGTGCAGGAGGAAGGCCAGGAGATGCTGTGAATGCTGTAATCGCCTAGGGTACTTACAATAGGAGGGAATAAAAATGTTTATTCCCTGTGTTTTGCTCTTGTTGCTTTTGCTGTCTTCTGCCACCTTGAACTACTGCCCCTCACCATGCCACCCTGCCTTGGAGCCAGCTGAGTAAGGACTGAAAGCTTGACAAACTGTGAGCTAAATAAACCTTTCCTCCTCTAACTGGGTGGTGGGCATTTTGTCCCAGCAATGAGAGAAAAGTAACTGAGGCAATAAGTAACAAAAATTCTTTTATTTTTATATTTTAACATGTTATGAAATAAGGCAAACAAACTCAAGTTTAATAATTAAATGAGAAAACTTATGTGTCTGCTTAATAACAATAAATAACTTTCTTCACAGGCCCACAGGTGTGAAGAGGTTGAAATATTATCAGCAATCACTGCATTTCATGCACCAAATGATGCCATCATGCATAACATCAATCCCCTTGATGTATGGTGGGCACAGAAGGTAGAGTCTATGCTGACTGGGCTCTCACCTACACAGAGTTAACACATCACAGCTGTACAGTTGAGTCATGAATGGTATTCCCAACAATCAACCAGTTTCTCATCTTGTGGGGCCGCATTTCCAGCTGTCCCAGGCTGCATGTACTCCATGGACTGAAGGTTGGACCTGCCCTGAGTGTAGGTAGAATTCCTTTCTCTCTGTGGTTTCTGGCATCCACACAACAACTTGGAAGACAGAGAACTGGGTGGTCTCTGGAGGCCCAGATGGAAACTAGATGATAGGAGGTAAGGAGAGAGGGTACAGGGAGGAGATGGAGATGGCAGGCACGATCTTCCCTTTCAATCACATAGCTATAAAGGAAAGAAGGGGATGGGAAGGTAGCATTCAAAGGAAGGAAAGTTTGGGCTTGTTTTGTTTTTCAGGATCAGGTAGTTTGAGGGCTGTCACAAAAAATGAGAGGAAGACATTAATATTCCAGGAATAACTGATGCTGTAAACAGAGAGGACATGACTTGCTGAATAGATTTTCATGATGGTGGAAGAAGATCTCATTAAGAGCACAAGGACAAGCCCAGCACGGTTGCGCATGTCTGCAATATCAGCCATTTGAGAGGCTGAGACAAGAGGACTGAAAATTCAATGCCAGCCTGGCAAATAAGCTGGGTGTTATCTCAAAATTTAAAAAAAAATAGAAAGAAATCAGATATAACTCAGTGGTAGAGTGCTTGGCTAGCATAGTTAGGTAAGACCCGGTTTCAATATTCAATACTGCCCAAAAATTTAAAAGAAGTGGGGCCAGGGAGATGGCTCAGTAGAATAAGCGCTTCCCTGGCAAGCGCAAGGGCCTGAGTTCAATCCCCGGTTCCACCAAAAAAAAAATAAAAATAAAAAAAAAAAATAAAAAAATAAGAGAAGTGCAGGGAAGGGCAGCCTAGGGGAGGAAGATGGGCAGGAGGGAAGACTTTTGACTTTGAGAAGGGAAAAGGCAGACATTATTAGTAGAGTGAGAAAAACATTGATGTAGAGAGGGAAGGCAGGTTGGAACAGCTACTCTAGATACTTTGAGGTTGTTTAAGGTGAGGTTATATCTGAGCATGATAGAGACGTGGGTGAACTGAAGAGGGACTGATTCCCACATCAGACACCTCAGTTTCTCTTGTGCCCTTGGTGCCTTTTCTCTCTTGACGTTCTGTCCTGTCCTACCTGCTCAATTCCACATCTGGAGAAAACTGTGCACCTTTCTATCTGTGGGCACCTTCCGCTTTGCCATGCTGGAGAGGGCATTGTGGCAGCCTCACTCCCAGACTGAACGGTGCCCAGCTCTGCAGACGGTGTCCGTGTTGTCCACAGCTGCTCTGGAATCCAATTTTCAAAGTTACTCTTTGAACATCACTGAGAGATGAGTGAGGGTGAGACTGAGCACATTTGCGCTGTGCTTTTTCAATCATTTGTGGTTTAGAAATTCTTTTGGCAGTTCTTGGTCATATAATGGTTTCAAAATTAGGAAAAATAATATTTTATTTAATTTATTTGTTTGAAAAATAATATTTTCCCCCAGCTATTTAAGTGAATGAAGTGGGAGTTGGATGCATGCAGTCTGGCTCTAGGCTGTGGAACCTTAAAAAAAAAAAGAAAAATAATATTTTATAACTACAAAATGTGGGTAAAGAGGGATATATGTAAGTATCTGGGTAAAGAGGGATATATGTAAGTATCTGTACATAAGGGGAAAAGAGAAGATGATACACCAAAGTATTTATTCATGTAACAGATATTTATTGAGCCAGTCACTGTTCTGGGGTCGGGACAAATTCTCTGCTTTCATGAAGAGAATATTTCACAGTCTACTGGAATAATCAAGCAACGAGCATGTAAGTAGAATAATATAACAGAATTATGAACAAAAATAAAGCAGGTTGACAGAATAGAGTCTGCAGGGGAAGGGCTGGTGGTTATACCCATATGGGAGGAAGACAGATGATTTTTATTTCTCCTAGTTATTTTTCTCTATTTTCCAATTCATTTCAGTAAACATACATTCTTTCTGTAATTAAGAATAAAAGTGTGGGGGCCAGAGAAATAACTCAGCAAGATAAGCATCTGCCTGGCAAGTGCAAGGTCCCAAGTTCAATTCCTGGTATAACAACAACAACATCAAAGAATGAAAATGTTATGTGACCTATTATATTAGGTGGCAACCTAGTTCTTTTTTGACTAAAGTTTCTTGGTTTAATGTTCACCTGTCTGCTGTATGTGTGGCGTGGCACTGTTTGGGAGAATAGGAACAGAAAAGGCAGGTGGATTTGCCACTTTCCCTTTATTGACCTTATCTGTTGGCAAAGTCAGGTCTCTGGAGGAAGTGATTGGCAGAGTCTGAATGACGCCTGAACAGCCACAGGCCCTACCCAACTTCCCTCCTGTTGGCATGTGTTTATTGCCACACAAGAATAGGGCTTCTCTGAGGTTTTGGAACAACTATTACTATGGTCAGCTGTGGCCTGACCTCAAGGCTCCGGGATAACAGTTGAATCAGCATCTTAGGCAGTGACCCTCCCACCAGCAGAGCCCTTGTGCCTGCCTAGTGCCACTATATGAAGGAGACATGCAACTGCTGTGGACAGGTAATAGCCACTGTACCTCTTTTCGACTTAATTGGTGGTTATCCAAGTTTGTGGAGCAAACAGGTGGGGAGATAGATAGATGAGTAACCACTTGGGAACACAGTCTAATCGTCTTAAGTCTCTGAACCAGCTGTCAGCTGGAGAGATTAGGAAAAAATTCAGAAATAAAGACCTTGTTAGGAAAGATGTTGGAGAAGGATGCTGGGAGCAGATATAAAAGCTCAGTATGTCCTTGCACTACTATATTTCTAGGTGGTATTTCTTAGGATGCAGTTATCATTGGGGCACCTTGACTTTTTAACTTTTTAGGACACTCGAATATGTTATCTTCCCATCTAGTAGGTATTAAATAGAAAGGAGCCTTTTGTATTTAGAAATAAGGATGAAAATATAAAATGTGTGATACAGATGCCATATTTAATAAGACCTGGTTTCAGGATGGGGAGATAGCTCAGCAGCATAAGTACCT
>NW_004524717.1:2052438-2054287 GCF_000260255.1 Octodon degus | reverse complement strand
CCTGTGTTCAGCCTCCCAAGAGTTGGGATTACAGGTACATGCCACCACACCCAGTCTCAATCGCCATCTCAATGCACCCCGTGGATGGGGCCAGCACGGCATGCTGGGGATATAATCCCAGCCACTGCGTCTGCTGATGCAGGCACTTTAATCTGCTGAGCTATTTGGCCAGCCCTGACACTAAGAAGATTCTAAACCAAAGAAAAGAAATGTAAAACATGAATGTTCAGCAAAATTAAAGAGTGGCAATCCATAAGATAGCTACGAACAAAAATCTAAATTAGAAGTGCAATTGAAACTACAGGCAGCAGAGGAAGCCAAGGTGAGGACAGAATGTCAGGCATAGAAAACAGCATGAGAAATAGGCCCTGAAGCTGCTAGATAACTTGAAGAACTAATAGGAGAGTAATTGGAATAAATGAAAATCCAGCAAATAGCACAAGAGGTATAAAAAAAAAAAAAAACCAAAAAGAAAAAAAAAAAAAAAAAACCTATTTATAAAAGTAAAAACAGGTACTGGTGACATAGCTCAGTGGAGTAAGGGCCTGCTTAAGTAAGCACAAGGACCCAGGTTTGATCCCCGGCACCACACACCCACTGAATCTGGGTGTGGTGTCACATGCCTATAATCCCAGATCTGGGCAGGCTTAAAATAGGGTCCAAGCTGTGTAGTGAGACCCTGTACCAAATACATTTAAAAAAATAAGAAAACTTTTTAGAAATGGAAAAAGAATTTAACATATAGATAACTGAGGCATATAGGCCCCAAATATCCATGAGAAGAAAGAAAGAAGAAAGAAAGAAAGAAAGAAAGAAAGAAAGAAAGAAAGAAAGAAAGAAAGAAAAAAACCTTCATACTACATCATAATTAAGCTTCCAGAAATCCAACATAAGGACAAAATCTTAAAAACTGCTAGTGAAAAGCAACAAATCATACATAAAGGTAAACCTATTAGAATTACAGCAGACTTAACAACACAAACCTTAGGATCAAGGACAGCTTGGAGTGAAGTGTCAAGGCCTAAAAGGAAACAACTTCCAATCAAGACTGATATAGCCTGCCAAATTATCTTTGAAAATTGATGAAGAAATAAGATAATTTGCAGGATAAAGAGCACCTAAAGAATTCATGATCACCAAACCAACACTCAAATCTTAGGAAGAGACAAGGAAGCTAACAATGCAAAGGGGCCCAATTGAATGGCTGCATCAGGTAGGGATAGCAATTAGGTAGAAGAGAAGGAAGATAAAACAGCAACAGATAAACAATAACATGAAAGGAATAAATAAATATCTATTGATTATAACTATCAATATGAATGGACTCAATTCACCAATCAAAAGACACCAGATTTGCAGAATGGATCAAGAAACAAAATTCTGTCATAGACTACATACCAGAGTCACTTTTTTTTTTTTCTCGGAACCAGGGATTGAACTCAGACCCTTGCACTTGCCAGGGAAGCGCTTATTCCACTGAGCCATCTCCCCGGCCCCTTACCAGAGTCACTTTTAACACAGAAAGAAATTCACAGACTAATTATCAGAGGATGGAAAACAATATCCCCTGCAACAGCAACCCCAATATGAATGGGAATAACTATCCTAATTTTAGACAAAATAGACTTCAAGCTAAGGTTCATCAAAAGAGGAAATGAAGGACATTACTTATTGGTTAACAGAACTATTCAACAGGACGAGATAACAATTATAAATATATATATTAACCAAAGGTGCACCCAGCTTCACAAAACAAAAATTAATGAACATAAAAGATCAGACAAACTTCAATACAATTACAGTGAGGGGACCTCAGTACCTCACTATCACAAATAGATCTACTAAACAA